>NC_135369.1:54947326-55265764 GCF_049243985.1 Paroedura picta
ATCAAGACCTTGGGATGACCCCTGTAGGTTGGGTGTTTATTGTTCTATTCATTGGCGTTTCTTAGGGCTGTGTTCCTACCTGGGTAGCTCTTGGCACCAAAGAGGCTTTGGGCTGTGTATGATCATTTGAAATGTCGGACAACAGAGCAGTGAGATTCTGTCGACAAAATTATGAAAGTCTGAAAGGAGAGATTTTTTTCCCTTTTCTCCTCAAAAGAGAAAGGAAGAGGACACAGGGACAACATTGGATTTAGTGCTAACTAGAAAGATGCTTAGCTGGGGTGCCATTTTATTCTCTTTTAAAAAGAGTGTGATTTTTTAAATGGTATCTGAAACTAGCAAATGTTATTAAAAGTTCTGGCAGGATTTGCTTCCTCTGGAGTTTATTTCTCAAATCAAAACACTACTCTGGTTTGAAGTTCCAGTACTCACTGCTGTGATGTGGAATATACTGCCCATTCACTTATTCCTTTTGGATCAATTAAAAGGGCCATGAGTGGAACTGGGGTGGGGTGGGGATGTATAAATCCTGCTGGTCATGCTGAAAAGGACCCAGGAAAAGGATAAGATCACGTGGTCATTTTCTATTAAAAAGGCAATAGTTGGCTTTGTATCTCTTGTAGCCACAAGGAAAGAGATTGGGGGGGGGGCAGCTGTAAGATACCCAGAGTATACAGCAGAGAAACAATGTTGTTGTTAGGTGCGAAGTCGTGTCTGACCCATCACGACCCCATGGACAATGATCCTCCAGGCCTTCCTGTCCTCTACCATTCTCTGGAGTCCATTTAAGTTTGCACCTACTGCTTCAGTGATTCCATCCAGCCACCTCATTCTCTGTCACCCCCTTCTTCTTTTGCACTCAAGCGCTCCCAGCATTAGGCTCTTCTCCAGGGAGTCCTTCCTTCTCATGAGGTGGCCAAAGTATTTGAGTTTCATCTTCAGGATCTGGCCTTCTAAGGAGCAGGCAGGGCTGATCTCCTCTAGGACTGACCGGTTTGTTCACCTTGCAATCCAAGGGACTCGCAAGAGTCTTCTCCAGCTCCAGAAAGCCTCAATTCTTTGACGCTCAGCCTTCCTTTTGGAAACAATAATAGTTGCCAAACATATCTCTGTGTGTGCAATATCAAATAAATGTACCAGTGTTACTAATTTTGCATGTAACATATTTGAGTGATATATGAGCACTTTTCCACTTGAATAACCATTAAATTACAAGTTATAAGCAACACTCCCTAATTTTCAAATGTGCTTTTTCTCAAGCGCTTGTAATTGCTTCAAATTCCATTTTAAACACATCTGCATCTTCTCCCATGACTTTCCTGAAACTGTCACCCTGACCTGAGAATACATCCCAACACCATGTGAGCTTTGCAACGGACTTTGGGGCATGTCAAATTTGTTTTATAAAACATATTCCAGTTTATCCAGTGTTCAAAGCATCTGACAATTAGTCAGTCATAAAAACATAGAACTATAATTAATCTAATGCAATGCAAGTGTATGCAGAGTTGACCTCATCAAACTACATGTTACATTTTATATGGGCTTGCCATGGGGAGAAAACCATACTACAGCTGTGAGCTCCTGGTGGCAACTCCTTGGGAAAGTACCACAGAAGCTCAGTTCAGATTGGGACCACAACATAGTGAAAAGGGCTTCTGCCTTTCTCCCATGCCATAATCTACAACGGAAACCATTGGTGTGCGTGTTCTGTGTTACTCTGGTTAGGTCTGATAAAGATAAAGGTGCTTTCTTCAGAAATCCTAGGCATCTAGTTAGCTTACCTATATAGAGTCATTTAATTTCTAGCAGGAGGTACACCTTCCCAGCATTTTGGTTTGTTACCGGTATAGTAAACAATGGCAATTTCGCACGCACTTTCAATATATCAATCAAAGTATTTTGCAACAGGATTTTTCTGTATGAAATAGGGAAATCCTCATGCCAGTGATTGCTGGAGTGCATTGAAGGTTTATTATTCAGCATGTGTGGATTGTTGAGTAATACTCTTACAGCATCTTTGTTTCTATTTTACCTTTTTATTACAATATAATCATTTGCGTCTTTAATGCTGAGTTCAAGAGAAAATTATGCCATCCATTGCTTCTACATAGATAATTAAAGGAGAGCAATTACACAAGTCCATTAAAAAAGATCTCACCCCAAAATAAGCAAGTCACAAGAATAGAGCCTTTCCTAAGAAAAAGGCTGGAATCAATTCAGAATCCCATATTTATAGGTTTTAAAAATCATCTTCCAACAAATTCAGCAACTGTATCAGAAGAATGGAGAGCAGCAAAGGTGACACCCTTTATAAAAAAAAAAAAAGAGGGAAAAAAGGACCCAGAGGGTAACCAGAAAATTACAGGCCATTCAGCCTAACATGTGTCCCAAACAAATTATTAAAAACTGGAATCAAAGACAGGATGATTAGGCACACAGAGGAACATAACATGCTGAGGGAAAATCTGCATGGCTTCAGCAAAAGGAAGTCCTGGCTTAACAACAGTCTGGAGTTCTTTTAGAAACTAGACAAGTACTTAGACTAGTGTCCCAGGAGACATGATATACCTGGACTTTCTAAAGATTTTTGACAAGGTGCCTCACCAAATACTCCTGAATAAACTTAGCAGTCATGGGATTAGAGGCCATGATTTCTCTGCAGGGCCTTCAAAATGGAGCTCTTCTGCCAGGCATTTGGTTGAGGGCAGTGACAACACCTATTGGGCCCCCAGAACCCCCTCCTGTTTGGATATGCCCACTCTGCAGGGTTGTGGTCATAATGTTACCTGTGAACAAACGTTCAACTGCTGCTTATGTTACAGTCATTGGTGATGATACAGTTACTGATCTTATGTTGTACTCTGTTACACAATGCAGGTTCTCTATAGACTGCTCTGAGCTGCAAGGGAGGGTGGTATATAAATGCAAGATAAAGATACAAAATAAATGACAGGAAGCAAAGAGTAGGAATCAATGGACAGTTCTCACAGTAGAGGGAAGTAAGCTGTAGGGTCTCACAAGGATCATTACTGGGGCATGTACTGTTTTAATTGATTCAAAAATGATCTGGAACTAGGGGTGAGCAGTGTAGTGGCCAGGTTGCAGGTGATAGAAAGTTATTCAGGATAGTGAAACAAAGATTCTCTGTGCAGAGCTCCAAGAGGACGTCCACAAAATATGTGAGTATGTGGCAAAGTAGCAAATGAAGTTTGGTCTTGGTAAGGTGATGCCCATTAGGACAAAACCTCCCAACTTCAAGTCTTGGCTGATGGGGTTTGAACCTGCTGAGATAGGCCCATTATGCACGGCCGCCGAAACGGCGATTTTGGGTCACATGGAAAATGCGGAGGGGGAAGAAGCGAAGCAAACCGCTTATGCACGGGACGGGACACAACAGCGGCAAAACCCAGAGTAACCGATTATGCACGCAGCGACCCCAGCGCCGCTTCTGGTTGCGCCCCGGTCACCCGGAAGCTACGCTTTCTTCCGCGTTTCGCTAAGGCGGCTTTTTCGGCGGCATGCACCGAATCTGCGGCCAGTTGCAGCCGGCACCGTACTTTATCGGTGATTTTAGTCGCCGCCACCCCGAATGTGCGCTATCCCCCCCCCCCCGTGCATAATGAGCCATAGAGAGGGAGGAAAATCTTGGGGTTGTAGTGGATATCTCAATGAAAGTGTCAACCCTGTGTACTGCAGTGGTGAAAAAGGCAAATTCTAAGAAATGATTAGGAAAGAGATGAAGAATGAAACAGCCAATACTTTTGCAGCTGTTTTTGGTTCTTTGGAGATTTCTAGATTAGATAACGGGAGACTGTGAGAAGCTACAGAGCTTTCTATTTCCTACTCTCGGAAGACAACTGAATTTGCCTAGAGAGTTAGGAAGTAACGAAGGGTTTCTATGTGGGTCCTTTAGAGCAGGGGTAGTCAACCTGTGGTCCTCCAGATGTTCATGGACTAGAATTCCCATCAGCCCCTGCCAGCATTTGCTGACTCATGGGAATTGTAGTCCCTGGACATCTGGAGGACCACAGGTTGACTATCCCTGTTTTAGAGTACCTGGATGAACCATCAACTCTTATAAAAGTGTCCCAGTGTTTGCTTTAACTGTAGCCTAGACCTACTGGATTTGTGCATTTTTTCTCTTTTTCTTGCCTTCACTGTGCTCTATTTCAATTACTCTTGGATTACAAAACTTGGATTATAAGTGATGAGGCACTTCTAAATCTTTGGATTTACCCAGCCCACCTCAAGATAATCAAAAGAGAAGAAAGTTGCTTTTGTAGATGGTGAGGGATGGCAAGGGACCCAAGAAATGCAATGGATTAGAGGTGCTGAATGTTGAAACTTTGTAATAAATGGTGGCAGCACTTTTAAATAATTGTATTATTAAATCTGCTTTATGCATCAGATTGTGTAAAATTTTGTGTTAAGAACTTGATAATCACCAGGGTTAAAGTGCCATCTACCTGTTTATGATATATTATAGAGCAGGGGTAGTCAAACTGCGGCCCTCCAGATGTCCATGGACTACAATTCCCAGACGCCGCTGCCAGCATTCTGGGAATTGTAGTCCATGGACATCTGGAGGGCCGCAGTTTGACTACCCCTGTTATAGAGAATAAGTAAAGCAGGGGTGTGTATTAGCCCCTCTGCTTTTCAATATTTACATCATTGATATAGTGCAAAGACTATCGGGCCTAGAATTTGTACCCCCTTCTGTTGGTCAGCAAAAGGTTTCTATTCTGCTTTATGCAGATGACATGGTCCTGGGGTCCTTTACAAGAGTTGGTCTGAATAAGCTACTTAACAACTTGGGTACTTATTGTAAGGAAGAGTCCCTGTCCATCAACTATGCAAAAACAAAAGTTATGTTTTTTTAGGAAAAGACCTAAAAAGTTTCTTTGGAGTATATACAATATTCCTATAGAACAGTGCAATACATTTAAATATCTTGGAATCACTTACAGTGAGATCCTAAACTGGAATGCCCACCTTGCAACTATAAAGGCATATGGTCTAAAAATCATTGGAGCCATTCTGAGATTTTACTACCCCAGGGGTGGATTTCTTGTTGACCCAGCTCTAAAGCTCTTTGCAGCCAAGGTCATTCCTCACCTCCTATATGGCATCGACACCTGGGGCTGGAAAGAACAAATAACTAACAGCTTGGAGCCCATTCAGAACTTTTTCTTCAGACGTATCCTGGCTCTTCCAAAAGGGTCTCCTGCAGCCCTGATGATGGCAGAGCTTGGTTTCCCCTCACTCAAAGCCCATGCCCACTTAGCTATCCTAAAATCTTGGAAGAAAGATATAACAACCAAATCAGATTTTTTAAGCCATTAAAGTTTTAAGCTCTTATTGAGCAAAGACAAGACTCGGTCTGATTTTTTTTAGCTCCATTCTTTCATGCTATACCATACCAGATGACTTACTGTACACATCAGCCAATATCACTGATGTACATGATTGGGTGCTCAAAGATGATTCATTGAATGATCACTCTTAAATTCTGCTATCACAATCAGCCCCATGGTATAAAACAATTTAAAAAGACCACTCTACATCATATTTAGTAATACATCATATTTAGTAAACATAACAACACGCAATCTTAGAATGGCCATAACATCTTTGCGGTTTGAAATGATGCCATCAGCCATGCTCTCTGGGCGATATCTCCAAAAACCCACAGCCCAATGCCTGTGTATATGTGGAAATTCATCTATGGAGGACCTGCTCCACTATGTTTTGACTTGTCCCCTGTACCCAGGGGCAAATTCCTTGCCAAGTTACTACTGAACTCATACCTCACTTCTGATTTTGACAAAGTCACCTATCTGTTACCCGTTGTCGACCCCTATATTTCATACAGGGTGGCAATTTTTGCTCTGGCCACCAGGAAGATCCAAGCCAAAGCTTTTTTTACAGGGGTCCCCACCTTGATACACCATATTTTTCAGTAGCCCTCGTTTACAATTTTATGTACACAATATTGGAGAATATTGTTTTATTCGTATTTGTACCATATTGTTTTTAATTATGTTTTGTAATGGCCTTTGGCTACATACAATAAATGTTATCATATTGTTAAGGAGAATATTGAGATTGTTGATTTTGTTTTGATTGTTGATTGTGTTTTGTTTACCTTTTAAAACTCATAAGTAGATATATTGTTCTGACCAGAGTTAAAAGTATAAGATCTCTTATTGATAATAATTTATGCGATCATGATATTCAGTTATTGATTAATCTAATATGTGTGACAGTAAATGAACTATATTTTGATTTAAGTTAGTCATACTGGGAAACTATAAAAAAGAAAAAAAGAAAAGTATAACAGAAATGATTTCTCATTTGAGGGGGGAAAAAGATATGGCTTATGCAAAAATAAACCCAAAAAAGAAAGGTAAAGAAGAGGTAAAGAAAGGATGAAGAAAAAGGAAAAGACACTGCTCAAATCTTACGTGGAATAGATAAACACAATAAAGAAATGAGAACATTAACTGAAGGGTTGCACAAAGAAATTGTAACTGTAAGAAACGAAGTAATAAACACCAAAAAAAGAGTTGTCAGATAGAATTGCTGACCTCAAGAAATCTGTCAGTTCTCATACAAAGCAAATTGACAAGGACCACACTAAAGTTCAAAAAGTGGAAACAGAATTGAAAGACTGGAAAGCAACTTCAGAAGAAAAATTTGAGGTTTTTGGAAACTCAAACAAAGCAAGAAATATAAGGATCAAAGGTACCTCTGAAGAGTTCGGCAAACAAGTTTTGCGATGGGGAATAACTACCACACTAGAGAAATATCTTTCAGATGGCAAGGTTTGAATTCACAAGGACTACAGAGTCTTTTCCAAAGTGGCATTATGCAAGAAGCAACCAAGATACATTGCGTGCCTGACTGAGACCTGGGTGAAGGAAGGAGAGTTGGTGGCCTTGAGAGATCTGGCACCCCCAGGTTACTCGGTCCTCCACCAATCTCGGACCCACAAGAGGGGAGGGGGGGTGGCAATCCTGGTCCGGGAGGCTTTCGCCTACAGGGCTCTCCCGGGGCCGGAAATCGGGGGAGTGGAGTGTGTCGGTATTGAGTTGGGCTCGTTCGAGAGCTTGGCTATCTGGCTCGTATACCGTCCGCCCAACGCCCAGCCAGATGCCCTGCCCCGCCTGCTGGAGGCGGTGGCCGCCTGGGCGCTGCAGTTTCCCAGGCTTTTAATCCTGGGTGACTTCAATGTTCATGCGGACGCGCCGTCCTCAGGACTTGGCGGAGACCTGGTGTCTTCCATGGCAACGCTGGGGCTCTCGCAATTTGTTACCGGCCCTACCCATCACGCCGGCCACACACTCGATCTGATTTTTGGTGCTGGGATAGAGGTGGTTCTGGATGCAGCCTTGGCTGTGCCGTGGTCAGACCACTACGCCCTGCGGGCTCGGCTCAGGATACCACCCCCTCCCCAGTTGGGCGGCGGGCGGATTTTTGCCCGCCCGCGGAGACTTATGGATCCGATTGGATTCCGGAATGCTCTGCGGGACCCGATGCCTCCTGGCGACTCACTAGCGGCTATGGTGGAGGACTGGCAGTCCCGCCTGACGGCTGCCATAGATGAGATCGCCCCTCAAGGTTCAAGGTTCTGGTTTTGACCTTTAAGGCTATACGCGGGTTGGGACCCACATACCTGAGGGACCGCCTACAGCCCTACATTCCCCGCAGGGCCTTACGCTCAGCGGGGGAGAATCTCCTGATCGTTCCTGGCCCTAGAGAAGTGCGCCTGGCCTCGACCAGGGCCAGGGCCTTTTCGGTCCTGGCCCCTACCTGGTGGAACGAGCTCCCGGGTGAGCTGCGGGCCCTGCAGGATTTACCAGCTTTCCGCAGGGTCTGCAAGACGGAGCTCTTCCGCCAGGTTTTTGGTTGAGGCCGGGGTCAGCAAATGAGTGCCAACATTCCCCCCCCCCCAGACTTAGCATCTCCTCCCCACCCTCCCTGCCGCTCTGATAGCAGGGGTGGGAATAATAAGTTCCGCCATGTTGGGATTGTTTAAAGTCTTTTAATGGGTATTTTAATGGGGATAGGACTGCTGTGACCCGCCACGAGCCTACGGGGAGTGGCGGGATATAAATCCAAATAATAATAATAATAATAATAATAATAATAATAATAATAATAATAATAATTGTGATAAGCTTTGGTAGTAAGTTGGTGAGAGATTCTGTACTGGAGAAAAACCACTCTATCCCTCTAAAAATTTCAGGGCAAGATATTTCAAGATCTTCTAACTGACACCCTTCATAAAAGAGCTCAGTTCCTTTTTTATATCTAATTCTTATACAGAAAATCTGTTTGGATTGGAGACTTAAAATGCTGTTCCGGATCCAAACCTTGACAAGATACATGAAAAAAAAAACTAAGAGCTAAGCTGCCAAAGAAGGTTTTATCGTATTTCAATCAACTATCATTAGTTGATCTTTGGAGATTTCAAAATCCACAAAAGCAGAAATATACTTTCCCCCCACAGAGACATATGTCCTGAATATATTGACCAGTCTAATGAACAACAGACCTGCAGAAAAAATTAAAGAACGATAGGCTACTTAGATAGTCAACCAATGTATTAGTGGAACAGTGAGGAAACATTTGGAGTACTGTGTACAGTTTTGGGCACCCCAGTTGAAGAGGGCTGTAGACAAACTGGAGCATGTCCAGAGGAGGGCAAGATGGTAAGGGGTTTGAAGACCAAGACGTATGAAGAAAGGTTGGGGGAACTTAGTCTGTTTAGGAGACGACTGAGAGGGGATCTGATAACCATCTTCAAGTATTTACAGGATGGAGGATGGAGCAGAGTTGTTCTCTCTTGCCCCAGAGGGACGGACCAGAACCAATAGGATGGAATTAATTCAGAAGAAATTCCATCTAAACATCAGGAAGAAGTTCCTGACAGTTAAAGGGGTTTCTCAGTGGAACAGGCTTCCTTGGGAGGTGGTGGGTTCTCCATCTTTCAAAATTTTTAAACAGAGGCTAGATAGTCATCTGACAGGCTGATTCTGTGAAGGCTCAAGGGGGTGGCAGGTTACATTGAATGAGTGATAGGGTTGTGAGTGTTCTGCATAGTGCAGGGGGTTGGACTAGATGACCCATGAGGTCCCCTCCAACTCTATTATTCTAATAGAGGCCTTGTCCTCTGTGCCCTGTTGTTGGTAATACAGAGGAACTGGTTGACCACTGTGACCGTTTATGCACTGGAGGTTTCATGCCGTTCTGCAGGCTGGAGTTTTAGTCATGGCAGGTTGCCTCACCTTTTCCTGCACCCGCACTGGGGAACATTTGGCCTAGTGCACCTCATCCATCCCCGATTTGTGCTCCTGCATGAGAGCTGGGGCAGTGAAGTTCCCAGTGCATAAACGGTTTGTGTGAAGCAGGATCCTGGACTAGGTGGATTATCTGTCTGATCCATCAAGGCTCTTCTTATGTTCTTCCATTCTTATGAAAGCAATGTTCAACGATGAAGAAACGTTCATAAAAAAAACTTTAAGTAGTTTTGTTAATCACAGTTAAATCCTAATTACCAGTTATAATGCTACAAGTTGTTTCTTAATTACCATGCATATCAAATATATAAAATGTATTGTAATGCTCTATTGAATTTTCAGTAAAAATTAGTAAGAAAGAAAGATCCTCAGGGGCAAAATGAAAGCCAAGACCTGCATGTAGTGAAAGCAGACACTTTCCTGGACTGGGATGGCTGGGGTTGAATGAAAGTTTTATCTTGACAGCAGCTTCCAATATCAAAATCATTTTCAAAGTTCATTTTGATGTGACTCGCAGGAGGTGGGACTTTTGGGATTTGCATCCAAATAGGAACCCTGCAGACTTCTTCAACTCCTGGTGACAAAAGTATGACATTTATGATTTGTGACTGTTATTCTGTGTGTACCTGTTGCCAATTTTTTTAAAGCTCTGGAAGAAAGGCAATGTTGATTTGCCACAACAACAAATGTATAAACAGGAAGGAGGTTGATGTTTCAGTTCTGTGTGTTTCATTTATGTATTAAAGCAATCTGTCTAGCTGTTCTTTTTCAGGTTTAAAACTATTTGTCACAGGACGTTTTAGTGAGCAGTGCTGTTTCCATACTCCATTCATTTCAGTGGAATCTCACACCAGCCACATTGACATAACTGCAGAATGTGTAACAGAGCTCACTGAAATGGGCCTTTGGCCATCTGTGCTAACTAGACCTTGCCCAATGTTCTCCAATAAAGATTTTTTGAGTGAAATGACAGCTGTGAATGTCTCAAAATGTTTCTTAAAAGCCTTCCATGTACTTTTTCTCACCTTCTTTTCCCTCGTTCACCAATCTGGGTAGGTGCTGTTTTGGTGCCATTTTTTTCTTCTGCAAATAAACCTTGTCTCTCTATATTTTACTAGAAAGTGTCGACCTCCCTGAGAACTGTTGCAGAATTTGAATATGCAAAAAGGATAAAGCACTGGGCTACTTAAAGAATGAAATAGTTTTTATTAAGAAGAGAAACCAACTTTACATAGAACAAAAAACTGGAGACAATTCTGATAGATCAGTGTTCTGTTCAGTACTCATTCTTCTGTTCTGGAGGCAAGCAGGGAGGAAGTGTAATAAAAAAGCAGGGAGTTTCCTGTTGAGCCAATAAGGACACTGGAAGAGATAATTTGAAAATCATAAGAAGTTCCTATCCTATCTATGCTTACTATATATCTCTTATGATGCCCCCTCCAGGACATCCTTTATATTCTTCTCAGTTATGCACACTTCCAACAAGAATAAGTGAACAGGCAATGTATATTGCAGTAACAGCCTTATTTTGAATCTTTCTTCTCAGTAACATAGAGCAACTGAGATTATTAAGATCATTCCTTTTAAACCTCAAATCACTGTAAGTCTGGATCTGTACCTCATTCACAAATGTTAATCTATAACTGCAAAACACTGTGCAAAAACTTTGCAGCTCTATTTTTCGGGCTGGACCCAAGACCAAATCAAGTTCAAATATCCTAACAAGGAAAAAATGTATTCCATATCCAAACTATTAATTTCTGAGGCAAAAAGTGAAGTTCTTGCATGGATGTTTTATACTCTGAACTGGAATTTTCCCTGTTTCAGATGTGGGAACATTGCATTTAATGCAGCACCCAAGACACTCTCTTTGGAATGCTATTCCATAAAGAAGAAGAGGAAGAAGAAAAGTTGGTTTTTATTCCCGACTTGCCCAACTAGCTGCACAGGAGTGGAGAATCAAACCCAGCTTGCCAGATTAGAAGCCGCCAGCCTTAACCTCTACACCTAGCTGGCTCTACTTTAGATAGATATAGAAATAGAACCTCTGCATTGAAATAGGTTTGGAGGAAGCACACTAAGTTTTGCTAGCTTGTTCAAAATATGAACATTTCCTCCCTCCCCCAAGATTAATTCACATGTGTCTAGCTGTGTGAACTTTATAAAGTTGTTTAGCTCGCTCTGCTAAACAGGATGAAGAATCCTCTTTTTTCCTGGCCTACCTGGCTCTAATCTCTACTGACATATTGCAGATTAAAAAATAATTCCCAAATAAATCTCAAGGACATTTAGTAAGAAAAAACAACTGGAAGTATTTCTCAGTTAGAATAAACAAGTAAGGAGTTCAGATCATATAGAGCAAGTATTAAAATGTTCGTGGGAAACAACAATGGTTGTCAAAACCGGGAACAAATGTTTGATTTGCTCCTGTGCATTGAATTACACAAGTGATTCCTGATCTGCAGGTGATCTGCACAATGTCAAAATAAGCGTTACCACCTGCTAATATTTGCAAATCAAACCACTGTTAAAGCTGTAGTCCCAGGAGGCTTGCAAAAGCACTTGAGAACCCTAGAAATCGTCATTCTGTTTTTTCTGGAGAGCCAGTTTGGTGTAGTGGTTAGGAGTGCGGACTTCTAATCTGGCATGCCGGGTTCGATTCTGCGCTCCCCCACATGCATCCAGCTGGGTGACCTTGGGCTCGCCACGGCACTGATAAAATTGTTCTGACCGAGCAGTGATATCAGGGCTCTCTCAGCCTCACCCACCCCACAGGGTGTCTGTTGTGGGGAGAGGAATGTGAAGGCGACTGTAAGCCGCTTTGAGCCTCCTTCGGGTAGGGAAAAGCGGCATATAAGAACCAACTCTTCTTCTTCTTCTTCTTACTTACAAAAACCCTCAATTCAATTCAATTCAATTCAATTCAATTCAATTCAATTCAATTCAATTCAATTCAATTCAATTCAAAATGAATTACCCAGAATGTTAGCAGCAAATTTAGGAGAAACACTTCATAGGGAAGGCAAAAAGCTGTAGTTTCCTCAGAGTGCTTAGCATGTCCTGAGATTGTTGCAGTTCTGTGGGTGTAAGGCAGCTACTTCTGGTATAAATGTGTGTGAAATATGAAAAGCAGATGCATGCCTGAAATACTCAGGGACACAGGCTGGGGAACTCTGATTGTCTGTGGCTCTACAACGTATGCTCGTTGAGTGTTTTAGGATGCATGACTGCCCTTTACACTGGACACATTTGCTGAGAAAAATATGGAACACTGGTTTTGTTTCAAGTATCAGACTATTTATGTCAGGTCCTTACCAGAAGGACAAGGATTTTTTAAAAATAAATCGGCTTATTGCTGAAGGACAAAAAATAAAACTAAACAAAAACCAACCACCCTGAGATAGCTGTAGCTTTGACTTTGACTTTGCAGGGAAAAAATGTAGTATTATTGTTAGCAGGTGTGTTTTGGGATGGAATATGAAGGGATTTATTATTATTTGAAATGCCAATCTTCAAGTGGTAGCTGGAGATTTCCTGGGATCAGAACAGGTGACAGATCAGTTCATAGGGAGAAACTGACCACTTTGGAAGATGGACTTTATGGCATTATATAGAATACTAGGGGCAAAGCCCGTTGTATCCAAGAATACAACGGGTGCTAGAGCTTGGCAGTGAGAAAGAGGAAGGGGAGGAATTGTCCAGTCTGTAAGGGCATGGGGTTGAATGTGTGTGCTGTGTGGGAGGTTGTGGTGGCATGGTGGCAAATGAGGCCATGGGTGTGGAGATATGGGTGTCAAGCACCTGTTGTTTGGAATATTCGTTGAGTGTGAGAGAAGACTGACCTTTGGGAATTTTGGCATAGTGGTTACAGATGAGCTTTCCAGAGTCATGTCTTCAGATATGTGAAGGGAAAATCAGACTGGAGACTCTTCTTAGGGGAAGATTACATGGCAACCAATTCCCACCAGTTCTGCGTCATTTCCCGTCTTGTGTGAATTAGGCCACAGACACCGAAATGCCCCTCTGCCCTAATACACATGGGATAGTCACAGTACACAGGTGTCCACCCTGTTCCTTCTTTTCCATTTTTTCACTGTTGATAAAATGTTATGTGCCCACATGCTTCTTTCATGGTTGCTCCTTAGAAGAATGGATTTTTGTACCCTATTGCTTACTACCCAAAGGAGTCTCAAAGCAGTTCACAAACACCTTTTCCATTTGTCTCTCCTCAATAGTCAACCTGTGAGGTATGTGGGGTTGTGAGAAGTCTGAGAGAACTGGGAATGGGCCGCAGTGACCCAACAGGCCTCAGGTGTCTCAAAGCATTTTCCAAGCATCTTCCCTTCCTCTCCCTGTTTACAGTTTCAGGCTGTAAGTATTTATTTAGACCTTCCTGCACTTTCCAGACTCACAGGACTGATGCTGGTCTGCCTGTCTGCGCCCCAGAATACAAACAGTTGCTGGTAAGGGTTTGCCATAGCCCATAGCCCAGGAGGGACACACCTGCACCACTCCCTCCCAACTGCAGGCAAAAATGGCTCCTTTGAAGGCTGGACTCTGAGGCATTGTACGATTTTGAAGTCCCACCTCCAAACCTCCAGGAATATTTCAATCCCGGGGGTAGCTAACCTCCAGGTGGAGCCTGGAGAGCTCCTGGAATTACAGCTCACCTGCAGAGTATAAAGATCAGCTCCCCAGGCAGAAAGGGCTACTTTGGAGAGGGTTGTGGTAGAGAAGAAACATTTAAGGCCTCCCACACAGGTTGTTGTTGTTGAATTGAAAGACTTGAGGCCTACTGCACAGGATTGTTGTGCAGATGAAACAGGAGACAAAAGAGCCAGTTTATTCTGCAGAATAACGCTGTGCAGTGGCCTCAAACCTGCAGAGAGTTGCAAAGAAGAAAGACACATGGCTTGGCTGTGTCTAACCTCCGGCCAGAGCAGTATTTTAAGTGAGAAGGGGGTTTTCTGTGGCCTCCCTGTCAGCCAACTGTTTGACAAAAGGGGAAAGTCCACCCCCCCCCCTCAAAAGGAAGGCCCTCAGGCGTTGCTCTTGGAAAGGCCTCCCTCCCCTCACTCAGGGGCTGTCCGAGGCTCCTTTGCAGCAGGCCTGAAGGGAGGGAGGGGGAGGGAGCGCACTCTGCAGCCTCCTGCCAGCTCTGTCAGGGCTCTGAGGCAATTTACAGTTGGACATGACAGTTAGGACAGCAAAAAGGGCTGACACAGCCCCGGTGAGGGGCTAATCGGAAGGCACTTAGCGCCTTCCAATTGGCTCCTCCGCTTGTCAGTCCAGGGCCATGGGACCAATTGTTACCCTTCCTCATCACGGACTGAGCCCACCCCAACACCCCTTACTGTTTTATTAAGAGGGAAAAGACTAGAATTAAAGCCCGTTGTAGCTGATACAACAGATGCTAGCAGTGGGGGAGGGGGGAAATAACAAAGAGGGAGGTAGAAAGGGAGAGAGTGATTAAGATAGAGAGAGCTTAGCATTGGGAAGAGGAAGGGGAAGGGTTGCCCAGTTTGTAAGGACATGAGGTTGAATATGTATGTTGTGTGTGGGGTTGTGGTGGCATGGTGACAAATGAGGTCATGGGTGTTCAGAGATGGGTGTGATCTGGAATGTTAGTTGAGTGTGGGACTGACCTTTGGGAATTCTGGCATAGTGGTTACAGATCAGCTTTCCAGAGCCATGTCTTAGATATATGAAGGGAAAATCAGACTAGAGTCTCTTCTTAGGGGAAGATTATGTGGCAACCAATTGCTATCAGTTCTGCGTCATTTCCCTTTTTGTGTGAATGAGGCCATATACACTGAAATGTCCCCCTGTCCTAATCCACATGGGGTAGTCACAGTACACAGGTGTCCACCCTGCTCCTTCTGCCTTCAATTTTTATTGTTGATATAATGTTATGTGCCCACATGCTTCTTTCACTGTTGTCTCTTAGAAGAAGAGCTGAATTTTTGTACCATGCTGTTTAAGACTCAAAGGAGTCTCAAAGCGGTTTACAAAAATATTTTCCCTTCATCTCCCCACAACCAACAACCTGTGAGGGATGTGGTGCTATGAGAGGTCTGAGAGAACTGGGAATGGCCCACAGTCACTCAGCAGGCCTCAGGTGTCTCAAAGCAATTTCCAATTGCCTTCCCTTTCTGTCTCCATAACAGATACCCTGTGAGCGAGGTGGAGCTGAGAGAGCTCTGTGAGATCTGGGAATGGTCCATAGTCACCCAGCAAGCATCAGGTGTCTCAAAGCAGTTTAAAATTGCATTCCCTTCCTCTCCCTATAGCAGACTCCCCGTGAAGGAGGTGAGATAGAGAGAGCTCTGAGAAAACTGGGAGTAGGCCACAGTCACCCAACAGGCTTCAGGTGTCTCTAAGAAGTTTAAAATTGCCTTCCCTCCCTCTCCCCATAACAAACTCCCTGTGAGGCAGGTGGGGTAGAGAGAGTGGTAACTCATGGTTTGGTGTAGGTTTAGTGCCTCATTTTGAAGCTGGCAACCTAAGATGAGATCTCTGTGCATAGCAGCCTTGATCCTAGACAAGTTTATGCACACCTAGGTAGTGTGGAATTCCAGAACATGAACCTACACCAGTCTGGCAACCTTACCTCCTCTCTGCAAGGTTTCCTTACCTGATCCCCGGTCAGGGGGTGCTAGGTGGCATTACACACTTTTGAGGCTCCACTTCCAGACCTCAAGGAATATGTTCAGACCTGGGACAGCCAACCTCCCGGTGGGGCCTGGAGATCTCCTGGAATTGCTGCTCATCTCCATACCATAAAGATCAGCTCCACAGGCAAAAATGGCCGCTTTGGAACGGTGACTTTGTAGCATTGTATCCCACTGAGGTTTAAGGATGCCAGCCTCCAGATGGGATCTGAGAATCCCCTGAAAATACAGCTCATTTACAGGCAGTTAGGCTGAAGGGAAAGCTCTCTCCCTTACATGCATCCCTTCAAAAGGAATGCACGTGGCCCCAGACACCCCTTGGCCAGCACAGTCTGTTGCTAGGCTGGTGAGGCCTACTGCTGACAACTGAATGCTCTCATTGCAGTCCTGGGGAAGGGGGCTGAAAGTACCCAGGGAGTTAACAAGGCACTCCAAAGGGTGTTGGTGGAGTACCCTAGCCAGGCACTAGCACAGCAAGATCATGGAGCAGCATGATGAAAGAGGACTTTGCAACCCTGGAAAAATCCAAGCAAACTTCTGTGCCAGAGGGGAAAGAGTCAGCTTCAGGGGCTTGACAGATGTTAGAGAAGTCCTTAACCTGCCCTAGCTCAGGAACATCTACCCAAATTGGCAGAATGTTTTCTCATGAAAACCCACAGCATAGTCCATAGGCACCCATACAACAGGCAAGCCAAGAATCCTCCCCCCTTTACACAAACAAACAGGCAATCATCCATTCTCCAGCAATGGCCAAATCCTGTACCCAATCATAGCCTAAACTCCAGCTAGAAGGCCCCATAATTTAGTAGGTAGGATATGTGGCATGGGACTCTGAGGTCTTCCCCACATACACCTAGAGGTGGGAGAGGCATAGGCAAGGAATTCAGCACCACTGAGCGAGAATTTGGCATTATCACCCAAGAGGGAGAGCAAAGTCCCTGCCGTGTGGCTACTGCGTCTAATTTCCACTATCAGATATGCATGGAGGGAAGGCAGCATGTACAGCCCAATCTCATCAGATTTTGGAAACTAAGCAGGGTCAGCCCTGACTGTAGAGGAAGGCCACTGCAAGCCACTTTTGCTTCTCACATGCCTTGAAAGCTTCTTTCTGGGGTCTACTGTGACTTGACGACATTTACATACACACACACCACGTAAATCATCTCTAGAGGCTCAACCTGAAGGGGTGGCTATGCACTGACAGGTGGGAAAGTTTGGGAATTTAAGTGCCCCAGCCCAAGATCTGCACATGCCTATTCTGTTCCCTCCCATGACCCCCCCACACACGCACACACATGGAAGGCTAAGGCTACTGGTGTGTGCAGAAGGGGGGCAACCTGAACCAGGTCCTTCCGACACTATAGCCAAGAATGATGTGGTGGCAGGGATGCTGACTGCCATGTACAGGGTTGTTAGCATACTCCTTTGCCAAGCAATCCCAAAATATTGAGCATTAAAAGCACTCTAAGATATCGCACAATAAAGGTAGGGTCACTCCGGATCAATCCTTCTTGCTGCAGAAGGAAAATTTAAATCGCCCAAAATCCAAATGGAAATCGCATTCTGTGTAGAGGGCAGGGACTGAATCGACCTGGGATTAGAATAAAAGCTCCGTGCAGTTTACACCCAGGAAGCTATACTTCAGAATACCAGGCCTCCCTCCTGCCCACACCCCACCTCACCCCACTTAGTTAACAACTCAGATGTTCACTTTACCACCAGTCTCAGAAACAACCACTGGTACTGACAGTGGTTTTAATAGTAATTTTTAATGTATTGCTTGGATTTTATTGCTAATTGTTCTTTTTGTTTTATTATGTTATAATTTAATTGTTGTTCACCACCCTGAGACAACAAGTCCGGGAGGGGTGGTATTTAACTCAATTAATAAAATAAAATTGACAAAGGAATCACCGGGGACCATAGAGTTTCTAGTATTTCTTTGACACTTCCTGATAGCTGTGGAAAATCTGTGATAAGGACTTCCAATAAATAGACAAGACCTGATTTTTATTTATGTTTCTCTCACCACTGTTTCCAGCAATGGCATCCAAGACATACCCAGACTGCCCAAGACATACCAAGAACGTGATCCCCATTGCCCAAGGTCAAGAGTTAACCAGGAGGCACACAGGAGATTCTTTGGAAATTTACTGTGAATCTCCCCAGGGCTGAAAAGTTAAAATAACAAAGCTCACAAGACATTTCCCAATTGTTCCTGTTCTTTGGTGAAACACAGATAAATGATGACGGCAAATAAATGGCACAAGGACACACAAGATAAATGAAACACAGATTCAAATAAGAGAACTCAGATCATGAAAACATCATGGCAAGAACATGTGACAACAGGATCTTGATACATAGTCTGTTCTCTAGTTTAAATCAGAACAAATGAAGCAATGCTAAAAGACAATGGCCCTTGTACAAATCGCATCCCACTTTCCCACAGGTTTCCCCATCACATCCCTGACCGTTCTTCCCCCTCCTGCAGGTGGCAGATGGAACTGCATTTCAACCTGTGTCATACCCTGTGTCAATTGACCATTCTGTTGCATTTGTGTTAGTGCCTTTGCAAAGTGTTATGCTGTTAATCATGTTGAGTCTAAATAACTATGACACAAAAGAAATATTTTAAAGACATAATAAATTATATCATGCTTCATTCCAGAACAGCAGCTTTGGCTGCTTAGCATAAATATAGGAATAACATCTTGAGCTACATAGAGGTATTGTTGGATCCTGCTTGATTTCCATGCGAGCAAGGAGGTTTGCAGTAGTCCAAAATACCCCCAAGTGCTGCATTTCTATGATTTGGGGAATGAAACCCTCCAAGGACTAGTTTTGGGGGTACCAAAGGTCTCCAGTAGGAAGTGATCAAGAATTATTTGCTTTGCTCTTTGTGCTCAAGGCAGAATCTAAGATATGATTCAGTTTCCACAAACAGGATGATCAGAAATCAAACTTGTTTTGCCTTTCCTGCAATGCCTCTCAAGTGGAACACCCCACATGAGCACAGAATTTATTTATTAGCAGTTTGAATCAAGCTGTATGTCAAGTAAGTTTCTCCATGGTTGGTGACACTGAGCATAGTGGCTGGCTAAGGAGATGTTGTCAGTGCATACTTACAGTTTGCTGGTTTGCTTACATAAACTTCAGTATTGTCCTGAACTGGTCGTGCATAATTTAAAATCAACTACATTTTGAGTGCAAATGTTGCCTTTGCACCCATGCAGTCAGCACTGCTCATTGGTCAACAACATGCATAATTTTGGAGCTTGCTCAGAACCGAGTGGATCAACATACTGTTCCCAGGTGGCAGTGCAAGAATGCACAAATTATTTGTCTAGTTTAGAACACTCGATTAACCCAAATATGCTGAGCTTTGGGAATTAGGCAGGCTAAATGCAACGCAGCTTCCTCCCATTCACACTGAGCTTCAGTCAACCAAACAAATCATGTCTCGTATTTTCCCCCCTGTCAGGTGGGTCAGTCAAATGGCCACAGGGAAACAGCAAGTCCTGAGAAAGCATGTAAGAATGTACACACAAAAAAACATTATTTTATTCTGGTTATAGCTGAATTAAAAAAAAAACAACCCTATTATGTAAGCAACCCTGAACCACAAGGAAAGACGTGGTATAACTGGTCAAATGAATAAATAAACATTTGCCAATCCATTTACAATAGAACTGAGCATTTGCTGAAGAACACCTCTGCAGAAAGTTAGGAAAAAGACTCAATGGCGGAGAGTGAGACAGTTCTCGGGGCCTTTGGAGCTCCAGAATAGATTTCAGGCCCTTGCAGAGGAGGTGCAAGGGTCAACGAGCGAAGAGGTCCCAAAACAAAGTTTAAGACAAACTGAAGAGGCCACGGGGATAGAAGGAAATGGTGTTGTGATGAAAAAAAAGAAGAATACTGGTAATTGGAGACTCCCTGCTAAGAGGAATGGATCACCATGTGGCTGGGCCCGACCCCCTAACCTGAGAGGTGTGTTGCTTTCCAGGGGCAAAAATTAAAGACATTTCAGAACGGTTGCCCAAACTCCTCAAATCTACGGATCGCTACTCATTTGTGATGGTCCATGTGGGTATGAATGACATGTCTATGAATACCATCGCTCCTATTAAAACAGACTATCAAGATCTAGGGAGGAAGCTCAAGCAAATGGGGGCACAAGTGGTATTCTCTTTGGGAGAGGAAGATAATGGAGGTGAATCGGTGGCTGCGTAGTTGGTGCTGGCAGGAGGGATTTGATTTCTGGGACCAAATAGGCTTTCTTGAAGGCCTACTAGCATCTGATGGACTGCACTTGTCGAAGTTGGGGATGTTGGATTTTCGTAGGGCAAACTTTAATAAACTCAGAGACATGATGAGTGTCATACCGTGGATGAGAATGCTGGAAGGGAAGGGAGCATGTGAAGGGTGGGCGCTACTCAAACAAGAGCTATTGCATGCTCAATCAATGACTATCCCAGAAAGACAAAAACACTGCAGGAGCTCTAAGAAGCCTATTTGGATGAACATGGAAGGACAGAACTCTAAAGAAGAGTATCTACAGGTTACTGGGCACTGTAGATCAATCATCAGAAAGGCCAAAGCTGAGAGTGAGCTAAGATTGGCCAGGGAAGCCCACTGTAACAATAAAAGATTTTTCAGTTACGTGAGTAGCAAACGTAAAGGAGGCAATAGGCCCACTGTTGGGTGCAGATGGACAAACTCTAACGGAGGATGCAGAGAAAGCAGAAAGGCTCAGCGCCTATTTTACATCTGTTTTTCCCCAAAGGTCAAAGGGTTTAGGCACATATAGAGATGGAAGTAGTCAAGGGATAGTGTCTGGGTGGTAGGTTGACATGGACAGAGAGGTTGTTGAGAGGCATTTAGCAGCACTGGATGAGTTCAAATCTCCTGGGCCGGATGAAATGCACCCGAGAGTGCTCAAAGAACTTTCCGGAGAACTTGCAGAACCCTTGTCCATCATCTTCGGGACCTCTTTAAGGACTGGAGATGTCCCAGAGGACTGGAAGAGAGCAAACGTTATTCCAATCTTCAAAAAAGGGAGGAAAGATGACCCGGGAAACTACAGACCAGTGAGTCTGACCTTTGTTGTGGGGAAGATAATGGAGCAGATATTAAAGTGAGTGATCTGCAAACATCTGGAGGACAATTTAGTGATCCAAGGAAGTCAGCATGGATTTGTTTCCAACATGTCCTGTCAGACCAACCTGGTGTCCTTTTTTGACCAAGTAACAGGTTTGCTGGATCGTGGAAATTCGGTTGATGCCGTTTACTTGGATTTTAGTAAAGCTTTTGATACCAAACTAACATGATGCTCTGATGGATAAATTGAAGGACTGTAATATGGATTTTCAGATAGTAAGGTGGATAGGGAATTGGTTAGAGAACCGCACTCGAAGAGTTGTTGTCAATGGTGTTTCATCAGACTGGTGAGTAGCGGGGTACCTCAGGGCTCGGTGCTCAGTCCGGTACTTTTTAACATATTTATTAATGAACTAGATGAAGTTTGCAAATTACACCAAATTGGGAGGAATGGCAAATACTCCAGAATATAGAGACAGAGTTCAACGAGATCTGAACACAATGGGAAAATGGGCAAATGAGAACAAGATGGAATTTAATAAAGATAAGTGTAAAGTTCTGCATCTTGGTCAGAAAAATGAAAAGCATGCCTACCAGATGGGGGATACGCTTCTAGGTAACACTGTGTGTGAACGAGACCTTGGGGTACTTGTGGATTGTAAACTAAACATGAGCAGGCAGTGTGATGCAGCAGTAAAAAAGGCAAATGCCTTTTTGGGCTGTATCAACAGGGGCATCACATCAAAATCACAAGATGTCATAGTCCCATTGTATACGGCACTGGTCAGACCACACCTGGAGTACTGTGTGCAGTTCTGGAGGCCTCACTTCAAGAAGGACGTAGATAAAATTGAAAGGGTACAGAGGAGAGTGACGAAGATGATCTGGGGCCAAGGGACCATGGCCTATGAAGAGTAGTTCAGTAGTGGAATAGGCTGCCTAAGGAGGTGTTGAGCTCACTGGCAGTCTTCAAGCAAAGGTTAGATACACACTTTTCTTGGATGCCTTAGGATGCTTTGAGCTGATCCTGCGTTGAGCAGGGGGTTGGACTAGATGGCCTGTATGGCCCCTTCCAACTCTATGATTCTAACACATGACCTGGATCCTGCCAAGGGACATGATATTTTCTGCCTTCCTCTCTGTTCTTGCAGTCATTTCCCAGGATTGTAGGACCCACTCAGAATAATAGTGGCAGATGTCAGGTTGAGGAGTGAGAAGGACAAGGACATGAAATCCTCTTCCACAACCTTAGGAAAGAGGAAATAAGTCAATTTCACCCCTTTGTTCCTCCTCACCTTGCCCTACAACCTGCAAGGCTATTCTTCCAAATGGACCCAAAGACTCAAGAGTAGTCTCGGGGGGGGGGGGGCATAAGAGATTGAAGGAAGACACAAAATTCCCACATTTCACCTACAGGATCCATGCTGATATCCATGCATATATATATGCATGTGGATTATGTTTGCCATTTGTGATCAAAACACTATTCAAA
The DNA here is from genome assembly GCF_049243985.1 of Paroedura picta. Lineage (NCBI taxonomy): Eukaryota > Metazoa > Chordata > Lepidosauria > Squamata > Gekkonidae > Paroedura > Paroedura picta. The sequence goes on from NC_135369.1 coordinate 54,969,895, forward strand.
CAGAACATTCCCCCATTGCAGCATCATTATTCATCTCAACAGATACCCAGTCATCTCCCCCGCCCCCACTCCACCCAAGAGCTAGGGAAGCTTTCCTTTGTTCAGTGGATCCTGGAATGATGCCATCTCAACCCAGCCCTGAGCTTCCACACCCTTTGCGGCCAAGGGTCAGGCAAGGGAAGTAACATTGGTCACCTGGAGTTAAATGAACAGGAAAGCAATTAATGTGTATACAGTTTTGGCAATGCAGTATATTTTCCCAATGTCACTTCTCTTTCAGCTAGAGGAAAACGAAAGAAGGGTGGGTGGGTGGGAGAGAGAGAGAGAGAGAGAGAGAGAGAATGTGAACACATTTGTAATATTCTTTGCATGGAATGATCAGATGAGCGTTCTGGCCAGACTGATTTAGAGTCTATGGAACTATCAACATGACACTTAAGCTTAAGCCATGACAGTACAAGTGTGCTTCAAAAGGCACAAATATGGGAGTCCTTTAAGGAGGAATAAAAAGCCAGATCCCTATTGTGAAAATTATATGACACCCGTCCTAAGCCATAACTACCACTTCTGTAGTCAGCTGTGCAGCCACTTTAATCAGGAGGAGATGGAGAAAGGGGGATGAATGATAACTTCCTGTAGGCTTGCCAGACATCCTGTATTTTAACAGATGCTTCACAGCACACAACAGCACACAGCTCTCCGTTGAAACAGCAGATCCCTATAGTTTACTGTGGACAGATATCACAGAGTTCTATAAGATGACAATTTGTAAACTCAAGGACTATAGAATGCAGATGCACAGATTTTGTTGTGACACTAGGAATGCCATTCATCATAAAAGACAACATTACAACAGTTAACCATCAACTGCCTAATAGGTTGTAGGTCTCCTTTATAGTCTTGCTCATTTCCCTCTATTCACTTCTGCAGATTCCTCCAGATGCCCAGTCTTTTTCCTTGACTCTTCTACTCTGTAGGTAAGGAAGTCACAGTCCCTCCTGCTGCCACTGGTTTAGTTTTTCAAATGTCACCCAGCAGAAGGCCTTGGGAACCCAGGGGTAAGCAACTAAATTGTGGATGACACCCAATATGCGGATGACACCCAGCTGTTTCTCCTATTGGATGGCCGCCAGGACACCCCCCCATACACATTTGCCAGTTTGGAAGCCATAGCTGGGTCTGCAGATTGGGCCTCACATATCTGCAGACAACCTGTTTCCTTATGCCCCCAACAGGGCACTTCGTTCTGTGGGTGTGAATCTGTTGGAGGTCCCTGGCCCACAAGAGGTCCACTTGGCCTCAAACAAGTCCAACTAGGTGAGCTGAGGACCCTAAAAGAGCTATTTCAGTTCTGCAGGGCCTGCAAGATCGAGCTCTTCCACCCGGTATTTGGTTGAGGCCTTAGCAAGATAGATCTGAGCCACTCCCAGAGCTAGCCATTCAATCTGGCTACCCTGCTGCCACCCCCCCTCCCCCCGAGGCATTTTAAAGAAGTCTGTGGAGTGGGGGATGATTTGTTGCCATGTAGGATGATTTTAATGGGGCTTTAGACTGTTTTAATTGGATTTTATTGTGTGGACAGATATTACCTGCCACAAGCCACTGCGTGGGGGTGGCGGGATGCAAACAAAAATAAATAAATTAAAAATAAATGCTTTTGATCAGAAATCCAAGGTTCACAGCTCTCCCAAGGAGAATAGATCTCTTCCCCTATGGCCATATCCATGAGGACAGTTCTACCAGCTTCTGCCATAGTGGAAGTTGATACAATTTACATTGTTGGTTAATTTTCTCAGCCTCAGTTGTCACTGTCCACTAAGACCCATGTGATGCAGGAGCAGTTTCAAATGCAACTGCATAAAACAGCCTTTTTGCATGGTATTGCGTAGCTCAAACTATAGATCAGCAATGCAAGAACTGTATCTAGTCTATCATTTTTCTTCCCAAGTTGTACCTGACCCTGACCTGGATGGCTCTGGTTAGCTCAATCTCATCATCTCTTGGTAGCTAAAGTAGGCTCTGCCCAGTTTAGTACCTTGGATATGAGACCACCAAGGAAGTCCCTGGTGAGTATGCAGAGGCAGGCAATGGCTCCCCATCTCTGGTCTATTGCCTTGAAAACCCTAAAGCAGTGGTCCCCAACCTTTTTTATCTTTTGCCAAGGGACGTCACTGCCGCAGCCTGAGCCCCTGCTCCACTTGCTTTCCTGCCAGTGCCCCTGACTTCCCGCCACCCACTGGGGACGCTGCCAGCAGCCCCTGTGCAGTGCCACGCCGAGGGGGAGCCCTAGCCAAGGCGGTCACTGGAGAGCACCAAAGGTGAGCCAGCAGCAAAGTGGCAGGGCAGCCCCCGAGGCACCAGCTGGGAAGGAGGATGAGGAGGAGCCACAGACTAGTACTGACTGATCCACAGACCTGTACCGGTCTCCGGACCAGGGGTTGGGAACCACTGCCCTAAAGTGGTTCCCAACCACTTTCCACCAGATCAAGCTTCACACAATTGTGTCATGACTGGCAACTGAGGATGCAACAAATCTTCAGTGTTCAAAAAAATTATTGTTTTTGATCTTTATTGCCTAACCAAATACCAGGCAAGGAGGATGGGCTCATGTGTTGATCAAGAGGTGGTGGACCCTGGCAGTATCAAAGTTTTTACTATAGACTGGTTCAGAATTCTTCAGTAGTAAACTCCTGAGCATGATGGAGTGGGGCAATCCTGGTGCCCAAGAATAAATGCTCCTCCCAATTAATTTATGAATGAGATTATGCATCAGTGATCATTTGTCTAAGGACAATTCACCTGGTTTCCACAATTCTTTTTGTTTCTAAAAGAGTTCATGGAAACTGAGCAATTTGTTTCTATGTCCTGTTCAGATTTTTCTGTGTTAATGCCCAGTGCCTGATGGGATCCATGACCTGCAGGAGCACCCTCACCATGTGAATTACGTTTTTTTTTTTTAATCAGCCTGGCAAATCCTAACTCTCTAGCCCATTTCTCTCCTGCCCTTTCTCCAAAAAGCTCTGGGTAGTGTTCATGGTTTTCCTGTCTCCTTTGATTCTTACAACAGTTTTGTGAGATAGGGTCGGGTGAGAAAGGAAATCTGTCCCAAGTTAATGCTGGAGTAGGGATTTCAATTTGTGATTCCTAGGGCCATTCCGCACCGGGATCCATGTAGCAAATCGTGTGCTGAACGAAAAATCGCCATTTAAAATAGTGGAATTCGGCGTAACGCATACCTGCCTTTGTAGTGGAATCCAGTTGCGTTTCTATCGTTTCCCACAGGGTTCCCATCTCGGCAAAAATCGCTAGAAAGGGAGCGCTATTGCTGAGCTGTGTCCCGCCCCTGGCTGTCAAGCAGCCAATGGGCGGCCATTATCATGCTCCCAAACAGCCCCTTTCCCTTTAAGGAAGGTTTAAAAAAAACACACACACCCGTTGCAACGAATATGCGTTGATTCGTTCCAACGGAGAGACCCATCCAGCTAGCAGGTGATATTTGAGCTGCCGTTTCATCGTTGCCACGCTCCCCCCGAGTGAAAAAAAAAATCCCCCCCTCACGGGCGCGATTTTTGGCCGAAAACAGTGTGAGAAATAAAGTGAAAATAAACCAGCAAACGGGCCTCTGCGATGCTTGTGCTTGGTGACTTTAAACAGAGGGACTGCAGCTGGGGAAGCCTCACTGGGTAAACGAAGGCTTGCCGGTGCGTTGATCTCCGCTCGCTCGGAGAAGAAAAAATGGTGATCGCTTCGCCGGAAGATTAGAGGAGAGAGCCAGGGGGAGGGACTTTGCAGAAACCGCAACAATGGTAACGCACAGAACTTTCCCGCTAGTGTTGCAGATTGGTTGCAGGAGTGTAGCGCTTTCCGGAGGGTGAATCCACTTTTTGGGATTTCCCTGAAAGCGTTACAATGAAGCGCTTTTTGCGGATCGGTTTCAGGAGTGTTGCAGATTGTCAACGACGTTGTGCATAATGGCAAAACTGTAGCGATTTCAATTAATAACCATTGTGCTATTTTGGACGAATGTGGAATGGCCCCTTGATCTCACTATGACCGTTTATGCACTGGAGGTTTCATGCCAGGCTGCAGGCTGGAGTTTTAGTCATGGCAGGTTGCCCCACCTCTTCCTGCACCCACACAGGGGAGCATTTGGCCGGGTGCACCTCATCTGCCCCTGATTGGTGCTCCTGCATGGGAGCTGGGGCAGTGAAGTTCCCAGTGCATAAATGGTCTATGAGATCTCACTATGAGATCTAGGAATGTATAATTTATGCATTTATTTACATTTTATCCATGCAACAAACCTATGGGGTAGGTTAGGCTGACAACTACTGGTCCCAAGAAATGCAGCAGAATGGGGATTCAAACCTTGGTCTCACAGATCCTAACTGGACACTCTAATGGCTACACCATTTGTGTGATTACAAATTGGGGAAAGGAATAATCACAGCAATTGGGTGTATTGCCCATGTACTTGTATACCTGATGGGTCACATGTGGTGAGACTCACGTAGTGATCAGGGATGGGCATGAGTTGGTAAACTGAGGTTCGTGTCAATTTATGGCTCAGCCACAAACCAAATCAAACTGGGAGGTTTGTTTGCAAGCCCAGCTGGTTTGTGGTTCATAGCTCCACGAACAGGACCACACTCCCAGTAAAGAGGGTTTTCAGAAAGCCCACCAGACAGGTTTTCTTGTGCATTAAACCTTAAAAGAACTGCACAAGAAAAGAACAGCAAACACCTGTTTTTGCACCTTTTGTGAGATGTCCCTGCTTTCTGCTCTATCCATAACCCGCCATGAATTGCTTTAAAAGAATGTGAAAGTTTATGACCATAGAAGCAAACTGAATTTTGTTCTGTGGTTCAGTTTGTACCCATCCCTAGTGGAGTTGATTGGTGTATAAAAATTATTTTAAACCTGACTTCTGAATATGTACTCAGATGTGTATCATGCCTGCCCAGCACACATGCAACTTGAAATAAAGTGCACATGTGTGTTCCTGAGGCCCAAGTCTACTTTCCATCACATGTAGGAACTTATTACCAGGAAGAATGTAAGAAGTATTTTTAACTGATCCCAACTAGTCCAGTTCTCCAAGAATCAGAGTGCATCCCTTCCCCAGCAAATACCCATTGGAAAATCAAGAATTAGGGAGAAGCAATTCCTCAGACTGATAAAAGCACTACTGTGTCTGTAAAATGAGAAGCAGCATTCAGGCTTTTTTTTCTTTTCTTTTCTTAAAAAAATGGTCTTCTTAAATTTAAATTTCTCCAATTCTATTTTTTTTATACAATAAATGGAGACAAGAGCAAATGTGATAGCACATTACAGCAATTGCTACTACAATGGTCTTTAGAAAGGGGGGAAAATAAAAGACCGCTCAAATCTACATTTCATAATTCATTTTTTTTCAAAAGCTTTCAATTAAGCTCCTTATGCTCCATAAAATAAATATATAAGTACAGTGCATCTTCCTGGCAGCTGGCTTCAGAGTAAACTTGGAGCACCTGCTTTCTTTCCTTTTGTTTGGATTTATTGCTAAATGTATAGCACTCAATGGCAAATAAAGACGGAGAGTGACCATGGCTACTGAAAAGATTCAAAGGCAGCCGCTGCTGTGCTTCGAAAGGACTTGACTGCAAGCAGATCTGCCGTGGTGGCAGATAGAGTCACCCATAATGACTGGGCTTTAATTCCTTTTGTCTTTCACGTAATGAAGAAGCTTGAATACTGGCAGGGAAAATTCTGAAGGAACAATATTGTCTCCTTTGCCACAAACACATAAATCTATTCTGTTTTGGGAAGGGGGAGGTGTAACGATAAGGCAAGGCTCAGACATTCACAGTGCAAGTGGTGTCCTTGAGAGCTGGCAGAGCGGCTGTAGGCAAGTTGAGCTCATTTTGGCCTCTTCTGTGGGTGGGTTGTGAGGGGGGGGGGAGCGTTCTTGAGGTCTTGATTATTTTATTTGTAAATAACCATCTGCTTCTTTCTGATCAAGAGCCAGAGAAGCCAGGTAGGACCCCGAGGGACATGGTGATTGATATTCCTCCACCTTTGTTAGCAGAGGATCTGCACAAAAGATAGAATCAGGCTTTATGGTGGCCTGTGATGAAAAATAAGATACTTTCTTTAGAAATAGATCCAGGTGGGTAGTTGTATTGCTCTGAAGCAGCAGAACATCCCAGGCTTATTCACATGCTCATCTTCTAACACTGTATATGCCATTGAATTCCGACAATGCCCTTTGGTTTTCTACATAGGACAAACAGGTTAACAACCCTATGCCCAAAGATAAATGGACACAAATCTGACATCAAGTATCACAAAACTGAGAAACCTGTAGAACATTTCAGCCTTCCAGGACATTCAGTGGGTGACCTCAGAGGAGCTGTTTTATTGCAAAGTAACTTTGGGAACAGATGAGAAAGGGAAACTGCTGAATTGTCAGTTAGTACAACACTCAGAATTCCCAGGACTTAACAGGGATATTGTTTTCTTATCTCACTACATATGTTAACCTCATTCAGCCATTATATATGTATTCTTACCAATCCCCCAGAAGGCCTATAAGTCCCCACATGCAACCTGCTGATTGATCTTGGGCTCACCACAGTACGGATAGAACTATTCTGACTGAGCAGTAATATCAGGGCTCTCTTAGCCTCACCTGTCTCACAGGGCATCTGTTGTGGGGGGAGGAAAGAGTAGGTGATTGTAAGCTGCTTTGAGACTCCTGGTTGAGAAAAGTGGCATATAAAAACAACTCTTCTTTTAGTGCTGTATGCTAATTTACTGCTTACCTGTATTTATGGACTGGGAATTTCCATTTCATTGTATCTGAAGAAGTGTGTATATACCTGAAAGTTGATATGTTAAATAAACCCTTGTTAGTCTTAAAGGTGTCACTGGGCTTCAACTTCATTCTGTTTTTTGATGTTTTTTAAATGTAAGTGATCTAATTTATAAAAGGATGCAAATGGAAGAAGGGAGGGTGAAAAGGTAGAGGGAAATGAGCCATCAGGGCCCTTCATTTCTAGTACTACTACTTTGTTTTCCTTACCACTGAGCAGCACTAAATACAGATTTTTGTGTTGCTGGTTTAAATTATTATTTTTTCATTTATATATTGGCCATAGGGAATTGACCACATCCTACATTTTAGCCGATGCCATGAAACAGCAGAATAAGACCACCCACTCCTTCCCTTCTCTTCGTATCCCCCCTGCCTGCTACAATGCATGAGAACATTTTAAATTGCCTGTGCATTTCTTCTTTTTTATATTATGTCACTTGTTAAGGGTTAACCCCCTACTCTGTCTTTCTAACTGCTTATCTTCTGTAGCTCCTCAGATCCAAAGAAATTGTGCATGGACATGGAGGAGAACTGAAAGAAAAGCTTTGCATTTGTTTTTCCCTGCAACAATTTTTGTCCCTGCAACAATTTTTAAAGCTGAAAAGCAGCTTACTCCTTCAGCAAGAAAAAGAAAGTGGTGCAGGGAAGACATCAGGCAATGCTCTGGTTCAGATATGGTGCTGCTCCCTTCCCCAAGTCCTGTGCATGCACATATGAAGTACTGGTTGGAATCTGCATTTAAAAAAAAAATTCAGTTATCTGAATTCTTTTGAACATGACCCTCTATGGAGTTTTAAGCTGCAGAGTGTGCCATAAAACTATGACAAGTGGCCCATGTGAGCCATGCAGAAAGCCAGAGAATTATTCTGATATGACTACAGATTTATGGCTTCAGCTCACACCTGATATAGCTGAAGATGAGCTGATGGAAATTGTCAGGGCCTTCTAGACAATTGTTTCAATGCAATGCCTAGAAGTCAAGAGGCTAAAAAAAAAAAAAACCCACAGCCACAGCTAGTTTGCACAGTATCAACCCTGTAAGTGCAGTGTCCAACAGACATGTGGAGTATTCTTTTTGGGAGACATCTCTGGTGATATACATTTTGCCGCTGGTTCATATAACTCTCTGAGCATGTTGAAATTTATAGCAGGCTTGTAGTTAGCATGGAAAATTTTCAATCTTTTAAACTTTTCTGTACATCTGAGCTCATGCAGAAAATTGTTTAAATCATGAAAGCCTGGAAGACAGTAAAAAAAAAAACCTTTTCTTCTCATGGTTTAAAGTCCCACGATGTGTTGATTCATAGAGTCTAACCACACAACCAAGTGAATCACTGGATGTGACAGCTGGACTTTACCACTTTGGATTGCAGGGTGGTAGTTATACCTCCCTCCACTACTGCATTTTCCCTGCTACTTTCCTATTTGTAATGGCTTTCCAAAAATTATAAAGGGATATTTAAGCACAGAGGGACTTTGGGAATATCTGGAGCTCAGTAGAAATGTATGTTCCATGCAAAAGGTCCCAAGCTGAGTCCTCAGAACCTGCTAGAGGTTATCAAAAAGGAGTTCTAGAGAGACCTTGGAGAGCTCGTGCTAGTCAGAGTGGAGGATACTGATCCAGATGGATCAATGGCCTGACTTGACATAACACCGTTTCATAGACTGATAACCTTTACATATGTGATTCTCACCATCATCTATCTGCACAGTGGAATGGTTTGATCCAGCCAAACCTGTATCATGTGATTTTGCTGTGGTGCTTAGCTGCAAAATAGCTTCAGCTGGATGCTAAATGTTGGTCCATGGTGAGATGCCCACAAATGTTTGGAAGCTACATGATGAACTCACCCCACAGTGGTCCAGTTGTAATGGGGGGGGGGGGATATCTGAGAAAAGTCAGCATGGTTGCAAAGAGTTGTGTGCATGAGTTCTAAATTAATCAGAATGATAGTATGAGTATAAGTAAATATGAAACAAATCCAGCAGCACACAAAAGACTAACAAAACTTATTCCAGCTTATATTTGATTCATGAAAACTGATACTGGAATGGATTTTGTTAGTCTTTAACACGTCCTTGGACTTCTGTTTAATTTTGCCACAATGGGCTGATATGGCTACCTCTCTGGAATTATTATGACTAAATAATGAAGCTGTCATGGGATCGTAAGCTCTGACAAACATTTTTCTGGATGTGCCATGGAAATATTTAAAAGATCAAAGGCTTGCCTAGATAACCAAGTAATTTGAATTTTAAAAAAATTCCTTGCTACATAAACTTCAAAACATTTAAGGGGGGAACCCTTGCCAAAATCAGCTTCTATATCTGGAATTAGCATCCCCATCTACCAGCACTAGTGAAATATTGTTTGGCACTAGCCATAAAGTAAATGGGCAAATGGTTAAAGAGGACATTTATGACTAACTTCCTAGTATCGAACTAGTCCTAAAGAGCTCCCGTTTTAGAAACTTAGGCATTTTTAGCATTATGTGCTTCAGATGGATATGATCCAGAAAGCCAAACCAAAATTTTTAAAAGAAAGAAATTATACATCTAGGGATAAATTATAGCAAGAGGTAAATTCGGTGTTTTTCCACTCCAGCACCCACAACCTTTTGCTTTTTATTCTGGTGCAAGCAGCTGCAGGTGCCTCAAGTCAGCCCGTTTCCTCTATCTGCAATGTCATCCCATGTTTACTTGCTGCAGTGGACTTTAGATTCTGTCAGAGAGCCAATGCATTGGGCCGCCAGGCACTGCAGCTGACAGTCAAATCTGTAATGCCGAATCCTTCTTCTGGAAAAAAGGGCTAAAGAGGTTAATACACTCAAGTAAGGATAAACACACCAGCTGTTATAGTTTCTAATATTTAATGATATTATCAAATAAAATAAGGCCTAAGAATTTTTTTCTTTACATGTACGCAGTCAACCTTCTGATCACCTATCTTTGTCAACGGATCTTTGTCAGTCTCTAAAAAATATTTTAAAACCTTAAAAAAATTAAAATAATAATCAAAAAACAGATGTTAGATTAAAGAGAGATTTACTTTGCTTCTGAAGTTATGTACACTCAGGTCACCCTCCATCCAGGAAAATCTCCAGATATAAGCCACAGTGGAACAGGAACTGGAACAAAATCACTTCCAGGTTAAAGTGCAGCAAATTTTCAATTATTTCATTTATTTTATGTAGGGTGAACTGGACCCAGTCAGTTATTTCCAAATATTTTGGAAGCACTGAAAAATCCTTCCTTCATCTCTCTCTCTCTCTCTCTCTCTCTCTCTCTCTCTCTCTAATTTGTTAAAAGGTCTAGATCTCACATAAATGTTACTTTGTATGCCATAAAATGTCCTTCTTTATAATAAACCTTATTATAAATTTTTAAAAGGTCATAAGGAAACTCAATGATATTATTTTTACTGAAAATACTAGCCAAAATAATTGATTAGCAGTGAAAGCAACTGGGGAACCCACAAAAAGCCCAATAAATGTATTTAATCATATGTAACACTAATGTTTTTCTAAGAGAACATAAAGGGAGGGAGGTTATCTTACATTTCCATACTAATTAGTTAGGTATCCCCTGTGCAAGCACCGAGTCATGTCTGACCCTTGGGGTGACGCCCTCTAGCGTTTTCATGGCAGACTCAATACGGGGTGGTTTGCCAGTGCCTTCCCCAGTCATTACCATTTACCCCCCAGCAGCAAGCTGGGTACTCATTTTACCAACCTCAGAAGGATGGAAGGCTGAGTCAACCTTGAGCCGGCTGCTGGGATTGAACTCCTAGCCTCATGGGCAAAGCTTTCAGACAGCTGCCTTATCACTCTGCGCCACAAGAGGCTCTAATTAGTTACTTTTTGTATATATAGCATTTTTGGAGATAAGTCACTACAGTCTTTTGCTCTATGTTTCCTCTCTTCCCCTATCCTACTCCTAAGGATATAAAAGAGGAATACTGTAATGCCCCCTCCACCAACCCTGTGAGGTAGGCCTGTCTGAATGATAGGCCATGGGTGACCCAGAAGACAGGGTCCTGGTACAGAAGGAAGGTGTGTGTGAACCTGGCCCTCACAGATCCCCTACCACCAGTTCTTATCCCTCCTGCATTTCCCACAGATACAGCGGGGCTGGGAGAAAGGCTTGATGAAAAGCCTGTTTCCAGAAAACCCAGGCAGTGCTTTTTGTCCATCATTGACCGCTTTTCCCTCACAAGATGAGAACAAGTGGGGGAGAATAGAGGTTGTCACCCTGCATCCTTCTGTGGCTATCCAGATGTGCCACAACAACATTGGCAACTCTTTCCCCCCTTGCTCCTGCATTGGCTTCTGAGGATAGGAGGTCTTGCCCTTCAGAGCAGCAGGTACAAGACAGCTCAGTTGCTTCCCAAACCACATGCTGGTCCTTCTCTTCTCTTCTCTTCTCTTCTCTTCTCTTCTCTTCTCTTCTCTTCTCTTCTCTTCTCTTCTCTTCTCTTCTCTTCTCTTCTCTTCTCTTCTCTTATGACCCTGTTCCTTCATTCTCAACCCCCTCCATGGTTGCCATTGGGAAAAAAGTAAAGTTGGTTGGTGCAGCAGTGGCAGTGCTATCCACTCAGTTCCACCCTCCCATGTAGTGACTTTGCCAATCCTCACTGAGTTGTGGTCAGAGGAGGCAGGAAAGAAAAAAACCATGCCTCCTCTTCATCTCCATTCTTCCACAGTATTTTACCTCAGCTTCTTAGCCCCTAATTCTTGACTGATTCAGCCACATACACACCTCCCCACATGTGCTTGTTTGCCTGATTACCCCCCTCCACCAGATCAGCCTTCTGCCTTCTTTCCCCTCCACTTCTCCCCCTTGGGCTGTATCTTTGACACCTCTGAGCAAGAGAGAAAATGCTGCCAATTTAGCATCAACAGACAGAAAAAAACAGCAGATCAAAAAGGATTAAAAGATGAATATTTGAACAATAAAAATGTTTTGGGGACACATCCTACTCTGAAATTGTTATTTTGGCCTGAAATTCCAAAAGAAAAAAAATAGCATATTTCTAATTATGTTTTTACCACCATGAGGGGCAGGCATCATTTCAATGTTCTCTCACAGGCTTCAAAATATCCTCGCTGTCGCTGACTGGGCAGTCAGGGTAATGTTAAGGCAGTTTTTCACACTAGGGCACAAATTCATCTATCTGTTTCATCAAATCCAACTTTTAAAATCTAATGCAGTTGCCTTTACCTCTCCAAAAACCTATTTTAGGAAATACATTTGCCAACATGGGGGCACTCTAATATTTTTATGCACATATATAGTTGCATGGGTCTCATTTATTTAAAGAGTACATACATGAATAAATATGGCAGGATAATGAATTGGTCTGTCTCTATGATTCATCTATTGAATCATCAGTCATGGATTAGCCTGTGACTTTCCCCAAAAACCCATTTATGCAACCTCTGTGGACAATCATGTAAGTGTTTCTTCCCCAACCTTATCAGAGTCCAGTAGCACCTGTAAGACCAACAAAGATTTATTCAAGGTGTGAGACTGCATGCACTCAAGAGCTCACACTTTGAATAAATCTTTGTTGGTCTTAAAGGTGCTACTAGACTCTGATTTTGTTGTGCTACTTCAGACGATTGCAGCTACCCACTTGAATCTTCCCCAACCTTGGTATCACAGTTGCCCAGGTCATATGGTACAGTGAATAGTCATGCATTCTGCATGTACATGCATATATCTGTATGTAAAAAGAGTCAAAGAGGATTCACTTTAAAAATGGAACCAAGGACTAGTACCAGAATAATTATAGGGTTTTAATCGCACACTCCACTGTACATACATTAAAAGTATCATGAGAATTATCCAAATACATGCAAGGAAAAATTAAGTGTACACTGTACATGATTTGCGTGTATGTTCAGTGTAACGTGAACTGGAAAATGTGTCCATTCTGAAAACTCATCAAAAATAGGTACCTATCTGTCTACCTCTGCCTCTGTTTAGAGGGCGGCTATAATTAAATGTTAAAAACACTTGTCACATGTCGTTCATTACAGCTAGACAGGTGTGGTGGTCAGTCATACATCTGACCCAGACTAACAAAGTTTCAGTCCAGAGAGTACTTCCCATTCATGTGAAGCTGTCCACCATGTCCTTCTTTGAATAGTTCTCAAGCCTTTTCCAGGGTGTTTTTGTTTTGCCTGGATAACAATGAGACTTCATTCACTTGTTTAGACAGCAATGTTGTATTACTCCCATACTCTTCCTCATACAAGTTAATCAGTGAGAGATCTTGCAAGCTTTGTGTATGTTTTAGGTCTCCAACCTTTTCTAGGGATTGATTCTCTCCACTGTTGGGATCTCTAAGGCTAATCAAGGTTAGCCCTGATTACTAATTGGGTGAGAGACTACCAATGAAGTCCAGGGTTACTACACAGAGGCAGGCAATGGTAAACCACCTCTGAAGTCTTTTGCCCTGAAAATCCCATAAACGGTTTTTGACAGCACTTCAGACACACACATAGTACAATCCTCAACTAAGCTACACCCTTCTAAGCCCACTGACATCCATGGACTCAGGCCGGAAATGAATAACATCATTGGGCCTACAATGACACAGGCTGGAAACTTTATGGGTGAAAACCTCATAGAATAACCTGAGACTTACTTCTGAGTAGATTCAATTAGGTTTCTGTCCTAGAAGTGTGTAAGTTTGCATTCATCAGACCAAACTGGTATAACTATTACTAGATCCTCAAAATTATGGGGAGATATTGTGCTCTTTGTCTGAATAAATTAGGCAAAAGCAAGACATTTAATAGTTGTTAAAAAAATGTTGGATGCCTTAGGCAAGACAGTTCTGTTTTTGTTTTGTTTTTCCTGAATGGCTTGGGGGCATTTGAAAATTAGTTAGAATTAGTTAGGATAATTAGAATTAGTTTAAACACGAGAGCTGCTTACATAAGTCCTGACTGAAAAGGGTCTTCTGGTTGGTACCATGTGAACAGTGCCAATTTTAAACCCTGTCCTTCAGGGAACAGCTCCTGCATTCCTGTCCCAGAATTTCTCAGCTGTTCTGAGAAAGGAGTCTCTTGGCTCAGAGTTTGGAGGCCTCCCACTTTCTAGCTTTGCAGTTCCACATTCTGCATTATTAGTGGTATGTCATGTCTGAGATAGTTTGCTGTTTGCATTGTTTTCTAGGCCTATTGCATTATTTTATATTCTGTTATCCTTGAGTCTCATAGAGAAAGGTGGGATATAAATCAAGCAATCAAATAAATAAATAAATACATGATAGGTGGCTAGACTCAACATCTTCCTATATTTCCATTACAAAGAAGAAAGAATAACTGCATGCCCAGTTCCCTGTGCATGTATGTACCTTTTTTGTCTTTTAAAAAGATGTTCACCACACCTTCAGTCTTGGCTAAAGAATGTGCTGGTCATATTATACAGACTGAAAATTACCCACTGAGTTTCAATACTCAATATTTCACACTCTGCAAAACACACCCAACAATGAGCAGTGTCCCTAATTTATGATTTCTAATTAAAGCAGGACCTGTTTCCTGGCGCTGTACTTAAAGGTCCATGACAAATTCTGTGATAAAACCAGAATTTTAGGCTTCATAGCTCTTCTGATTAGACTCCCATTAAGCTGTAGTTCCCCACTCCAGCTGTATTCCTTAAAAAATTAAACCAGTCAAGGATTTTGAAATTGTAGTGGAGTTTTTTTTTGGGGGGGGGTGACTTTTCCAATAGGAGTATTTTTTAAAGTGTGCATAACAATCCAGCAACTGTTAGTCACAACAAAATCCTACTGAAAGCCATGGAGTTGTACTTAATTACAACTGACGATCTTAATAATAAATTAGATGAAAAAATGTCATGAATTAGATGTCATGTAGCTGAAAAAAAAATTGCTACAGGAAGAGGCAATTCCTGTACTGAAGGGGCATGGAAACTGAATTTTCTACCAAGCATTTTTTTTTCTGGAGAAATTCCAAACATAGGACCCTGCAGTATCCTGACGCAGACTATTGGTCACCAAATTTTTTGTTATCACTATTAAGATGTGCAAAAATTTCACAGGGAAATAATTTTTTGCATATTTAATAATATATTTACACATTTTACTGTTTAATTATGATTTTTATGATTCTTAGTTTTAAATGCATTCAACATTTTGCCTCGTATTTTGATATCCCAGCATTTATTGTTCTGGTCTAAATAACTGTAAATAAACTGTTGTTGCTGTTGTTGTGAACCACTGGTTTATGCAGATCACTATTGCTTGTTCTAATTAGAAGTGGTTCTTCAGGAGCTTTTCACAAGACCATTCAACTGGAGGCGTTCAAATGGAGATGGATTGAACCTGGAACTTTCTGAAAGATTATCTACCACTGTACTATGCCCTCAAGCTAAAACTTGTGTTTGCAAACCCATATTTGATAGCATGGATGTGGGGGGAAGCTGACTAATTTGGAGCAAATAATGCTTAACCAAGGCTTTCTCAACCAGGGTTTCATGAAATCTGGGGTTTCTTGACTGCCCTGGAAGGGTTTCCTGAATGGGTGGGAATTAATGTTAATATATTTTAATTTCTTAAACATTTATCAGGTGATATGGGCATATATGGTCATGTTTATGCCCCCACCCCAATGGCCAATGATGGTCCTGGAAGGAGCTCAATAGGAAAGAGACCATGGGTGGGTGAACACAGCTATGATTCCCAGCCATATTCATGATTGCACTACTTCTGGGGTTTCTCAAAGCCTGAAAAATGTTCAAGAGGTTTCTCAACACTAGTAAAAAGTTGAGAAAGGCTGGATTAATCCCTTGGAGTAAATAGATACAAGATTTGGTGGTAAATTGAATTCTAGTAGTATTCCAGTGGGATAGATCTGATTAGTGGATATGTATCATTTGAAAGCCTCTTGTGGCGCAGGGTGGTAAGGCAGTCGGCATGCTGTCTGAAGCTCTGACCATGAGGCTGGGAGTAAAATGAGTACCCAGCTTGCTGGGGGGTAAAATGGTAATGACTGGGGAAGGCACTGGCAAGGCTACCCTGTATTGAGTCTGCCATGAAAACGCTAGTGGGCATCACCCTCTAGGGTCAGACATGACCCGGTGCTTTCACAGGGGATACCTTTACCTTTACCTATCTATCATTTGACTATAATTATCCTTAACATGCCCGCGGCGCTGCGGGCACCGCGGACTAAATAATTCGTTAAGCCCTCGGGGGGAGGGCTTTGTCCGTGATGAGGAAGGGGCCTGATTGGCCCCTTCCTCCGGACAGACCATCAGCCGGGCCATTCGGCAGGCACGAAGCGCCTGTTGATTGGCCCGGCCGATTCCCAGCCTGCTGAAGGAAGCAACTGCGAGCCACGCGGAGTGCGGCTCGCAGTTGCTTCCTTGAGGGCGGCCTGACGTGTCGGGAGGCGCGAAGTGCTTCCGACACGTCAGGCCGCTGGCAAGGGAGCCCCTAGCAGCCGCGCTCTGCGCGGCTGCCGGGGGCTCCCTGCCCAATGCCCTGATGCAGCAAGAGGCGCAAAGCGCCTCTTGCCACATCAGGCCCCTGACCAACAGAGCCCCCGGCAGCCGCGCTCTGCGCAACTGCCAGGGGCTCCCTGGTCTAGCGCCCGCTGTATTTAGATACAGCAGGCTTGATTACTAGTAATGTAATAATTTCAGTGGAGTCACTGAAGCAGTTGGTGCAAGCTTAAATGGACTCTGAGGAGTGGTAGAGGACAGGAAGGCCTGGAGGATCATTGTCCATGGGGTCGTGATGGGCTGGACACGACTTCACACCTAACAACAACAAAATAACTTGTAAACATTACATATATATTACTACAGCTATAATTTTCATAGTATCCTATATCAGCCTGAGCCCAATACTTTTCAAGCTTTGTTGCCTACAATTCAATAGGGAATTACCAGATGCCTTTTTGACTGCACGTAATGTTTGAGTCAGCATTGTCCTTGATGTCTGAGTTTATTAAAATATTTTATTTGCTCATACATGCACTTCCCCCCACTTATGGAGCTGGAGGCAGGATACACAGAACTCCTACAAGGCCTCCCATTGAGCCAATGACCAAACTATTGCTTCTTACTGTCAGCCAAGGTGACTGTCGCATGTGCCTTCAGGCTATGTACTGGGACTGCAAGCTAAGTCTCAGAATGGTTTCTGATCTGTGATTTTAAAAAAAAATTACTTTTTCAGTTGTACATTGATATATATACACATCCTAATATTTTGGGTGTCTTCATTTGTTTTGTGTGCACTCTTTCTTCCTACATGTATTTTCTCCAGATGTCATACAGGTCACCGGTACAACTGATGAAAAGGAAGGGGAGAGGCACTCATGAAAAAAGCTCAAGGAGATGGGAACACATGGATAAGAGGAAGACCCTGCAACTTGCATCAGGTTAGAGAGCCAGTTTGGTGTAGTGGTTAGGAGTGCGGACTTCTAATCTGGCATGCTGGGTTCGATTCTGCGCTCCCCCACATGCAACCAGCTGGGTGACCTTGGGCTCGCCACAGCGCTGATAAAACTGTTCTGACCGAGCAGGAATATCAGGGCTCTCTCAGCCTCACCTACCCCACAGGGTGTCTGTTGTGGGGAGAGGAATGGGAAGGCGACTGTAAGCCGCTTTGAGCCTCCTTCGGGTAGGGAAAAGCGGCATATAAGAACCAACTCTTCTTCTTCTTCTTCTTCTTCTTCTTCTTTATTCCACTAACATACTGGCCATTTTCAAACTTCCTTGTATTCTGCTTTAATAACTGATTGGTAGTGGATTTTTCTGTCATTTCATTCAGACCCATTTTAATAACCGGTTGCTAGCAGAATTTATTTACCTGTTCATACAAACCAACTTGCATCAGGTTAGCAAAGCACGGTGGAGCTGCTTTTGAGGAAAGCTGCTTTCTTCCATTTTTTATCCCTCTGTTCAGCTTCCAAAGTTCTGTGATGTGCTGTGTAAAATATCCATAGCTCTTCAATTTAAGATATTGTAAAAAGTCCACAAAAGATTGTGTGGCAAAAAAAGTGCCAGGGGAAAAAGTGACACTATTTGAAATCACCATAGCACTTCAGAGATGGCTCATTAATGAAATGAAATATGCTGTATGAAACCCCTAACTCTGCCAACAACAAATAATATGTGGTTAAGAATGGTAATGTGAAAATTGTGTTTGCTCGGGAGAAAAGGGTAGCTAGCAGGAAGCCACTGCCTGATAATAGTGTCCTACACATCAATCAAAATGTATTTACAAGTTCCTGACTAGGACTAGGGATAAATTTGCCAGATGCCTGGTGATGGCAGGATTTTACCATAAAACTTCAAGGAACCCTAGAATACCATGCAATACACTGGAGTTACTTTCGATTACTCATCCACTAATAGCACTATGGCATTGAACAATGCCATTCCCAGCTGTTTCCACTAGTTGGTAGCCTAATTAGAGCTGGTAAGAGTTCCTAAAGTCTCTAGAAAAGCATCCTCACTATCTCTCTCACACCATCCAAATGGAACTCAAGTATCATGAGACATTATTGTCACCAAGGGAAAGGAGTGTTGTCTTTGGGGAGAAGTAAGGGTTTTTAAAATTTATTTATTTATTTTATTATTTTATTTCTTGACTGTTCCCTTCCTGCATGTGGTCTCAGGAGAGTTCACAACAATATTAACATTTAAAACCAGCATTCAGCAAGATACAAAAATACAATAAAATTAATAAACAATTATAATCTCTAAAGTTCTTTATCATTCTGCTATTCCACCATTTTATTTTAATTGCTATTGTCCATTTTGATGGTAATGGAGGAGAGCTGAATTGGGGGGAAGTTCAGACCAGGAAAAGACAAAAAGGGAGAAAAAGGGAGGAAGGTCTGATTTTTTTTTCTATTGAAGCCTGTACTTCAACTATAGACCTGGTAGAAGAATGCCATTTTACAGGCCATGTGGAATCTTGAGAACTCCATCAGGGCCCAGATATCTGTTGGCAGCTCATTCCACCAGGTAGGAGTTGAAGACAGGCAAATCTCTCTGGGCCAGGGATCATCAGCAACTTGGTATTTCTGAGTACAATATTCTTTGGGGAACATACTTGGAGAGGCTGCCTCAGATATTTAATGCCCAAATTGGGTATGGACTTGAAGGTTAATACCAGCACTCTGAACTTGAACTGGAACTCTATTTGCAGCTAATGTAGCTGCTAGAGGTCAGGTCAAATATGATCTCTCCGAGGGGTCCTCATAAGCAGGGGTAGTCAACCTGTGGTCCTCCAGATGTCCATGGACTACAATTCCCATGAGCCCCTGCCAGCAAATGCTGGCAGGGGCTCATGGGAATCATAGTCCATGAACATCTTGAGGACCACAGGTTGACTACCCCTGCTCATAAGGATCTGTGCAGCTGCAGTTTGTACCAAATGTAACTTCTGGGTCAAGACCAAGGCTAGACCCATGTTGAGTGAGTTACAGTTATCTAGTCTAGAAGTGACCATTGCATGGATCACTGTGGGGGCCAGGTAGTGTGCTAGTAGCTTCGCCTGGTGCAGATGGTAGAATGCCAGGCAAGCTACATTAATGATCTGTGTCTCCAATGTAAGTGAAGCCTTGAAGATCATGCCCAAATTCATTATGGAGCACAAAGTTGTTATATGTACTCCATCCAGGCAGGAAAGGCATACTTCCTCATCTGGTCCTTTCTTACCATCTTTATAGGGTTAACTTCAGGTGACTCTGCTGGAACCATCCCGTCATGGCATCCAGACACCTGACCAGTGACTCTGGGGGTGAATCTGGCCATCCACTCATCAACAGATAGAGTTGGGCAGCATGGTGGCTAAAGATGTCGTCCTGAGAGGGTGGCAGGGCATCTGCTCTGCTATCTCTGAAGCCTGACAGGGGTCAATTGTGCAAGCAATTGGCAGAAAAGAGGAGGGGTACGCAAACCCCACCTCACCTTTCTACCCAGGAAGTTCTTGGGGCCGTCTCCAATCCTTTAGGGAGTATATCTCCCTGGATTATAGGCTGTCAGCGTTCCAGGTCCAGAGGACGACTGCCATTTTCTACCTCGGACTTTCTTTTCTTTCTTTAATCTTAAAGTATCTGCTTCAACCCTACATGATGATTTACCACAAATGAACGCTTTGAACTGAGGGGAGGACATCGGCTGAGTTCCAAAACATCGTTTACTGCAAGTATCTCTCGTTTTTTTTTCTTCGTCTTTCTTCCTGCATCAAAGCCCTTTGTTTCCCCCCTCCTCTTACTCTGCTCTGCCTGAAGCCACCTCGTTAAGAGGCAGGCTAATTCTCCTAACTAAGCAGAAGAAGGACTCAAATCAACTCGAATTAATTGGCAAAAGCTCTTATTGTAATTGTTTTGGTTTTCGAAGATAAGAAGATAAGAGCTGTGAATGGGAAAATCTCACGAGAACTCTGTACCTTAACTGACTTTAATACGTCACATGCCTGTGCCGGAACATTAGAGGATAAAACAGAGGACCTCTACTGGCCACTTGTAAAATTGTTTGAGGCCGGGTTTTTTTAAAGTCAAAATCATGTCTATGTTAAAAAGATTGGCTCATCTAATAGAGATACAAACCCAAGATTACAAAGTATTCTTAGATGGATTGATCAAAAATATCTCCAAGGAGATTCAAGATGGCAAGGAAGAAGTCTTCAATAGGAATGATGGATTAATAACAGTGACTGATGACAGCTTTAAACAAGGTGGAAAACCAACAGCAGAAGAGAAATCTGAAATTCATATCTTCAAGGAGATCCAAGATGCCAAGGATGACGTCTTTAACAGGAATAATGGATCAATAACAGTGGCTGATGACAGCTCTAAACAAGGTGGAAAACCAACAGTAGAAGAGAAATCTGAAATTCTGGAGACGGAAAATGGGATGCCGGAGTTCTGCAGCCCAGATAAGGACACCCTTTTTAAAAAGACATACAGCCATCTCAAAGCAACAGTGTACAAAAATCAATCAAAAGAAATATGGATCTGCAGTGAAAGTAACCGATTTAAAGGATCTCTCTGGGGAAAAAATTGTATTGATACTGGAGTCCAGGAGGTGCAACGGCCTCAAGATTTATCGATGCATACTCTGCGGGAAAGAGTACAACTGCACTTTCTACGCCAAAGGCCTATGGGACAGAATATAATTTTACGGGAACGACAAGATGTAGCAAGCCTCGAGTGTTGCGAGTTTGCGCTGTTTACTTGGACAGAGGTCCAACCACCAGCAGAGAAGAGATCACTCACCAACACAGCCAAGTTGTTGCAAATTATTTACAGTGATTTATTTACATCCAGCATCCAGCAATACATTCATCAGAGTTTCAGAATGTCCTGCTTAGTTCTCAATGAAGAAGGCAGACAGAATAACACAATGCATACTTCATATATACAGTTTAACAGCCAATCACAACAGTGCTGACTCACTCAGGTAATTAGCCACAGGTGCAATACCTTATTGCATCATCCCAATGCATTCCTATGGAGACTCAGGCTGACAACTAGAGACAAGCCCTTACATGCCCTTACATGCCTGGACATGCCCCTGGAATCCATTGCATTGACATAGTTTATAGCATTGGCTGTATGATCAATACTTGACTGCCATATACTGACACACCTCCTCAGGCATGTATTGATCATTCCTGGATGTGTCACTTTCCCCTTTGGCCATTATGCTCAAGGCTTTGCGCAGTTGGATAAATCTATCCACACTTAGCGCCTTCGTAAAGATATCTGCTACATTGTTTTCTGATTTGCAATGTTCCAATGTTACTAAGTTCTTCTTTACAGCTTCTCTTACATTCTGGTAACGAATGGTTATATGTTTACTGCGGGATTTTATCCCTTTGTCAACAGCCAGCTGGGTTGCTGCCGTACTGTCACAATACACCTTTATTGGCAATGGTGCATTAATGTCAAAATCTATTAAGACTTGATTTAACCATTCAACCTGTAAGCACAATTCACTTAAAGCAGAAAACTCAGCCTCACATGTACTTGTGGCCACATGTGATTGTTTCAATGCTTTCCAAATTATTAGAGCACCAGACACATAAATTGCAATCCCTGATGTGGATTTTCCATTGAGGTCACCCCAACTTGCATCACTAAACGCCCACACCCTTGGATTATTATCCACACTTAGAGATAGCTTAAGGTGCACCGTACCTTTAAGATATCTAAGTATGCGTTTTGCTGCCACCCAGTCTCTCATTGTTGGACAGGAACATCGCTGACACAACAAATGAGTGGCATAGTATATATCTGGCCTACACCAAGTAGCTATATATAGCAAAGATCCCACAAGCGATTGGAAGGTTGTCACATCTTCCAACATCGCACCCTCTGGGTCTTTTAGATAGCTAGTGGTTATTGGAGAATTTACAGCTTTCGCTTCTAACATGTTAAACCTCTCCAGTAACTTTAGTATTTTCTTCCCTTGGAACATTTCATAGCCACCCTGGCCATCCTGGGATATATCAACACCTAGGTAATGCTCCACATCGCCCAGATGCTTGACCTTAAACAGTTGTTCTGTTGTTTTCACAAACCAATCAACTTGTTGCTCTGTGTTGTACAGAAATGCTAAATCATCCACGAAACACAGCAAATAGCAATTAGACCCAAACAATTGTATTTTATACATGCATACATCACCTATACATTGTTTGAAACCCACACTGAGTAGTGCCTCATCAAGACATTTTCTCCATAAAAATGCTGATTGATGAAGTCCATACAATGCCTTGTTTATTTTTAAGACCTTGTGTTTGTCTTCCCCTTCAAAACCAGGGATCTGGGTCATAAATAAGTTTTCTGTTACCCTTGCATTCAAGTAAGCAGTAACAAAATCTGCATGATGTATTCTCATTCGATTTTGGCTTGCCTTTAGCAATGCCACTCTTAGCGTTTCTGCACGTAATGTGCTGGCAAATGTCTGGTCATAGTCTAAGTGTTTACATTGACTAAAACCACGAGCGACCAGACGGGCTTTTCTTAAGATTGTGCCGTCTGCTAACTGTTTGAGCTTGTAAATCCATCTACAAGATATCACCTTTTCCCCTGCTGGCAAACACATAGAAGTAAACACTTCATTTTCAATTAAAGATTTGTACTCAGTCTCCATTGCCTGAACCCAGGCCTCTCTCTCAGACTTGTCCAGAGACATGACTGCTTCATAATTCTCCGGTTCAGCATAGACGTTATTGATATAACCGTACCTCTGAGGTGGTTTTCCTTTTGTGGTACGCTCTGACACCCTAGGAATCACTCTTTCACCTCCTTCTGCTTGAGCAGAATCTTGCCTGTCAGCAGGAGACGAGGGAGTAGCCTCTTGCTTGATTTCAGTTTGGCCTTCAGAGCCATCTGTTAGTGGGAGAGATACCTTACCAGGGAAATCATTTGCATGAATCCTTGGCCAGCCCTCACTCTCACAAAAACCAGCTGAGCGACTGAAGCTCAAGGAATTATTTTGGTTTAGAAACCGATAGCTTTTCATACTGTTTTGGTAACCCAGAAAGGTTAGCTTCTGAGCTCTGTCCTTCCCTTTTCTACGTTTTGTTAGTGGTACATTTACCCAGGCTTTTGTGCCAAACACCCGCAGATGGTCTAGGTCTGGGTTTTTGGAGTATAAAACCCTGTACGGTATATTTTGTATACTGCTCGTCCATAGACGGTTTACCACATAGCATGCATTTTTTAATGCTTCAGCCCAATACCCCATGTTTAACCCTGAGTCTTTTATCATTGATAACATCATGGTTTGTAGGACTGCCCCACGTCTTTCAGCCAGCCCGTTTTCTTGTGGGGTTGCCACATTAGCCACCCTATGCTCTATGCCTTTGGCCTTAAGCCACTTAGTGAACTCTAGTGACATAAATTCGCCTCCCATGTCTGTTTGGAATGCAGCCATTTCCAAACCCAGTTGCTTTTCAACCCTTTTAAGCCAATATTTGGTGGTCTGAAACACCTCGGATTTATGTTTCAATATATACACCCAGCTGAATCTGCTATAGTCATCAGTGTAAATGACCGCGAAACGGTTTTTTGATAAACTAGGCTGATAAGGGCCGATAACGTCACAGTGCACCAGTTCCAAGGCTCTTACAGTCATTCTAGAGCTCTTTTTGGCTACGGGGAAAGCTTTAGATTTGGTTTGTTTACAGATGTCACAGTCTAAAAACACATCACATTTTTGCACATCATCCCAGCCTAACATAGCCAGTGTTTTGTTTATGACATTGAAACTGGCGTGGCCTAGGCGCCTATGAAGAAGGTGGATACAATTCTCATGGGGATTTTTGTTCAGGACCGCTTGTGCTTTGGCAGACTCATTTACAATCCTGTAAACATCATTATGCATCTCTCCTTGCACCAGAGTTTTATCACCCTTGCTTATGGTACACCTGTCCCCAAAGAACTGAACAGTGAAACCCTGCTTAGCCAATGAGGATACACTAAGAAGGTTATTTTCAAGCGAGGGTACATGCATAACGTGATCAAACACACACCCCAGGGCAGAAAATTCTACACTACCCTGGCAGCTGACTATAGAACTGCTGCCGTCCGCTAAGTTTACATGTTTGAGAGTGGAAGGCTGTACAGACTTCAAGAGCTTTTTGTCTGCACAGAAATGCTGGCTGGCTCCTGAATCAAGCAACCAAATCCCAGCAACACCACCACCCCCAGTTACCACCAAAGAAGCTCCCTGCCTCTTCAAACAATCCTTACCCTTAGCCTTTTTGCTACTGTTTGGGCAATTCGCTTTTAAATGTTCCTTAGAGCCACAACCATAACAACGTCGGACCTTGTAAACACATTGTTCCTGGCTCTGCCGTTGTTTTCTTCCAGAGCTAAACTCTGGAATGCTGTCGCAGCCGTTGATTCTCTGCTGCTCGCTTTTAACACCTCCGGCGCCAGGGGAAACCGTTCTTAACTCGTCCTGCCGTGCCTGTTCCTCGAGCAAACGACCCGTCACATAGACAAGAGTCAGCTTGTCTGCGTCGAGACTTTCCAAGGAAGTGATAAGCACGTTGTAATCATCGCTTAACGAGGAGAGAAGAATGTAAACCTTATCTTCATCTGGGAGCGTCTTGCCTTGTCTCTCTAGCTGCTGAAAACAGGCTGTCAACGTGTTGATGTGATTTCTCACCGACTCTCCCTTAGATAACCGGAGACGGTACATCCTCCTTGTTGTTGCTATCTTGGACCCTGCCGTTCTCCTCACGTATACCGACTGCAAGCTGTCCCACGCTGCCTTCGCCGTCGTACAGCCAGTCACGAAGATCAGCTGGTCATCTGCAACACTCAGAACGATATTTGCCAGGGCCTTCCGGTCCTTGTTGACGTCTTCTGGTGTGGGGGCTGCTGGAGGAGCTGAAACATACTCCCACAGAGCCTCTCGTGTGAGATAGTGCTCCATCCGGAGTGCCCACACACTATAGTTTGTTGAGGTGAGCTTATCCACCAGCTGCGCATTTACCACGCATGCCATGCTGTCATCTAGCCAAGACGCCTGGACTCCCTCTATGCTCACCTCCTCGGCCTTCTCCTGAGAGCCGCTGCTGCTTGCCTGGTCCGCTGTGCTATCCTCAGACTCACTGGACTTCCCTGCGTTCTGCACGTCCTCCAAGTCACTCTCGGTAGCCACAGACCTTCATCCAACTCCAGGCAACTGAGTTCTCTTCCAGCCTCAGTGGTGGTGCCTCCAGTCGCCAGCGCAGCGTGCTGGGCCCATAACCCTGTTGCGAGTTTGCGCTGTTTACTTGGACAGAGGTCCAACCACCAGCAGAGAAGAGATCACTCACCAACACAGCCAAGTTGTTGCAAATTATTTACAGTGATTTATTTACATCCAGCATCCAGCAATACATTCATCAGAGTTTCAGAATGTCCTGCTTAGTTCTCAATGAAGAAGGCAGACAGAATAACACAATGCATACTTCATATATACAGTTTAACAGCCAATCACAACAGTGCTGACTCACTCAGGTAATTAGCCACAGGTGCAATACCTTATTGCATCATCCCAATGCATTCCTATGGAGACTCAGGCTGACAACTAGAGACAAGCCCTTACATGCCCTTACATGCCTGGACATGCCCCTGGAATCCATTGCATTGACATAGTTTATAGCATTGGCTGTATGATCAATACTTGACTGCCATATACTGACATCGAGATGAGACCCCCTTAAGAAGACCGAAAGCTCATATTGTTTTATGTTTAATGTTATACTGTATTCTATATTTCCATTTTTATGGAAAAGGGGAAGCAGTGTCTCTTTCTCTCTTGTTTTTTTTTGTCTCTTTTCTTTT
The DNA here is from genome assembly GCF_049243985.1 of Paroedura picta. NCBI lineage: Eukaryota > Metazoa > Chordata > Lepidosauria > Squamata > Gekkonidae > Paroedura > Paroedura picta. The sequence continues at coordinate 54,996,097 of NC_135369.1, forward strand.
GTAGGCATATAGGTAATATAATCATTAGTGCTGAAAATGTAAAATGGGGTTCTCCCCCCTTATTTTTTCTTTCTTCTATTAGTGTATTGTCCTAGGACTAAAGCCTACACTGACTTGTAGAAAATGTTTAATGTTAAGCTTTCAACTTAAATCTGAAAATATATCTGTTAGGATGGTTCTTAGAATGGGTCAAGCATAAATTGTTTTGTAGATGTATCAGAACCAAGGATAAGGAGAAGCTATAGAAGACTGAAAGCTTATATTGTTTTATGTTTAATGTTAAGCATTTAATCTAAACCTGGAAATCTTATTATTCTCTGTATTAACAACATATACTGTATTCTACATTGCTACTTTTATGAAAAAGGGGAAGCAGTGCCTTTTCTCTCTCTTGTTTCTTTTTCTTAGTAGGCATATAGGTAATATAATCGTTAGCGTTGGAAATATAAAATGGGGCTTTCCCCCCTTTTTTTTTTTTTTTTATTATTGGTGTATTGTTATAGGGCCAAAGCCCATATTGATCTGTAGAAAATGCAAAGCTCTCAACTTATACCTGTCAGGATGGCTCTAAGAATGGGTCAAGTATAAATGGTTTGTAGATGTATCTGTATTAAGGATAAGGAGAAATTATGAAATCCTTTTGTAATTTTTTTTCTTTGTACATCTTTAAGGCAAAGCCCTACTTTCCTCTCCCTTCATCAGGGTATTGATACAGGGCCAAAACTCATACTGTGCTATAAGAAATGTTTAATGTTAAGCATCTAACTCAAACCTAGAAATATCTGCTAGGATAGCTCTTAGATTGTATCAAGCAGTTAATGTGAGGTCTACGATCTCTCAAGTAAGTTGACTAATAATAACTTTTCTTTTGTATATCTAAACAGGCCTTTTTTTTTTTTTAATGTAGTGGAAATGTGGACGGCTCTTAGACTCATGGCTCTTAGAGTTTTGGGCAAAAGTTTATATCACTGTGGAGTCAATGTGGGGTCGTATATTCTCAAATGATGATTATATTTCTATCTTTATGAAAATAAAAAAAAATCATTATATATAAAAAAAAAAAAACAGATAGAGTTGGGTGTCATTTGCATATTGATGGCACTCAAACCCATAACCCCAGACCGTGGAACAGCTGAGCAAGACAGTACATAAAGATATTGAATAATATCGGGGATAGAACTGTGTTCTGTGGCACTACACATATGAGTAGACAGTGGTGTGACTATTCTTCCTTGATTGCTACACTCTGTTCCTGATCTTGGAGAAATGAGACTAGCTATCGCAAGGTTGACCCCCAAAACCCTGCATCAGGAAGGTGGAAAGCTAGAAATTTGTGATCTACAGCGGTGGTCCCCAATCCCCGGTCCAGGGACCGTTACCGGTCCGTGGATCAGTCGGTATTGGGCTGCAGCTCCTCCCAAGCTGCTGCCTTGGGGGTTGCCCTGCCACTCTGCCACTGGCTCATCTTTGGTGCTCTCCGGCGGCCAACATGGCTGTGGCTCCCCCTCGGCGTGGCACTGCGCAGCTGCTGCTGGCAGCGCCCCCCAGCGGGCGGTGGGAAGTCAGGGGCACTGGCAGGAAAGCAAGTGGAGCAGGGGTTCAGGCAGCAGCAACATTCCTCGGCAAAAGACTACCCCCCCCCCGGGCCTCTGTAAAATTCTCAAGTGTTGACCGGTCCCCGGTGATAAAAAGGTTGGGGACCACTGATCTACAGTATCAAATACTGCTGTGAGATCTAATAACACAAGCAGTATTGATCTACCTGAGTTTAGTTGCCTCTGGAGGTCATCTTTAAGAGCAATCAAAGCCATTTCCACCCCATGGCCAGGTCAGAAACCAAACTGGAATGAGTCCAAAACCAACGTTTCCTCTAAGAAAGATTGCAGCTGATCCACAGTTAACATCTGTCTGCCTGCTCAAGAAGAGAGACTGTTGCCATTAATGGCAAAACTGTTACCACCTACTCTGACCCTCCCCTCCTCCCTGTATATTAGTTTCTTAGTGGTAGATTTGATGTTAACTTTGGTTTCTAGGGATGATAGCCTCTGGGTAGGACCTGGTTTTCTCCAAAATTACAACTCCTTTCCAGACTACAGAGATCAGTTCACCTGGAGAAAATGGATGTTTTAGAGCATGAACTCTACAGCATTGTACCATACTGAGATCCCTGTTGTTATGTATGGCAGAACCTCACAGGCTGGCACACTGTCTGTCCACAACCAATAGTGCTGTGCAATAGTCTCAGCTTGTGCCAAAGCCAACCCCTGTAAAAACTTGATAAGACACTGCTGGGACTAACTCCATCTTAGACCCCATTCTTGAGCTTGTCCTTCACTATAGGTTGGGAATCACAGGTGCCACCTGACTCAGGTATTGCTGTCTTCCTTCTTCCTCACTCCATTGTAATGCTGATTCAGTAGCCTGGCTAAAACCTGTTTGCCCAGGGGCTCCTAGGTGAACTCCTTTGTCTCACACATATGACTCATGCTTGGACCCTCTGCAAGGGAAAATCTCTCCCCCAAACTCAGCAGCTGGACTTATTGAGAAATGATGGCTACCTTTCTTAGACCCATTAACTCCTTTGTCTAAGCCCATCAACACACATCTCTGGATCTGGCCAGGGCATTGCCCAACATCCTGCTCCATGGAAAATTCCATAATGTGCTCACCTGGGTTACATCACATAGGCCCCTCCCCCAGAACATATATAAACAGTGGCTTCACAAAACCACCTCATGCTTTTCTGATTTTGATCCATTAGAAACAAACTTCACTCGGGTTCATGTTACTGTTCTCTACTTCTCTCGTCTTCAAGACTGGTAATTATATTGAAACCTCTTTCAAGACTGGTAATTATATTGAAACCACTCCATTTTTCTCTATATGGCTGATTGCTAGTGTGCTAGATATATATTTTGCCTATTTTAATATTTTCCTTCTAATAAAGATTGTTACTATTTTTACTATAACTATTTGGGTCTGCCTTGAGTTCTTAAGGGTGTAATCACCTTGTAAACATTGGCAAATGATCCATTTTGCTACATTATTACTGTCACAGGGCACATGTATACGTGCATTTCTGATAACACTGTCCTCCTCAGGCCCCATCCCCAAATCTCCAGGTGATTCCCAATCTAGATATGGCAACCCCACCCCCTGCTGGTGGCCACCATACTGCTTTTAGTATTTTGGGTTTTCTATTCTGTCTCTGTGGAGAGATAATATTGTATATCAATTTGAGTCCACAATTATAAGTGGATTAATGTACCCTCCCTTTATAAATACATAAATAAATGCTTCATGGGCCCCAAGGCTGTCCAGGCCAATGAGAATTTTAGCCCCATAGCCCCCGGCCCTCCTTAGTTTCCCCTACTCCTCTTCTTTGATCAGGGTTCATACCATCAACTGGTAATACTAGACATGATAGGTTTTCATCAGTATATCCACATAGAGGAAGTGAGTAATCATAGGCATGTTTATGAATGTTTATCAAAAATGTCCCCTCTTGTATATTTTATTCACACAGCAACTATTGACCACCCTTTTTTCATAAAGTGCTGAAATTTGCCCTTGAGGCATCAGATGGAGTAGTCAGATTGTCAAATAAGTCTCCTAATTGAAGTTAACGCTGGCATAATATTTGCTTTCTAAAAATAAACACTTCCAGGGAAGTTGCAGGTTTACCACACTAATGTGTAGGCTTTGGCAAGGCTTTGAAGGAGTCTATGGAAGCACATGGGGAGAAAGGCAATTTCATGAGAAAATGCAAAGAAGACACTTGGAAATAAATATAATTTTAATGGAAAACCAGATGAGACAGGGGTCACCAAAAGCAATATTCTCTGACTGGGAGGCTTTGGAAGAGGTTGCTGTTAAGCAAAAGAAAGGCAAGTGACAAATGAACAGAAATGAGACCAAATGATTTACATTTTTATATCTTGAGAGTGTCAGGGAGCAGAAACAAGAAATCAGTCGTTCTTCTTGTGCTTTGTCAAATTAATCAGTAACTTTGTAGAAATGCTTGTATTCATGAAAACACACTGAATGGACATCACATGCATTGCTTATAAAGACCAACTCATGTGACATTCCAGGTGGCTTTGAGAAGATAAGGAATGCAGCGCTTCTAGGCATGAATGAGAAACTTAGAACTCGCTGTAAGACATGCCCCTGGAAAGAACCCAATCAGATGTACATGCCTAATTGCATTGTGTTGTTGTAACTGTAAGACAAATTGTTACAAATAAGGTGCATTACACACAGGCTCATAATCATAGTTTAATTACACTTTTCTATGCCCACTGAGTTCAAAAGGAGGGGGAAACTCTGCTTAGAGTTGCACTGTATGATATTGGTGGTCTAATCGTCTAATGATTAGTTATTGGTGGTCTAATCATCTAATGATTAGTTGTGAGAATACAATCTGGAAGAACGAAGATGGGGCAATTCCTGGCATTTTGGGGATACAGCTTGGGGAGGGGAAGGTTTGGGGAGGGGAGGGATCTGAACAAAGTATGATGCCATAGAATCCACCCTCCAAAAACACCTATTTTCCCCAGGAAACCTGATTGCTGTAGTCTAGTGATCAGTTATTATTCTGAGAAAGTCCCAAGCCCCACCTGGAGGTTGGCAATCCTCGGTATAATCTCTACTGATGCGGCCTTTGGAGGTCAGGCAAGTATGAAAACGATGCTTAGATGGAATGGGAGCTCTGCATCCCCATAAGCATTGCTGGACCAATTTGATGCACTAAGACTGGTCACAGACTAGGAGAAAGAGGCTGCCTAGGTTTATGAACTTTCATTAAGGAATTACATATAGAGTATAGCATATACTTCTATAAACAAATTGGGGCGGAAACTTTGGAAGCAAAATGACACTGCTAATAACTACCAAGCAACTGCCATTTCAACATTTCAGCCAGAACAGCACTTGGCTCCTTTCTTCTTGGATCACAGAAAAGGTCCCATAATAAGGGGCTAAAGAACAGACCCCACCCAGCAACTGCCATTCTGAGTTCATCAATGAAATGACTTTGAGGCAGAATATAATGCTGTTCTTTCCCCCCTAACCTCTCGCTTCCCTGACCTCCTCCCTGGTCCCCCCCCCAAACCCACACAGAGACTCTGTCCTCCGTCTCCGTCCCTCCCTCCCCCCCACCTCCCCTCCCCCGCTCCTTACCTCTTGCAGTAGTGCTGGCCCGGCCTCCCTCCATGGCACCCCACAGCTGTTCCAATCTTCTTGGGCAGTGGTGGCCCTGGCCCAACCTCCACCCTGGCCTCTTTGGACAGCAGCAGCTCTGGCCTCCTCCTCCTGCCACCTCACAATTGCCCTGACCTCTTCTGGCATGCTTCCTGGAGGTCTGTATCCATTTCCATCCCAGGGGATGCCTCAGAAGATGTGTTCCACAGGCCATTTACCTTAATGGCCATTAGGCCATTTATCTTACTGGAAAAGTCCTGGTGGGTTGCTGCCTTGGCAGGGAGGACTGAAGACCAGAGCCAAGCTTTACTAGTTCTGTAATGACTGAAAGGAGTGTTCGGCTTTAACCACCATAAGCAGCAATGATCTGTGTCAACTCACCAGTTGTCTTGTCTCACACCATTGGCAACTGGTTGCAGTGCAAGAAGAACCGGTATGTGAGCCTCATTCATGGTTGGTGCAATTGGCTTAGTTTGATCTGAGTGGCTCCTACAGCACTGACTCATTGAGTTTTGCTTTTTTCTTGGTATTTCAGTTTCCCAGTTGGACCCTGGTCAGCACCAGGGGTCAGCTGTAAATCAATCACCTATTCTTAGCCAGCTTGCTTGCTTCAACTGGAAGTCCCATGAATGAGACACTGGCTCCCTGTTCCCTTCACAACCAGGACAATAGTTTGGAGAATCATAGAATCATAGAATCAATTTTATATACATCCTTCTTGAAGTGAGGCCTCCTGAACTGTACACAGTACTCCAGGCATGGTCTGACCAGTGCCGTATACAATGGGACTATGACATCTTGTGATTTTGATGTGATGCCCCTGTTGATACAGCCCAAAATTGCATTTGCCTTTTTAACCACTGCCTGCTCATGTTTAGTTTACAATCCACAAGTACCCCAAGGTCTCTTTCACACACAGTGTTACCTAGAAGAGTATCCCCCATACAGTAGGTATGCTTTTCATTTTTCTGACCCAGATGCAGAACTTTACACTTATCTAGTGGGCATCACAGAAACTTGGTGGAATGATTCTCATGACTGGAATGTAATAGTGGATGGATATGAACTGTTCAGAAAAAAAACAGAACAGGTTGAAGAGGTGGATGAGTGGCACTGTATGTGAGGAAAGGGCTTACCTGTCAGGAAATTCTAGTGAAGGAGAGTATATCTACAGTGGAAAGCATCTGGGTGAAAATAAGCGAGGCGAAAACAAACAGTGTGGCGGTTGGTGTCTGCTACCAAGCGCCTGACCAACGAGAGGATGTGGATGCAGCAGGACCTTGTCATCATGGGTGACTTCAATTTCCCAGATGTGTGCTGGGAAACAAACTCTGCAAACCGTCCTCAGTCGTGCAACTTTCTGACCTGCCTGGCTGACAATTTCATTTATCAAATGGTAGATGAACCCACAAGAGGTTCAGCCATACTGGACTTAATACTGACCAACAGGCAAGAGTTGGTGAATGAGGTGAAGGAGGTGGGGACCCTAGGGGGAAGTGACCATGTCCTCATAGAATTCCTTTTGAGATGGGGAGGCAAAGAAACTTGTAGCCAGACGCGAATGTTGGATTTTCATAGGGCAAACTTTAATAAACTCAGAGACATGATGTGTGTCATACCATGGATGAGAATGCTGGAAACGAAGGGAGCATGTGAAGGGTGGGCGCTACTCAAACAAGAGCTATTGCATGCTCAATCAATGACTATCCCAGAAAGACGAAAACACTGTAGTCAGCTCTAAGAAGCCTATTTGGATGAACAGAGAACTTTAAGAGGAACTAAGAAAGAAAAGGGAGATGTTCAGGAAATGGAGGGAAGGACAGAGTTCTAAAGAAGAGTACCTACAAGTTACTAGGCACTGTAGATCAATCATCAGAAAGGCCAAAGCTGAGAGTAAGCTAAGATTGGCCAGGGAAGCCCACTGTAACAAGAAAAGATTTTTCAGTTATGTGAGGAGCAAACGTAAAGTAAAGGAGGCAATAGGCCCACTGTTGTGTGCAGATGGATAAACTCTAACGGAGGATGCAGAGAAAGCAGAAAGGCTCAGCGCCTATTTTACATCTGTTTTTTCCCACAGGTCAAAGGGTTTAGGCACATCTAGAGATGGCAGTAGCCAAGAGATAGTGTCTGGGTGGCAGGTTGACATGGACAGAGAGGTTGTTGAGAGGCATTTAGCAGCACTGGATGAGTTCAAATCCCCTGGGCCAGATGAAATGCACCCGAGAGTGCTCAAAGAATTTTCCGGAGAACTTGCAGAACCCTTGTCCATCATCTCCGGGACCTGTTTTAAGGACTCTGTTAGGTTATACCGAAATCCAACATTTTAGCTTTTGAGCAGCACAGTTTCATATAGAACAAAAGTTAAGTCCATTGGCACCTTTAAGACCAACAAATTTCAATTCTAGAAGGGTGCGCACATATTCACACAAAAGTTTATATCTAGAATTAAGGTAGCACTGGACTTAAACTTAGCACTGCAGGAGTTCAACGTTCTGTGAAATCCGGGAAGTTATGCCTGCCTCTCACAAGCAGGGATGGGAGCAAAATCCAAGACTGGTGTGTGTGTATGTGTGTGTGATCATAAAAAGAAAATGTTTCTCTACCCCATTTTTCTCTACCATAATGGCTTACAGTAACATCCCCTTCTACTCTCCACAATAGGCACTGTGATATAGGTGGAGTTGAGAGAATTATGAGAGAATTCTGATTGGCCCAAGGTCACCCAGCAGACTTTGTGTGGAGGAGGAGTGGGGAATCAAACCTGGTTCTCCAGTTCAGAGTCCACTGCTCTTAACCACTACATCATACTGGCTCTCAATATTATCTAATCAAGATATTCTGTAGTCCATTCTATCTTTAATTGGATGTCAGACTTTCTACAGTTCAGTACAAATCTGGCTACTGGTGGCTTCTTCATTGTAGCTCATCTCCATGATGAACATTTGGCCACATTGTCATCCACTTATCCAGTTCATGGTTGTCCTGTTGGATCTCTTCACAGTCAGCCATATTTTATACCATCTTGGATAATCTTGTGTCAACTGTAAATCTGGCACAACAGAACCCAGCTCTGGTTCCAGGAGAATTTCTGAATCTATTCAATAATATCAACTCCCAGTATCAATCCAATTTGGGACCCCACAGTTTATTTCCTTCCATTGTGAGAACTTTCCATTGATTCCTATGCCTTGCTTCCTGTCATTTAACAAGGCTTTAATCTATAAGAGAACCGGTTCTCTTATCTCATGACTGCTAAATTTACTCAGGAATTTTTGGTAAGGTAACTTGTCAAAAGCCTTTTGAATATTCTATGTCTATGTTTGTTCATTTTCTCAAGAACTCCAAATGGCTGGTCAGGCTGGACTTCCCTTTTCAGAAGCCATGCTGATTTCCCCTCAGCAGGCTTTGTCCCTCTATATGCCTCATCATTCTACCTTTGATTACCATTTCTTCTAATTTTCCGGGGACAGATGTTATTCTGACTGGCCTATAATTTCCTAGTTCCCCTCTGGATCTCTTTTAAAAAATGGACATCACATTTGCTACTCTCTAGTTCCCCTTGTATTCTTCAACGTGTGTATTCCTCAATGTGGTGAGGACAGGCCAATTACAGAGGCACGGGGAAGGAACTGGCAAACCACCCAATTTTTCTTGCCAAGAATATTGTATGGAAAGTACGCTATGGTATGGAATGGTAGGCTCCCAAGGCCACGAAGTGTGACAGCTCTCTGCCAGTAACCTGGACGTTTATGGATGCCTCTAGAAAAATCGTTAATGCTAGCCATGGTCAGCAGCAAAAGGAAACGTGGTTACCAAAGGATCCGCTGGCTTGACATGATCAAAACCAATACAGGGATGACCATGAACCAACTAAAAGAAGCAGTCAGAGACAGGGGCGCATGGCAGAGACTTTCCTATAGAATTGCTGACATGACTGAACGGATAGCATCATCATCCATCTCTAGTCTTCCTCTAGCAATCTCTTTATTCCTTTTTAATCCAAAGGTCCCCTACTTCTCTGGCTAATATATCTGTTCCACTAATATATCTGTTCCAATATATCTGTTCCAGATATATTTTTTTAAAAAATGTTTATTATTTGTCTTGATACTTTTAGCAACCTACTCCTCAAAATCTCTTTTTGTGAGTCTAATTATTGATTGACATTTCTTTTGCCAAAGGCTGTGGACCCTTTTGTTCAATTCATTGGGGGTAGATTTTCCACTGTTTAACAGAAGCCTCTTTACTTTTTATAGATTCCTTGACTGGTGTTGTTAATAACATAGGCCTTCTATTAGATTTAATTGGGCCTTCCCTAATCTGTGGAATACATTCTATTTTGACTTCAGTTAGCGTAGTTTTAAATAGCTTCCAAACATCCTCTAGGGATATGACTCTATTAAATATTTTTAAATAGCTTTCTTTTTACTATTCTCCTTATTTCTGTAAAGTTCCCTCTTTTGAAATCAAATGTTACAGTTTTGGACTTTAGGAGTACTTGTCCACGGACTTGAATGCTAACCATTGTGGTCATTGTTCCCTGTTGGTGTAACAACCTCTACATCGCTCACCAGCTCTTGACACTCAGAACCAAGTCCAAGTTTACTGTTGCTTCAGACTAACTGTTCCAGTACACACTCATTTATGATGTCTAAAAATCTCTTTTCTAAAGCATGGCACAAACACATGTTTACTCAGTCAATGTGAGGGTAGTTGAAGTCTCTCAATATCGAAACATTATCTGCTTTAGTGATCTCCCTTATTTCCTTCTCCGTCTCAAGATCAAACTCAAGTGTTTGCTCAGGTTTGGGATAGTACAACCTCAATTTTAAGTATTCCTTAAGGACCAGTATATCCATTCATATTGCTTCTGAGGGGGAGTTAATCCCCATGATGTTTTCCATCTTGTTGAATTCTATGACCTTTTTGATGTACAATGCAACATCACCACTTATCTGTCCCACCATATCCTGCTTACAGAGATTATGCCCAGAAATGACTGTATCTACCATTTTTAAAGATACCTACTATAGCTAGATTGTCATAGAACACCAAATTCTCCAGCTTCCTCATCTTAGCCTGAAGTCTTATAGCATTGGCATAGAAATACCTATCATGTGTTTCCCCCTCCAGTAACCCTCCTCTCCCTCAGCCCCTTAGTCTCCACACATGGAACTCACTTACCATTGTACTCTCACTCACAAGTTCTATCCCGCTTCTATCAGTTTTACCCTAAGTGTTTATGCAATTATCCCGTTGGACTGACACATCCCAAATCGCAGGTTTCCCAGCTCCTGTTAGTTTTCTAACCAGGATTTGTTTAAAAGCTTCTCTGACACCTTTTTGATATTAAAAATAAAAGCAAATTAAACTATTTGCTGTGCTGTAGCCCTTAATAATGGCAATAAGAGAGAAGAGACACTTATAGTAGAGGAAGTATTGTAATTATAGTGCAAAAAGCAAGTCCTTATGGAAAATGAAATTATGAATTGAGCCTTACACCCCTCATGCTCCTAGAATTTGTATCATTTTTTCTGCTGATAGTTTGAGGCCATCATTCTCTATGGAGAAGGCCGGAACTACTGCATATACAATGGCATGTACATTAGCAAAGCTGATTTGATGTGGTCCGATGCTTCCTTCTGCTAACCTGTGGTGACCAGAAGCCATTATTTCTATGGGACACAATGGGTACCAGAAGCATTAACTTCTACATTATTAGAAGAAAGCAAAATGCATTATCGTGTGACCTCTAAGGAGATAATTTATGTTATTGCTGTGCAGAGAGGGAGAGAGGGAAAATGTTTTTTTCCGTATAAAATTGTTTATGTATATAACTGTGATCCTGGTAGTTGTTTGGTTTGACCCCAAAGGAGAATGAATGGTTCAGAGAAAAAGTATTTAGAGAGGTGACCACAACAATAGTAGAGGCATCCATGATGAAGAATTTGGGGAGGCAAGCTGGTTTAGGGGGAACTGGTTCCAGCTTGGAGGGATAGCAGAGACAAAAGAAGTCCCAGTCATATGGGACAGGGAAGTGCCTAATACACCGTGCAACATCACTGTCTGTAAGACTGACAGTCAGACACAGACAGAAAAAGTAAGCTTTCTTAGAGCAACTCTACTTCAGGCTCACCTATTAACTAACTGGGACATAAGTCTCAAGACAATCACACTATGGTGAAAACTTTCCTATATGAGGGTCAGACACAACTGAACAGATAACATCTTAATTATCTATTAACTAACTGGGACATATGTCTCAAGACAAGATGGCAAATGTTTGAGGAACATGTCTCCAGTCATTCCTTCTCTTTGCTGCAGTCATGCCTGGTTATGTCCAAGTGAGAGACAGGCAATGAGAAGTTCTTATTCTCCTGAAATGGAAGGTAGACGGGTGTGAGAAACACAGAAAAAGGGAAGAAAAAATAAATAAATGCAAGGTTCATTTGTTCATGCAGGTTCATGCAGATCCCAGCCCATAAAAGGTTAATGTCAGGCAGAGTCTGAACTGTCAGGCTAAGAAGGGACGGGGCAAGAAAAAAGAAGGAGAGGGAAAGGCTGGTGATATTGAGAATCAGTCTGAAAGGAGACTGAGGTGAGAGAGTCTAGTGAGAGACACTTAAGCAGGAAGAGCTTGAGACAAAAATGTGAATTCAAAGAACAGTCATGCTCTAGAGGCTCTAGAGAACAAATAAAGAGCAGGCTGAAAAGGAGTTTTGGGGGAAGAAGTCCAAACTCTGGTCTTCTGAGGAAAGAAGCCTTCCCAGCCCAAGTTCTAAGAGAGCTGAGCAGCTGAATTCAGGGAATCTCTGAAAGGGAGTGTGGAATTTAAGAACTGGGGAAATTTGAGCTAAGAAAGCAGAGGTGTGTCAGTGACAGGAACTCTCTAGCCTTGAGGGAAACTGTATTCATCTGAGTTGATTGCTTCAAGGCTGTGAAGCTTCCCAGAGGAAAAAAGTATAACTCTTGTCTCTCTCTGATTCACAATAATTTATTGAAACTTTGTTTAAGAATATCTACCTAGTTAATAAAGTTCAGTCTCTTATTGTTAAAAAGACAAAGTTGTGTGTCGACGTTCCTTGCCTCTTCCATCATACTAGCATCCAGAAACAGAGGACATAGTCTCAACGGGTTTCAGCTAACTATATCAGCAAAATATAGTTTGTCTGTCTCAAATGCTTCTTTGTGGGAGTTTTGCCTGTTTCAAAGAGAACTGGGAAATGGAAACAACCTACTGAAATGTGAGAAAATGCTTGACTTGGAAAACAGGCAGGACTAGAAATGTATACTTATTTGTTCTTCCTCTTTGGCCACCCCTGGAATGCAAAACAACTTAAAAAAATGACTAGGTAGGAAAAGAAACAGTACTAAATGAAAAGGACAGAGCAATTTTTAAATGATCAGGTGTGGCACAGTGTTAAGATTACCAAAGTCCTTAAGTAAATATTAAGAACAGGCCGATTTGTTTTTTTTTAAACACTCAGTTCCTGGATCCAGGGGACCTTGCCAGCTACCGTCCAATTTTGTACCTGGCATTCTGGGTAAGGTGGTTGAGAGGGTTGCTGTGGACCAGCTCCTGGCATTCTTGGTGGAAACTTTGGTCCTGAACCCATACCTGTCAGGGTTCCGACCTGGCCACATGGTAGAGACTGTGTTGGTTGCCTTGATGGATGATTTCTGGTGCCAGCTGGATCAGGGCAGTTCAGCTATCCTCAGCTTTTGAATCTATTAGTTGCATTTGAGGTGGTCAGCCATGAGTTGCTAGTGCAATACCGTGCTGGGTTGAAGATTAAGGGGACAGCCTTATAGTGGCTACTCTACTTCCTCCAGAACTGGACAAGGAGGGTGGCAGTGGGAGAAGAGTTATCTCACCTCCATGTGTTCCCCTGTGGAAAGCTGCAGGGGGTGATACTCTCCCCCATGCTTTTTGACATCTATATGTGCCCTCTGACTCAGCTTTGGGCTAGGTTGTCACCAGTATGCAGATGAGACACAGATGTATCTCCTGATGGATGGATGGAAGCAGTGTCTGGACGGCTCAGGCAGAGTCACCTCAAACTCAACCCTTCCAAGACAGAGGCCTTGTGGTTGGGTAGAAGGGAATAGGATCAGGAAGCATGCCTTCCCCCCTGGTTGGGGTGCATATTATGGCTATACCTACCATCAGGAATTTGGGAGTGATCTTTGATGCCTCCCTTTCTATGGAGGCTTAGAACATGAGAGTAGCCCAAATGGCATTCTACCACCTTCACCAGGTGAGGCTACTATTGCCCTACCTGTCTCCAGAACACCTGGTCACAGTGATTTATGCTTCTGGTGCAGAGTGGTAAGGCAGCAGTCATGCAGTCTGAAAGCTCTGCCCATGAGGCTGGGAGTTAAATCGCAGCAGCCGGCTCAAGGTTGACTCAGCCTTCCATCCTTCCAAGATTGGTAAAATGAGTACCCAGCTTGCTGCTGGGGGGTAAACGGTAATGACTGGGGAAGGCACTGGCAAACCACCCCGTATTGAGTCTGCCATGAAAATGCTAGAGGGCGTCACCCCAAGGGTCAGGCATGACCCGGTGCTTGCACAGGGGATACCTTTACCTTTTACCTTTTTAACTCCCTGTATGTGGGCCTACCCTTCTGTGACCCAGAAATGGCAATTGGTTCAAAATGTGGCTGCTAGTGTCCTTATGAGGTCATCCTGGTGGACCCACATCCAGCCTGTGCTGAGGCAGCTGCCCTGGTTGATGGTTAGCTTCTGGATCAGGTTTAAGGTTTTGGTTCTTACCTTTAAGGCTATTTGTAGCCTGGGCCCCGCTTATCTGAGGGACTGCTTGTATTCTTATGTCTCCTGCAGGACTCTTCGCTCTGCAGGTTTGAATTGGTTGCTTGTCCCCAGCCTGGCCTTGACCAGGGCCAGGACCTTTTCAGTCCTGGCCCCAATCTGGTGGAATGAGCTCCTTGAAGTGCAAAGGGCACTGACAGAGCTATCATAGTTCCGCAGGGCCTGCAAGACATAACTCTTCTGTCAGGCAACTGGTTGAAGTCTGGATAGGAAGACCCTTCTGGTATAGGCTTTCATAGGTCGGACATTGCCAGAAGATTTCCCCTGGGTGTTGGTATGCTGATGGCTGCTATTATAGGGTGTGGATGGGTGGGAGGGGGGAGGTTCATACAGTGTTTTTTCTCACCAGTATGGTGTTATGGTTTCATATGTATTTTATGTAGGTTTTAAATTATATTGTAAACTGCCAGTAGGGTCCAGAAGTGGTGGTCAATAAGTATAAACATAAAACAATAAAATAAATGAAAAGCTCCACCTGCCTTTACTTGTATGATTAATTAAATGCAACCTGTTAGTCACTTCATGGGGTACATCCACCTAGTTTGTTATTTCTCTCCATCAGCTTTCTAGGAAGCACCCTGTCCCAGTCTGATATGGAAAAGGCTAGGAAAGATAGTATCTAAGACAGTGGTTCTAAACCTTGGGGTCCTGATCCCATTTGGGGTTCCCTGGCCCCTTCCCACGGGGTCGCCATTTTGGTTGTCATGGCGCCGATGGCAGCAGCAGCCTGTGGCGGTCTGCAGCAGTAGCAGGCAGTGGTGGGTAGCAGCAGGTGGTGGTGGAGGTGGACAGAAGCGGGCGTAGGCGGGCGGAGGTGGCAGGCGGCAGCACAGCCATGGCACTGTCCACCTCCAGATTGTTGTGCGCCTGCTAGCCCATGCACGCACACACACAACTGCGCATGCCACTCTCGCGTGTGTATGTGCTGCCCTCACCACTCCTCCAGTTGGAGTCGCGGCGTGAGCCAGTTGAGAACCACTGATCTAAGGGATACAACACTGCTGAAATGCCAATTTATTATGCTGTAACCCAGTGGTCCCCAACCTTTTTCAGCTTGGGGACCTGCGGCCGCAGGGAGGGCGATTGCCCGGCCGTGCATGCCATGCAAGCACGTTTTTGGCCATGCATGCGCATTGCTCGTGCGCGGCCCTGCTTCCCTCTCCCCCCCTCCCACAGTAAGAAGCTTGCCGGGCCACAAGCTTGCGGCCTGGGAAGTTTCTTACTGCGGGGGGGCGGCGGGGAGAGGGAGCCGTGGCCCAGTTGCCAGGGCCTTTGTGGCCCGGCACGGGGCCACAGCCCGGTGATTGGGGACCACCACTGTAACCCACCTAAATGACTTTCAAATTGAGTAGATATAATTAAAGTAAACTTTGTCACATGGACTCATTTAAAAGTATGACAAAACTGTGTTCAGTTTTGGTCGCCGCAGTTGAAGAGGGATGTAGACAAACTGGAGCATGTCCAGAGGAGGGCAACAAAGATAGCAAGGGGTTTAACGACCAATACATATGAGGAAAGTTTGGGGGAGCTTGGTCTGTTTAGCCTGGAGAGGAGACGACTGAGAGGGGATCTGATAACAGATCTTAGGACAAATCTCATGGATGAGGCTAACTTTTGGATCGAATACTTACATTATGATTTTGCTGCTGTCTTGTGAGAAACAATAATTTATTTAATTTTATTTCTTATATATAATTTTATTTCTATCCTACCACTTTCACACAGTGTCTTCTGGTCAGTAAGTAAAAATTCATCCACAATATAATAAAACCCAGTAATCCCACTCATAAACCCTTTTAAACAGTAAAAACCAATAAAATCCCACAATTGGTGGTGAAAATAATTCTCCTCCACCCTACAGGCTTCATAGCAAAACCTCATGGGGTACACAGCAAGGGGTTGCCCAATAGCGTGCTTGACTCAGGGAGGGTCACAGTTCAAATTGTCCCAGCTTCAATAGAAGACCTGGCAAAAGAGCTCCCTCTTACAGACCCTGCAGAACTGGGACAGCTCCAACAGGACCTTTAGATCTCCCAGGAACTCATTCCACCAGGTCTGGGCCAGGACCCAAAAGGCCCTATCCCTGGTGGAGGCCAGGTACATCACCCTCGGGCCAGGGATCTCCCAAAAAGTAGCACCTGCAGAGCGGAGTGGCCTGCAGGGGGCATAAAGAGAAAGGTGGTCCCACAGATATAATAAGCCTAGGCCATGGATAACCTTAAAGTTTAACACCAAAACCTTGAACTTGATCTGGGCTGCAACTGGCAACCAATGGTCCTTGAGCAGCTGGAACAGAGAGGTGTGATTTCGATGACTCAGCACAGGTTTTGCAAGAACAAGTTATGTCAGACCAAACATATCTCTTTTTTTGAGAAAGTGACAACCTTGCTGGATCAGGGGAATGTTGTTTATCTGGATGTCTGTTTATCTGGATTTCAGTAAAGCTTTTGATAAGGTTCCACATGATATTCTTGTTGACAAGCTGGTAAAATGTGATATGGATCACAATTCTGTCAGGTAGATCATAATTGGTTGACTGATTGTACCCAAAGGGTACTTGTTAATGGAGTATCATGTCCAAATCATGGGATGTGATGGTACCACTTTGCCCTGCTCTGGTTCAGCCTCACTTGGAGTGCTGTGTTCAGTTTTGGTCGCCGCAGTTGAAGAGGGATGTAGACAAACAGGAGCATGTCCAGAGGAGGGCAACAAAGATAGCAAGGGGTTTAACAACCAATACATATGAGGAAAGTTTGGGGGAGCTTGGTCTGTTTAGCCTGGAGAGGAGACGACTGAGAGGGGATGTGATAACACTCTTCAAGTATTTAAAAGGCTGCCATATAGTGGATGGAACACGGTTGTTCTCTCTTGCCCTAGGAGGATGGACCAGAACCAATGGGATGAAATTAAGGCAAAAGAAATTCCGTCTAAACATCCGGAAAAAGTTCCTAACAGTTAGAGCAGTTTCTCAGTGGAACAGGCTTCCTTGGAAGGTGGTGGGTTCTCCATCTTTGGAAATTTTTAAACAGAGGCTGGATAGCCATCTGATGGCTGATTCTGTGAAGGTTCATGGGGGTGGCTGGTTAAAGTGGATGAGCACTAGTGTTGTGAGTGTCCTGCATACTGCAGGTGGTTGTACTAGATAACCCATGAGGTCCCTTCCAACTCAATTATTCTATGATTCTATGAATGCAGCTGCTTCAGCACAAGCTGGATATTGTTCCTCCAAGATGTACTTGTGTGGACCTAGCAGTTGCATCTGTACCAGTGGCAGTTTCTGAGTCAGGGACAAGGGCAGGCCCACATAGAGCAAGTTACAGAAATCCAGTTTGGTGATGACTATTGCATGGATTACTGTGGCCAAGCAATTCAAGGGCAGGTAGGGTGTTAGTAGTTTTGCTTGGCACAGATGGAAAAATGCTGTGTGGTCTACTCCTTTTACCTAGGCCTCCACTGTGAGGAAGGCATCCAAAATCATTCCCAAGTTTCTGACTGAGGGTGAGAAGCTAAGTTGTACCCCAGCCAGAGTGGACTGGCATGCTTCCTGACCACCACCTTCCTGCCCAGCCACAGGACCTCTGTCTTGGAGGGGTTGAATTTCAGGCAACTCTGCTGTAACCATCCAGCTATGGTTCTGAACATCTGGTGAATATATCCGGGGGGGGGGGGGAGAGTTCAGGTGGCTATCCATCAGAAGATAGAACTGGGTGTCATCTGAATATTGGTGACAGCCCAGCCCATAACTCTAGTTCAGCTGGGCCAGAGGGCACATAAAGATGTTGAACAAAGTGAGGGAGAAAACTGCACCTGATGGAACTCCGCAAGGGAGTTGATAGGGATACAATAATTCTTCCCATTACCATCCTCTGTGGCCATTTCCAAGAAAGGAGTGCAGCCACTGAAGAGCCGTCCCCTGAATCCCAGCACCAGTGAGACGATGGGCCAATAACTCATGGTCGACCATGTCAATATTTTAATGGAAACTGCCATGAGCTGGCTGGGGCAAGAGTGGCAGTCTATAAATATAACAACAACAACAACAACTAACAAACATGGCTGACAGATTGAGCATCATGAGTTTGGCCGAACCAGCCCGATCCAGCTGGCCCCGGAGTCCAAAGCAGCCAGCACTGTCTCCACCCCGAGGCCAGAATGGAAGCCTGACTGGTATGGGTCAAGCACTGAGGTTTCCTCCAAGTATGCTAAGAGTTGGTGTGTGGTGGCCCTTTCAGCCACCTTGCCCAGAAATGCAAGATGAGAGACTGGGCAGTAGCTGGCTGGGTCCTTCAGATCCAACTATGGTTTCTTCAGCAAAGGTCAGACCAATCAGCTTTTCTTTCATTGCACCAAATCTTCATCCATTAAAATAAACATTTTTGACATTATTTTAGCAGTAATTACAAAGAAATATGGGTAAAGAAATAGAAAAGAACAACAAAAAAGGAAGACCAAGAGATCTGTTCTACAAGACACAAGAAATCAAAAAGAAAAATTAAAGGACAGGGAGGCACCTGAAAGGTCAACACAGAAATACATTAACTGAACAATACACAACAAAAAGAAGATTGGAACAATACACTAAAGAGTTATACAGAAGAGTTTAAAGGATGACAGATTCTTTCCAAGAAGAATCTTTTGAAGAAGAACCTACAATTTTAGAAAGTGAATAAAGCTGCACTGGGAACAATTTGGAGAAACAAATCACCAGGAGCAGGTGGGATATAAAAAAGCGCGGCCATGAATAACTGCGGCTGCCAATTGATGACGTGGAGGGGCTGGCTGGCAAGGTGCGACAGCACCTGGCAGCGTCGGAGCATGCCCGGCTGGGCGCGCACATCGGAGGTGGTGGGGACGGGCTTAGTGGTGCCTATTTAAGGCGCCACGTGCTCAAGCCCAGCCTTTCTGCCGCTAGTTTGCACCAGGACAGCTTCCCACCCTACCACCCTTGTTATATGTTGGTGGAGGCAGAGTGCAAAGCTCTTTGAGGGGTGTAGGCGGAGAGGAAGTCCCTCAAGTACAGACTGCATATGGCTTTGAAGGTGATTACAAGAACCTTAAGCCTAATCTGGAATTCGACTGGTAAGCAGTACAGTTGTTGGAGAATGGGCTGGATGTGGGACCTTCATGGTGTTGCTGTGAGGACCCTGGCTACCACATTCTGGACCTGTTGCAGTTTCCAGATCAAAGTTAATGGTAGGCCCGTGTAGAGCGAGATGCAGAAGTCTAGTCTAGAGATGAACTTCGTATGGATCACTGTGGCTAGAGCCAAGTAGGGTGCTAGTAGGCTTGATGAGGGTGGTAGAAGACCAGCCATGCTACTCATATGACCTGAGCCTCCACTGAGAGGGAAGCATCTAGGATCACGCCCAGGTTCCTGGTGGAGTGAGCTGCTAATAGCTTCACACCATCCCCAAGAGCCACCATGACAGCATTTCAAGCTCATCAAAGACTATATGTTCTATGAATACACAGTGGACAGATAGTGGAAGAACATGGTTTGAAGAACATCATGTAATTAGGGGAGAGAGGGCAGAGGTGTTTTGACATACAAGCACTCCTGTTATACCAGCATAACTTCATTTTAAGGACAAAGCTGTATGACCACAACCTACCAACCATTGTTAAATAACTCCGTGGCCTCAACAGGACTATTTGCAACTCTTTGACCGTTTATGCACTGGAGGTTTCATGCCGGGCTGCAGGCTGGAGTTTTAGTCATGGCAGGTTGCCCCACCTCTTCCTGCACCCACAAGGGGGAGCATTTGGCCCAGTGTGCCTCATCTGTCCCCAATTTTTGCTCCTGCACAAGAGCTGCAGCAGGGAAGTTCCCAGTGCATAAATGGTCTTTTAGAGGTAGTTCATAGACTGGATGATGAGCTCTAGTGTTGGTATGCTACCATAAGGCTAATGGTGAGGGAGAAGTATTTGAATGAATAAATACATCTAGGGCAGCGGTCCCCAACCCCTGGGCTGGGGACCGTTTCCGGTCCGTGGATCAGTTGGTACCGGGCCGCGGCTCCTCCTCCCTGGCTGCTGCCTTGGGGGCTGCCCTGCCACTCTGCCGGCGGCTCACCATTGGCACTCTCCAGTGGCTGCCATAGCTGGGGCTCCCCCTCCCCTATAGCCGGGGCTTCCCAGTGGACGGCGGGAAGTCTGGGGCTCTGCCGGGAAAGCAAGTGGAGCAGGGACTCAGGTGGCGGCAACGTTCCTCAGCAAAAGACTACCCTCCCGGGCTTCAGTAAAATTGTCAAGCGTCCCCAGTGAGAAAAAGGTTGGGGACCACTGATCTAGGGCATACAGTTGCTTTAAAAAAACTCTTTCAAAGCTTGCTTTACTGAACACAAAATGCTACAAAATGGATTTAGAGGGAACCAGAGAGCCATTCAAGGTCATGACTGCCAACAACAACAAAAAATCCATGTTAAGCCCAAACAAACAAAATCATTGAACAGAAGGGAATTCTGGTTACTTTCTGATCCATATGCAGAACAAAATATGTAGAAACCCATGGAGATTCATTGGCAGAAAGCAAACACAAGGAAAACATGGGATCCAAGGTCTATTGTATGCCGAACTGCTCATGCAGATGAACTCATCCTGATGGGTTTCACCAGCCTCCTCCTTGTCCTCCAATATCTTATTCTCCTTGCTAAATGGTATTTAAAAGCATAAAATACTTTTTATGAAAATGCTTTTCAAGGCTAAATGACGTTGAAAGCCTCTTTTTTTTCCCCCTCTATAGCTCGCCCTGCTATTTAGGAGAGCATGTTATTTCTTTTTAATTTGCTCACTCATTCCTGAATAACTTTTCACAGGACTCCAGACACTGCAGTGTGACAGCTAAACCAAGGAGCATCGGATGCAATGGAATTGCTCTACAAGCAACCTTGCCAAAGGCCCTTTTGCGCTGCACAAAGCTGGCTCTCGCTTTGTATGTTGAGGGAGCTAAATCAATGTTAAATGCTTGGCTCTTTTTACAGGACAATGACCAGGACCTAAGCTGCGTCCTTCCCTTTTTGATTGACACTTGAAACGTTGAGTCGGGAATCAGCCAGAGGCACCGCTACAAGCCTGACGCCTCTGCTGGGGATAACAACTGGTGACATCTGCAGAAAGGCCGACAAAAGGCAGTTGAAAGCCGTGTTTGTTGCCTTCCCCTCTCAGATCTCCTCTCTTTCATGGAGCTCCTTCCTTGCTTTAATATTATGATTCAGCACCTGGCTCTTTTGAACCTTGCTTTAAACTTCAAAAGACGAGGTGGTATTAACAAACATGAAACGGGAAAGTGGCGGTAGTTTGATTTACTGTTGTCGTCTTATCAAGGGGTTTTTTTTGTCACCAGCTGCCACTTTCTGTCATCTTTGGAACCATTATCATTTCTCTAAAATCTAAAAGACTCCACTTAATAACGGCTTTGAATACAAGCAGGATCAGTAACATGTACAGTTCTGGGGACGGCAGGCCCATCAAGCGAATGGAAAGACATTGCCAACAAAACAAAAACAAAAAAACTCAAGCATAATCACACTTTTTAAGTGACCTTGATTTCAACATTAAGCGAATCAAGCCCCATTCTATTGTTCTTTGCGTGTGCCTCTTTTGCATTTTCTTTAAGGCCTTTCTTTTTGGTTCTAGAGACTAAAGAATAACAAAATAAAACACGATTCAGAAACAAAGTGGTGTTATACATTAACAAGAAGTGAAGGAGTGTGTCTTCAGCATCAGATGAATAATTAAAGAACAGGGTGGTCTAATGGTAGGGTCTTGTTGTATGATGTGGGAGACCCAGGTTCAAATCCCTGCTGGGCATGAAACTCTCTCCAATCTATCTTATAAGGTTGTTGTTGTGAAGATAAAATGGAGGAAAGGGTAGAAGCCCATGAACTGCCTGATGTTCTCTAGAGGAAGAGTGGGATTAAAAATACTAAATAAATCTGCTTACTTGGAACGAAGTCCCACTGATTGCTTTGTGATGAAGGTGTGAGTAAGTAGGCGTCATGTTGAAGCCCAGAGGAATAAATGCAGGTTGATTTCACAAGTAAAGCTGACAGTAGCAGAAAAGAGTTTTAAAGATTTATAAGAGCATCAAATGGTCTATTATATAGGACTGGCACTTTGGCCCTTCTACAATTTCAGGTCAAATAGGTTGCGTAGGTTTTTGAAGTACTGCAAAAAGATGATAAGCAGGGCTATCAGATATGTCAGACACTGCATGAACAATGGGCAGTCAAGGTTCTTTCCTGTCACCTTCAACACACTGAAAATATCAGCTGTCTCCAGCAATTATATTAAAAATTGCAAACTTACTATACGTATGTGTAACTAAATTCAGCCACTGTTCTAGAAGACTGGAGAGTAGCATATAGACTACAATGAGCAGTAGGCATTATATACCTGGCCTTTCAAAAGGTTTTTGAGAAGGTACCTCACCAAAGATTCCTGAGTAAACTTAGCAATCATGGAATAAGAAGATAAATTTTCTTATGGGCTAAAAAATAGTTAAATGACAGGAGACAAAGAATGGAAATCAAATGACAGTTCTCTTAATGGAGGGGAATACGCAGAGGGGTCCCATCAGGATCGGTGTTGAGGACAGTACAATTTTATTGATGATTAAATGATCTGGAATTAGGGTTGAGTAGTGCACCAGCCAAGTTTGCAGATGACACAAAATTACTCAAAGATGGTGGAAACCAAGGCTGAATGTGAAGAGCTCCAAGAGAACCTCCACAAACTGGGTGTTGCAAATGAAGTTCAGTGTTGATAAGTGTAAGGTGTAAGATGAGTCACATTGGGACAAAAAATCCAAGAATAGGCTAACGTGGTCTGTACTTGCTGAGATTGAGAGAAAAAAAGATCTTGGGGTCATAGTGGATAGATCAAGGAAAATGTCAACCAAATGTGCTGCAGCCATGAAAAATGCAAACTCTATGTTAAGGATTATCAGGAAAGGATTATCATCTGAGAAGAAGAAGAATTGGTTCTTATATGCCGCTTTTTCTACCCAAAGGAATCTCAAAGCGGCTTAACAATCACCTTCCCTTTCCTCTCCCCACAAGAGACACCCTGTGAGGTGGGTGAGGCTGAGAGAACTTTGATATTACTGCTCGGTCAGAACAGCTTTTTCAGTGCTGTGGTGAACCCAAGGTCACCCAGCTGGCTGCAGGTGGGGGAGCGGGAAATCAAACCCGGCTCACCAGATTAGAAGTTGGTACTCCTAACCACTACACCAAGCTGGCTCTTAGCCTCTATGATGTTGTTTGCTGTCCAGAGGAACTAGTTTGTCACTATGTGAGACAGCATGCTGGACAAGATGCAGCAGGACTCTTCTTGTGTTCTTATACAGCATGTAAAATAGTGTAGTAGACTGTTGGGCATAGGGAATATACCAGTCTCCAACAGTGTTAACTGCTGAAGGAGACAGGGAAAACAGTGCTGTCAGAAAGCTATGGGGAACAGCAACAGAACTGCCAGGGTCATGCCTGCATCATCAATTTCTAAATAGCAAATGAAACCTGAAACCCAAAGGTAATATCAGCTTCCCACACTGGGTTGCTGTAGCCATTGAGAAGCTGTGCACCAGCATGTGGCACTAGCAGCTCTGTTGCCAACTCTTGTCACTCACCAGTAAGGCCTCCTTCAATGACACATTATGGTAGAAGCTCAAATATTGTCTTCATTCCACTGCAGAAACTGCCACTGAGGGGGGGGGGGAGATAATCAGTTTTGATCCAGATTTTAGGCTCTAGAAATGTGTCTTACCGAACTGAAATGATCTTGTGGAAGTTCACCATTCAGGATATTATAAAGAGAGGATACCTGCCTCTGGAGTATGTAGATTTTATTTCAGATCCATGTAGGTTTGCCAACCTTCAGGTAGCACCTGAAGATCTCCTGGAATTACAACTGATCTACCAAATGCAAAAGTCAGTTCTCCTGGATAAAATGGCTGCTATGGAGGTCTATGACAGAATGCCCCATTCAGGTCCTGCTCTTCTCCACACTCCACCTTTCCTAGTCTCCACCACCAATTCTCTAGGAATTTCCCAACTTAGAGTTGGCTATCCCAGATCCATGAATGCCATGTTAAAAGTAAAGATTCAGAATGCAAGTTACTGAATCTTCTGAACTTCCAGCTTCTTTGGGAATCCCCAGGCCACATAGAAAGATTGTGCATGGGACATGATAATTGCATTTACATGCATCTTCTTCTAGCTCAGCCTTGTCACATTAAAAAGGTGGTTGGAGTATTTTGAAAAGCTTGTCCACTTATGAGTTCAACTCAGGTAACTCCTCACTCAACAAGCAGAAGCTATGATATCATCCATGATGTGTGAGTCTTTCTGGAATTGGAAACATGACAATCTTTCCAGCTCACAGAGCAGCAGTTATAGTCTCATGCAAATGCACAACAGTGACATTATGTTCCTCACAAAAGTACTTCACTCACATGAGCATCGCCTTGCAGATTCGAGATGTTGATCCATCTTTTATTTATTTCCTTTATTTATAGTCCATTTTCTTCCCAACTGGGACCCAAAGTGGCTTATTTTCCCCTCTCCTCCACTTCCTTTCTCTCCTTTTTTCTTCCATTTTGCTCCCAACTAGATAATATCCAATTCTGAATGGTGAATGGAGGCAGCGGGGAGGAGAGGAGGTAGGAGGTAGCAGATATTAAAGGGAGCGATCTGCAAACATCTGGAGGGCAGTTTGGTGATCCGAGGAAGTCAGCATGGATTTGTCTCCAACAGGTCCTGCCAGACCAACCTGGTTTCCTTTTTTGACCAAGTAACAGGTTTGCTGGATCGTGGAAATTCGGTTGATGTCATTTACTTGGATTTTAGTAAAGCTTTTGACAAGGTTCCCCATGATGTTCTGATGGATAAGTTGAAGGACTGCAATCTGGAATTTCAGATAGTTAAGTGGATAGGGAATTGGTTAGAGAACCGCACTCAAAGAGTTGTTGTCAATGTCTCACCTCTCTCCAGTGTTTCATCAGAATGGAGAGAGGTGAGTAGCGGGGTACCTCAGGGCTCGGTGCTCGGCCCGGTACTTTTTAACATATTTATTAATGATCTAGATGATCTAGATGAGGGGGTGGAGGGACTACTCATCAAGTTTGCAGATGACACCAAATTGGGAGGACTGGCAAATACTCCAGAAGATAGAGACAGAGTTCAACGAGATCTGAACACAATGGAAAAATGGGCAAATGAGAACAAGATGCAATTTAATAAAGATAAGTGTAAAGTTCTGCATCTGGGTCAGAAAAATGAAAAGCATGCCTACTGGATGGGGGATATGCATCTAGGTAACATTGTGTGTGAACGAGACCTTGGGGTACTTGTGGATTGTGAACTAAACATGAGCAGGCAGTGTGATGCAGCAGTAAAAAAGGCAAATGCCATTTTGGGCTGTATCAACAGGGGCATCACATCAAAATCACAAGATGTCATAGTCCCATTGTATACGGCACTGGTCAGACCACACCTGGAGTACTGTGTGCAGTTCTGGAGGCCTCACTTCAAGAAGGACATAGATAAAATTGAAAGGGTACAGAGGAGAGCGACGAGGATGATCTGGGGCCAAGGGACCAAGCCCTATGAAGATAGGTTGAGGGACTTGGGAATGTTCAGCCTGGAGAAAAGGAGGTTGAGAGGGGACATGATAGCCCTCTTTAAATATTTGAATGGTTGTCACTTGGAGGAGGGCAGGATGCTGTTTCTGTTGGCTGCAGAGCAGAGGACACGCAGTAATGGGTTTAAACTTAAGTACAACGATATAGGCTAGATATCAGGGAAAAAATTTTTCACAGTCAGAGTAGTTCAGCAGTGGAATAGGCTGCCTAAGGAGGTGGTGAGCTCCCCCCTCACTGGCAGTCTTCAAGCAAAGGTTGGATACACACTTTTCTTGGATGCTTTAGGATGCTTAGGGCTAATCCTGCGTTGAACAGGGGGTTGGACTAGATGGCCTGTATGGCCCCTTCCAACTCTATGATTCTATGATTCTATGATTCTATGATTCTATGTTCTATGATTCTATGATTCTACTTATTGTTTGATCAATTGTTTCGATGGTTTTATTGATATTTTATTGACTGCTTGTATTTTGTGTTGGGAACTGCTCTGAACCCATCTAGGGGAGAGGCAGTCTAGAAACGAACTAAATAAATAAATAAACAAACAAACAAATAAATACTTTGATCCTCATAACAACTATGTAAAGTGGGTTAGTCCAAGAGTGCGTTTCTGGCCAAATAGCACCAAACAAGTTTCCATAGCAAAGTAGAGATTTGAACCTGGGTATCTCAGATCCTGTAACAACAGAATAACTGCCACATTACACTGGGTTATCATGGGAGCCAGCTTGAAAATTGTAATGTAACATTTAAACAAGGATTATGAGGAACAGTGTGATGCCACTGTGGTTATGGAGCTTTAAAAATGCAGGTAAAACGTATGCAGCAACTTACCCTTCCTACTGGAGAGCCCTCAGTATGCCTCCATACTTTCTCTCAGGGTACCTTCTTCTCCTGGAAAAGAACTGGTGAGGGGTTTAGGGGAAGGCAGGAGGAGTGGAAAGGCAGGAAATCCCACTCCACAAACTCCATACAAATAGTGGGAGTTAGAATACAGTTTAATGTCCTTCACCTTCCCCCCGCTACAATTTCTAGATGCAATTAAATCATTGAGAACTACCGGCATATAACTCAGTCTGATCCTGAATCCATACCTTTGCCCAAATGCCCAAAGTGAACTGCAATTTATTTATTTTTATTGCTCATTATTTCTTACTACACTATAGCGACACAAGTGGCAAGGCGATGAGAGAATCTTTCAATCTGCTTTAAAAAAAAAAAGCTGTGTACTTTATTCTCTGGAATTTTGGCAGATGTCCTGTGGAGTCATCTCAAAGCTATGATTTAGACTTTGGGATCCGGAAGAGACCCGTTGTACTTTGAGATTCTTGTTAAGCCCAGTATCCCTGAGGTGATCTCATGACAGCTTCCTCTCGAGCTTTCCTGTCACCAAGGCTGACTTGCTTACTGGCAACCTTGAGGGAAAGCTACCACCAAAGCCTATCCAAGCCTGAAAATAAAAGAGGGGAAATGTCCTTATGGTCAGTTGCAGATGGGCAAAGAAAACTAACACTGGCCCCAGAAAAAGGACCGTATAATTTCGTGACTCAATCACAGGATGTCAGTAGCTTTTCAATTTTGTCAGAGTTTTGAGGTGGAGGCAGCTGCTGCTCTGAAACAAAGGAAGTTGTCTACTTATCTTCATTGTTAAGGGGGGGAGCTTAGTTGTTTGCAAAATAGCCACCACTGCATTCACACCTGGATCACCATGTTCAAGGGAAGGAAGCACCACCTACCACCTCTTCTTCAGGCTATTGTGCCCTTGTGTCTGGACTCCCTTACATGCAAGGAAGAAAAGGTCATGTTCCTCTTCACAAGGAGGAGTTTGAGTCTCCCTTAGGGCACTCGCCCCTTGGGAATTGCCCCAGTCAGTTCAGGACAGGGCACAGGGAAGATGACTAGAAATAAATTCAGCCATCCAAAATATTTTGCATTTGTGGATATGGAGAGAAATGAGCACCCACAGGGTATGGCAAATCTCAAAGGAATTGATTGTCCCTGTAGTCCTTTTATTTCACAGCAGCACAGTTATGACTCCCATTTCAGTGTTGCTGGGTGATACCATAATACCACTTCTGGTGTGACCCATAAATTCTGTCATTGCATCAGATGACACTAGAATTCACTCAAAACTCTATGATTAAGCCACAGAGTGTTGGCTGAATGCTAGAGAGTCACTGTTGATGCAATGAAGCCATTTCCAGATCATGCTGGATTTGAGATCATGGTGTTCCTAAAGTGTTGCAGGCAAGCCCCCACAGGTAAGTCAGTCATTGATAATGCCAGCCTTCAGCTGTCAAACCTAGTATAAATAGAGATCACTAGTTATGAAGAAAAGCAGATGCATGGATGTTAAAGTGATTATATTTATACAATTACAATTCAAGGAGTAAAGAAAGAAGGCTTCATATACTCAGAAATGTGTGGAACTTATGCGCTCTTCAAAGATTCCATAATGGTGTTCAAGCATGCAGTCTTAAAGAGATTGACACTGATATACAGTTCAAAGAATTAGATATTGCGGGAAGTTTTTTCCTCTACAAGTATTATTATTATTAATTTATAAACATTTCAATGCAACCTTTCCACCCAATACAGTGTCCTTGAGGTGCTAAATATCAAAACATTTAAAAATTTCAGAAAATTAAAAAGTGTTCAAAACATAAACATATATACATGATTTAAAATAAAATATGAGCCCATACACCAAGGAGGGTTAACAAGAATTAATGAGGGAATTCCAAACAAAACGAAACTGTCTTCACTTGCTGGTGGAAGACAACAATAGAGACAGACAAATTTACCTGGGGAGAGAGTCCCAAAGTTTCAGTCCCACAACTGAGAAAATATTTTCTTGGGTTGCCACTCATATAGCTTCAGATGCTGGGGGCACCTGAAGCAGGCCTCTTAAGATGATCTAAGTAGATAGGTAGAGCTGCCCCCAAGCTCTCCATATTACAGAACTCAATTCCTCTGGATGATGTGGCAATTTCTGAGGAGGTCTATGGCTTCATAACTCTACTAAGCTCCCTCTTTCCCCAAAATACTTCTCCCCCAAGCATGGCCATCAAATCTCCAGGAGTCTCCCACACTGAAATTGATGACTTGAAGTCCCACTATGAAGAAGTGAGGACTTATCATTTGCCTTCACTAAGGCATATACAACGAGAGGGAAAAGAATGAGTTTGCAAAGTACCTCAGCCACACTGATGGCAGTATTACACATGTAACAAGGCCAAAAGGGAGCCTGCAAAGCTGGTTGAAGCTGACGAGCTGGGTTACATTTATCAAAAAGAGGTTAATCAAGGATATAGCCAGGATCCAACTACTTTGAGGCAGGCTTACCAGCAGGAGGCTAATTCAGGCCAGATCCAACCTCTTTGAGGCTGGCTGCAGGGAGAGAATAAAAGACAGAGGCTGATCAGGCAAGGACCAGCTGCAGAACTGGCTGCAGGTTTGGGAAACAGCTCTTCTTGTTGCCTGCTCCATCTTTTCTTTTTGGAAGCAATGAGCTGAAGGGCTTGGGCAACGATTCCTGTGTCTGTGTGTAGGAAACGAAGACAATAACTGATTACGAAGCACTGATTAGTGACTATTCCAGCCCTACCAATCCTTCCTTTTTTGGCATACAGAATGTGTCAGCTTGGTTTACTGCAAACCGTAAGACTGACAGAGATACTATTTTCTATTTTAGTAAGTCTATTTCCCCTTTAAATTGTTCCCTTCATTAAAGAACCCCCACAAACCTTTCCCAGCATAACTGAAGGAGCTGAAATTCAATGTACTCTAGTGTGGATAGGAGGGGATAGATGGGATCCAGGCTTAGATGGGGCTGGAAGTTGGGCACAGTGGTGTTTCACAAGAGGGCCTAAATCGTCCCTTGAAAAAGGAAGCCAGTACTCAGTGACCACTGGAGCTGGGATGTCCATGCACCACAGATTGCCCACCCCATCAATTTAAAGACATTTTCATCAACCTGATGGAAGGATGAAGCATGAAGACTTCCTGATACATCCAGCTCTGCAGCTGGCAGCCCTGGGGGGGAATCCTAGGATCAACACTGCCCAGAAAGCAGGCTCCTTTCTCTAAATTCAGACTGACTAGGGAAAGCAGAGAGTAGTATTTACTGAGTTATTGCGGATATCTACTAATTAGAAGCTGACTAACAATATATCTTTTTAAGTGAAAGGCTTTTCAAGGTCCTGTTCTTAGTGCAGAAAAAAAATGAGCCTTTGCAGTTGAAACTCTGGGAGAAAGGTCTTCTTTTACTACTCAGAGAATACAAGCTGGGGACTGTGGATCCTACACACAGTAGCCATGTGGGACAGTGTTGTAGGTAAAGAATGGAACTAGATAAGAGTGGATGAAATGTTGGCTAGATCTAGGCAGATTGGCTTTTTTAATTCACTTTTGTTGCCAAATTAATGAATCTTTTTTCACATTTTTGAATAATTTTCTCAGAGGTTGAACTTGACAAGGCAAGGAGAAATGCACAATGTGGGAGGAGGTATGAGACAGATGAAAAGATGATAGAAAGCCCTGCAGAATGACAGAATAGTTATCAACATAAAAGTCTAGATTGTTAACCCCCCAAACACTTTTGAATATCTTTAAAATATGTGTGTGTATGTGTGAGAGAGAGAGAGTCTGTGCTAAGAGCTATCAACTTGCTTCCAACTTTCATAAGAAGAGTTCTGCTGGATGACCAATAATGCATTTAGTTCAGCACCCCATCTCACAAAGCACCAATCCAGTTCTACTGGATGACCAAAAACAGGGCATAGAGGCTAAGGCCCACACTTAATGTTGCCTCCTTGCTCTGGGATTCAGAGGTTTAGAGCCTTCTCTGAATGTGGAGGTTCTCCTCAGTCATCCTGGCTAGTATTCACTGAGACTTATCCTCCATGAATCTGTATAATCCCCCTATAAAGCTGTTTACTAGGGATGGGTGTTTCAGTTTGGATAAGCTGTATTGATTTGGGTACTTTTCAGCTGCATCAGAGACAAATAAAAATACCAACAGGTTTAATCAGCCAAATCACAGATGCTTGATTCAGCACTGGAAAGGATCCTGCCAAACAGCTGACAATCAGTTGTTGGTCGGGATCTTTAAATGCCTCCTGGGAAGGGGGGCAAAGAGCCACCAAACAGCTCATCTTCACAGATCAGCTGTTTGGGGGCTTTTTAAATGCATCCTCTTTTTACTCAGAGCCTTCCCAAGCAGCAGAGGCACTATGCGTGAGTGAAAGAGAGAGATAGTGAGAACTGCCCTCCCTGACTCTTTAAAAGACAGCTGGCACCGTGGACAGTGAGTGCAGGATGGACAATTCCACTCTGAACCTGCCCTCCCGGAGCCACCTGCTGCTGGCAACCAGTGGTCACTGGGGAAGGAGAGTGTGGAGTGGACAAGTCATTCCCACGTCTGTCCTCCCTGAGCTGCCTGGAGCCTATCACCAGATGTCATCAGGGAGAGCAAGTGCAGGGTAAACCACTCCATAACCATCCTTCCCGAGCAATCTGGAGCCTGCTCCCAGCTGTCATTAGGGAGCCGAATGGGGGCTTCTAGAGCTGGCTGTCGGCTCACATCAGGGAAGAGAGATGCTGGGAAAACCACACTTGCCCTCTCCAAAGTTTAAAGAGCCAGCTGCCAGCATGCCTTGGGGAAGAGAAGTGTGGGGTTCTATCCACCCCAATCCTTAAGAATCTTTCCCCACCTCAGCCTTCCCATGTGGCAAAAAGAACTGATTCTTTTGCCACATGGGAAGGCTGGGGGGGGGGGGGATATAGCTGCCAAACAGCTGATGCTGGTGGATCAGCTGTTTGGTGGTTCCGGGGGTATTTAAAGGGACCTAGGTCCATATATATGTTCTGGCATGTGCATAGACACCCCCCCCCCCAATCCTTTTTGGATTTGGCCAAATTGATTTAGCTAAATCTGAACCAATTAAGTGTCATTTAGGGGCTTCGGATTCAGCCAGAATTGATTCAAGCCGAATCTGAAATGCTCTGAATTTTTTTCTGTGAACATGCCTACTGCTTGCTAGTGTTACTATTACTACATCTTCTGACAGCGAATCCCACATTTTAATAACTCTGTGTATGTCAATTTGGTGTAGTGATTATGAGTTGTAGCCTCTAATCTGGAGAGCTTGTTGATTCCCCACTCCTCCACATGCAGCCAGGTGGGTGAACTTAGGCTAGTCACAGTTCTATTAGAGCTGTTCTCACAGCAATTCTGTCAGAGCTCTCTAAGCCCCATCTGCCTCATAGGGTATCTTTTGTGGGGAAAGACAGGGAAGATGATTTATAAGTCACTTTGAGATGCCCTTAGGTATTGAAAAGCAGAGTATAAAAATCAGCTCTTCTTCTAAAGTAGCATTTATTTTGCTTATGTATCAAATTTATATGTATCTTTATTTTATGACTATTATTCCATCCCTTCTCCAAAAGACTCAGGGCGGAACAGGAATCAAGGCAGATAACAGCATATATAATGACCCAACTAAAAACAATGCAAAAATACAATCTTTAAAATATAAAATGTGTAAAAATCTATTCTCATTAAATCCACTATCAGGCAGACAAGGATGCATAGATGGTGAAGACAGCTGAAGCATGTCAGCTGCCTGGTGAGTCACAACCACCCAAAGGCCGCCTGAAAAAGAGCAGTCTGGCATGCCCTGCAGAACCTAGTGAGGTCCACAAGACACACATTTCTTTGGACAGTTGGTTTCACAGGAAGGGGGCCACTACTGGTGATACAAGACAGACAGTTCATGGCCCAAGGACTTTCAATAAATGCAGAGGTGAAGATCTGAGAATTACTTGCCGACTGCAATTCCAACAGGTGAATCCCATGAAGGGTCGGAAGATATGCCACCCTAGTGATCTGGGCTTCCCCAGTTGCATAATCTCAGTCCTAGATGGATTTAGCTTCAACCAACTCTTAACTTGGCATTCCACCACTGCAAAATTCCAGCTACTGGGTATTCCTTAAATAAGAAATAGAGTTCAGTGTTACCTGCGTATTGATGTCACCCCACTCCAGACCTCCTGACAATGCATAAAAACCTTCCCCTGATGTTGCTTCTTAGAACTGGGAATCAGAAGTTTATGACCTCTGAAAGTGGAGGTTCATTGAGCTATTCTGCCATTTTCCCACCTTCTTCTAGCAGTCCCTTTATTCCTTTGACATCCAAAGGACCCCCAGCTACTTTGGCTAACTTCCTGCTTTAGATATATTTCAAAAAAGTTTATTATTTGTCTTGATGCTTTTAGTAACCTGCTCCTCAAAATCTCTTTTTGCATGCCTAATTCTTGACTGACATTTCTTTTGCCAGAGCCTGTAGTCCCTCCTGTTCAATTCATTGGGGCAGACCTTTCAGTTTTTAAAAGAAGCCTTTTTTACTTTTTAAAGCTTCTTTGACTTGTGTTGTAAGCCATAAAGGCTTTTTTTAAAATTTGGCACTGCTTTCCCTAACCTGTGGAATGCATTCTATTTGGGCTTTAATTAGTGTGGTTTAGAATTGCTTCCAAGGATCCTCTAGGGATATGATTCTCTTGTGTTTCTCATTCAGCATCCTCATTTTTGTAAACTTCCCTCTTTTGAAATCAAATCTTACAGTCTTGGGCTTCCGGGGTGACTTTTGATTGACCTGAATGGCTGAACTTAATAGCACTGTGATCACTGTTCCCAACTGGTGTAACAACCTTTGTTATGTGCGAAGTCGTGTCCAACCCATCGCGACCCCATGGACAATGATCCTCCAGGCCTTCCTGTCCTCTACCATTCCCTAGAGTCCATTTAAGTTTGCACCTACTGCTTCAGTGACTCCATCCAGCCACCTCATTCTCTGTCGTCCCCTTCTTCTTTTGCCCTCAATCGCTCCCAGCATTAGGCTCTTCTCCAGGGAGTCCTTCCTTCTCATGAGATGGCCAAAGTATTTACCCAGGTTTACCCAGTCAATGTGAGGGTAGTTGAAGTCTCCCAGTACCAAAACATTGTCTGTTTTAGTCTCCTCCCTTATTCCTTTCTCCATTTCCAGATCAGTCTCAGGAGTTTAATCAAGTGAGAAATAGTATACTATTTTTAAGTAACCGTTAGAGCCCAGTATTTCCACCCATATCGCTTCTGTTGAGGAATTAATTGTCCTGATGTTTTAGAACTTATTGGATTCTATACCCTCCTTGATGTACAATGCAATATCACCATCAGCCCATCCCTCACTGTCCTGCTTATAAAGCTTATGTGCAGGAATGATTGTATCCCATAGATTTCCCCCATTCCTATTGGTTTCTCCCCCTCCCCCAGGATTACTTTTAAAAGCTGCTCTGCTACCTTTTTGATTAATCACCAGCAGCCTGGTTTCCTTTTGGTTCATGAAAAGCCTGTCTGTTTTGTACAGGCACAGCTTGGTCCAAGTATGTTCTCTGGTACCTAACAAATCTAAAGTCCAGTTACCATTTTCTCATCTATGCGTTGAGAGTTTTGGTCTGTTTGTCTAGCTGGCCCTGCATGGGGAGTGGCAGCACTTCTGAGACCTGGCCTTTTGAATCATAGAATCATAGAGTTGGAAGGGGCCATACAAGCCATCTAGTCCAACCCCCTACTCAACGCAGGATCAGCCCTAAGCATCCTAAAGCACATTATTTAACTCTCTCTCTCTCTCTCTCTCTCTCTCTCTCTCTCTGTTGTTGTGTGTGTGTGTGACAGAGAGAGTGAGTGAGTGTATGATAATGTTGCATATTGTTGAGTAGCAGTGGATTAGGATCACCAACTCTGGGTTTGGAAATTCCTGGGGATTTTGGGGTGGAGTCTGCAGAGGGCAGGTTTTAATGCTGTAGCCATCTAAAGCAGCCATTTTCTCCAGGGGAAGTGATCTCTGTCAGCTGAAGATCAGTTGCAATTCCTGGAGATCTCTATGCTTCACCTGGAGGATGGAAAAACTATGCAATGGATTCAAAATTAAAATCCCCTCATTTTCTAATTTCCATTTAAGTAAATGGGAGAAGTTCTTATTAACACAGTGGGATTTACACCTGCAGAATGAACTGCTGAAATAAAACATGGATTTAATTTCTCAAAGAAACAGTCATTAACGAGGTAAGGGCTTTTGTCCCCCAAAATAATGCATCTATCATACCTTCAACAATCACAAATATTTGACAGAACTGAAAACATTTCATGCAAAACATCTCTACAATTCCATTGTTCCCTATGCCTCAGCTCCTGCCCATCATCAAACACAATTAGCCTCCAATTACAAGTCTACAGATAGAGCTGAAAACTGCAGGAAACTTTCAAAGCAAAACAAAATATGGTGGTAACGAACGCACACAAAAATCTAGAAGACCCCCCCCATTCCTGTCACTAGACTGACATATGGCAAATGTCAAGAACCTTCTATTCCAAAACAAACCCTGGCTAAGTACCTTCCACTGCCGCTGAATGACTCATGGCACATTATTACAACTGCTCTCTTGAAATCAAAGCTTGAGCCATCCCTCCTAGAACGTCAGCACCAGTTCAAAAAATTCCACATTTCTTTTTTCAAAGAAGAAAAGGAAGTCCTTTATAGACAGGCTTTTTGGCACAACAGAGATTAGTATAGCCATAACAACAGTCTTCTTGGATCAGATCCAGATCTACTGAGTCCAGCAGTATGTTTCCAACAACAGTCATCCAGATGTCTCTGGAAAGTCACCAGCAAGGATGCCCATTCCCCGTGGTTTTGTCCTGTGAACCTGCAGCACTGCAGCATTCTGTCCCTGACCATGAAAATGACATTTAGCATACAGCTACATGACTGACAGTCACAGCCATATGTATGACACTTTACAGAGTACGAGAAAAGATCCCTGCCCCATGGAGCTTACATAAGGACAACAATGAGAGAAGAAGGAAGAAACAGACAAAGGGAAAATATAATACCTACGTTGTATATAGAATCATAGAATCATAGAACTGGAAGGGGCCATACAGGCCATCTAGTCCAACCCCCTGCTTAACGCAGGATCAGCCCAAAGCATCCTAAAGCATCCAAGAAAAGTGTATCCAACCTTTGCGTGAAGACTGCCGGTGAGGGGGAGCTCACCACCTCCTTAGGCAGCCTATTCCACTGCTGAACTACTCTGACTGTGAAAAACTTTTTCCTGATATCTAGCCTATATCGTTGTACTCGTAGTTTAAACCCATTACTGTGTGTCCTTTCCTCTGCAGCCAATGGGAACAGCATCCTGCCCTCCTCCAAATGACAACCTTTCAAATAGTTAAAGAGGGCTATCATGTCCCCTCTTAACCTCCTTTTCTCCAGGCTGAACATTCCCAAGTCCCTCAACCTATCTTCATAGGGCTTGGTCCCTTGGCCCCAGATCATCCTCGTCGCTCTCCTCTGTACCCTTTCAATTTTATCTACGTCCTTCTTGAAGTGAGACCTCCAGACCTGCACACAGTACTCCAGGTGTGGTCTGACCAGTGCCGTATACAATGGGACTATGACATCTTGTGATTTTGATGTGATTCCCCTGTTGATACAGCCCAAAATGGCATTTGCCTTTTTTACTGCTGCATCACACTGCCTGCTCATGTTTAGTTTAGAATCCACAAGTACCCCAAGGTCTCGTTCACACACAGTGTTACCTAGAAGCGTATCCCCCCATCCAGTAGGCATGCTTTTTATTTTTCTGACCCAGATGCAG
The DNA here is from genome assembly GCF_049243985.1 of Paroedura picta. Taxonomy (NCBI): domain Eukaryota; kingdom Metazoa; phylum Chordata; class Lepidosauria; order Squamata; family Gekkonidae; genus Paroedura; species Paroedura picta. Next base: position 55,032,468 of record NC_135369.1, read on the forward strand.
AACTTTACACTTATCTTTATTAAATTGCATCTTGTTCTCATTTGACCATTTTTCCATTGTGGAAAATATGGAAGCTTATTTTTGATAGGAGATGGGAATTTGGCTGTGACAAATGTCTCATGGGAGAATGTAAATGGGAGAGGTAGGCTAATTGCTGTTCTGCGCACTGACTCCAGACATGATTGACAACAAAGATGGGAAGAGTAGTTTGAGAAAGGAAGGACCTTCGGATGGCGGAGGGTGGAGGAACTGGAAGAATATGGGCATGGGCATGTATCAGGATATGGCAGCAGAGAGGTAAGAGAGGAACAAGGTTAGAAATAGTTTCAAAGATAAGGAGTAAGATTTGAGTAGGACTTAATGCTGAGTTACCAGATCTGTGTTGGGAAATAACAGAAGATTTGGGGGAGGAACCTGAGGAGGGAGGGTTTGAACAGGAACTTCAGCAGGAAGAATTGCTGGGAGATATCCAGCCACTACCTGGAGACTGGCAGGCCTAAGACAATAGATTTGGTTCTTTTTTAGAGGACTGCATGGCAATAGGTCCTGCTGAATAATTTTAGGAGATAACTAAAGTAGCAGCTAATTAAAGTATCACATCTTCCCTTATCTTTCAGTTAGAGTGGTTTCTCAGTGGAGCAGGCTTCCTTGGGGGGGGGGGGTCTCCATCTTTGGAAATGTTTAAACAGAGACTGGATAGCCATCTGACAGAGAGGCTGATTCTGTGAAGGCTCAAGGGGGTGGCAGGCTACAGTGGATGAGTGATAGGGTTGTGAGTGTCCTGCATAGTGCAGGGGGTTGGACTAGATGACCCAGGAGGTCCTTTCTGACTCTATGAATTAGCTAATAATGTATTTAATTAGAGGTGTAGAAAGAACGGCAGGTTCCTATGCCATTTCAAAACAAGCTTTCATCTTCCTAAAGCTATTTGCAAGGTGGCAAAGAGTGGGGCTATTATTTGAAAAACTAATGCTTCCTTGGTCGGAGGAGCTAGTCAAATTGTTCATTGGAGTTGAACCCTGTCTAACCATTTAAAGAAGCAGCACACGGAAATGTCTGTTTTAGAAAGTTTTGCTGTAATGAAATCACTTCTTTTCATTTGTTCTCCATGGAACTGTCAATCACTGTCAAAAAGGACGTAAGAATCAAAACTCCTGTTATATTATGATAGAATTATACAAATGTGCAGAAGTGAAAAAAGAATTGGTAAAATGTGTCAAATACCAGTTTAGCTCCATGAGTCCTTTTGCCCCCTCTTTTTAAATTGAGACATCTGTCTAATCTCTCTACTTTTGGGTAAATGAATATAGGCACCACTGAAGCTTATCTGAGCCTGATGTTAAGGGGGGGGGAGAGACCCTATTTCAATGGGCACATTTGCACCTGTCAGCATTTACTCTGGAGCATGCTCTCCTTTATTAATGTAACTGACATTGAAATAATTCAAATGAATGTTAATGTTAACTCAACTTCAGCACCCGTTCTTCCCTGTTTTAGACAGGCATTCTGTCCTTGAACCCTGGTACAAGAGACACCAAATGTAGATAAGATTTAATTAAAATCCAGCTTTCAAAACCCAGTCCGGCATAAAAACACAGATGATGAAAATAAACCAGTGACAGATTAAAGTAACCGATTCCAGGTTAAAAACAGTTAAACATCAACTCCTTAATTAAAAGTATGTGTGAACAGAATTGTTTTGGCCAGGCACCTAAAAGAAAGCACCAGGTGAGCCTCAAGGCAAAATAGTGCTAAAACTGAAAAAGGCCCTGTCTCTGATGCCACTGGCTTCTCATCTGCACTAACAGTGGGGCTTTCAAGGCAAAGCTTAAATGGTGAGCTGGACAATGTGGGAAGAAGAGGTCCTTGAGGTACACTGGCCATTGAGGGCTTCCAAGGTAAAAATCTGCACCTTGAATTGTGCCTGGAAACAAACGGGCAGCCAGTGCAAATCTTTCAGGCCATGAGTGATATGATCCCTGCATCCTGCCTAGGATTCAGTGTAATACTTACAGAAAGGAAAGTAACATTCTACTGAGACTCTGAAGTGATGTCCCCCTGAAGAAGTGTGATGCGAAACACATTGGAGTTTCACAAATATGAAAGATTCTTTCCCAACAAATACCAATTGTTTGTTCTGTTTTCTTTGTTTGACTTGGTGTAATCCTTTTCTCCTTTCCTGTCTAGGGTTGCCACGTTTATTGGAGCTGCAAGCAGGGGATGGGGGCACTTTCCAATAGCAAGGAGGAGCTACATAACATGATGATTGTTGTTGTTAGGTGCAAAGTCGTGTCCGACCCATTGCGACCCCATGGACAATGATCCTCCAGGCCTTCCTGTCCTCTACCATTCCCCAGAGTCCATTTAAGTTTGCAACATGATGATATCACCTGCAAATGATGTGGGCACGTCAGAGATGCCAAACGGTAAGCTTTGGCTTTTGGGCAAAACTCCATGGTAGAATTTGCTTCTAACTATAGAGTTTTGCCAAAAAACCTAGAAATCATCCTCCACCCCTTAATGACCCCCAATATGCCAACATCACTCCCAGGTTACATTGGCACATAGTGTTAAAATGCAACATTTTTCCAGTTTGGGGTAACTTGGGAGGGGGGTGAAGTGTGTCCACATAATGTCAGGGAACCCATCTGAACCAGGGGACTTGATAGCCCTAATCCTGCCTCTGACAACAGCCCAGCTGCTGCATTTTGGATGAACCGCCCAGTACAGTTTCTAATGAAGCCTCACATAAAGCACATTTAAAAAGCCTAAACTGGATGTTAGCAGAAGATAATTTTAGCCTGATGAATATTTTTGAGGAATAATCATAGCTGGACTATCAGCAAAATCCAATAGAAAGCAGTACATGCCACAGACAAGATCTGGGCCTCCAACTGTAGGCCAGGATCCAGCATATCCACCAAGCTAGAAATCTGTTCTGTCAGGGAAGAGTATAACCCCTGCCAGGACAGGCTGCATTCTCAGTCCTTGAGCTGCTTTGTGATTGACCAGCAGCACCTCAGTTTTGTCTGGAGCTTCAGCCCATTAGCCCTCATCGATGCTACTGATATTCACAGACATAGGTTCAGGACTGCCACAGAGCTACCTAACTCAGCAGTTAAGAAGAAGTAGGGATGGATGACATCCAGATCCAAATCCCTGGACAGTCTTTCCCAGTACTTCCAGGTAGATGTCCAACAGCATGAGTTGATTTCCCAAAGCCCTCACTCCACAGGGACCCCCGTTTTGTCAGTGTACACCTCAGCAAGGGCCTACAAATGATAATTACCTATATTGACATTGATAGATGGAGTCTGTATTAACATGGTCTACTGCTTAAGAATTGTGGACTCTAATCTGAAGAACTGAATTTGATTCCCCAGTCCTCCAGTTGAAGTCTGCTAGATGATCTTGGACCAGTCAGTTCTCATTGAACTCTCTCAGTCCCACCTAACCACATAAGGTGCCTGTTGGGGGGAGGGAAAGGGAATGTGATTGTCGAGAAAAGCAGGGTATAAAAGCCCTCTCTTCTTCTAATATCTAATGGCAGTGAGTAATACCAAGGGCATAAAGGAATACCAAGTAACTCCTCTGTCAATCATCCAAAAGTTCACTCTAAGAGAGGTGTATTTGAGTACCATTTTCCCCAAGAACCTCAAAATGTCCTTCCAGATAATTTAATGATCCATACTTCTGAAACAAGAAGCAACAGGCTGATTCCAGAAAATCTCCTTATATCTTGAAAATTGGACAAGAGAATAGCTTCCTTGTTCTAACTTCCAGACCTCCCCAAAGGAACATTTTTTAATACATTTGATGCAAACAAGAAAAAACTCTCCTCTGCAATACAAAGTCTTTCTTTCTGAATTTGCTCACATCTGGAAAGATTGGATTTTTATTACTCCCTAATTCCAATTCCCAATCCCCTACCCCTCCTCACTCTTGGCCAAAGGGTGGGGAGAGGAAGGGAAGCATGTTTGTAAGCTGTTTTGGGTAATGAAAAGTGGGGTATAAAAATAGCTCTTTTCTTCTTTTTCTATAAAGAGTTATCCTGCAGACCCAAATGTATAAGATTCATCTCATTACCCCAACTACATCATTGGTCTCTTTCCTTTTTGCTCCATAGACCAGCTTCTCTGAACTTAACTTTCCCCACCTAGTCAGTTTCGAGCTTCTGAAGCTGCTTCATGGCTGCAGAGGAGCCCTCACTTGTCCTGGAGAACACCCTTTTAGTCTTTTGCCTAGCTAGGCAGTCTACTGGGAAAAGGTGTTGGGGCTGTATTTGTTGGCAGAGTTTAAAAATGCAAGAGCAAGAGCACAAGACTGCTTAAAATAATAAAATAGTATCATTATGTAGAGAAACAAACTGACTATTTCCACATGTGGAATCTATTCCAGGACAGCCTTTGATTGTTGGCGGGTTTTAGAGCCCCCTCCACATGACATCATCTGCATCCTGAGGCTGTCCAGTAGCTGGGCCATGTTTTGGCAATTTTAAACTTGTGATTTCAGGAATCACATGTCTCATCGGCGAGCAACCAGGGATAAGCCCATATGGAGGGGGAAACATGTGATAGACTTGGCAGTTTTGTCCCGCACTCATAGCCACCCTCCTCTCTCCATTTCCTGCTCCAAGTAATTTTTTAAAAAATGGAGCAGTCCACATTGCAGCACAGCTGCAAAGTAATATTGTCAAAGGTAAAATAAAGTCTTCTTTAAAGTGTCAATGGTCTTCTTGAAATCAGGCAGGCAAAACACAGTCCCTTTTCTGTTTTCTGGAGGTGAGGAATGAGCTGGGAAAGAGTGGGGGTGGGTGATCTTCTCCTGATCATACAGCCTTCTCCTGATCATACAGGGGTCTGATCATCTTATTTTAAGCCAATCATTAACACAAAATGTCTTTTTTATGCTCCAGGGACCATGCACAGCCTTCTCAAAACTTAGGAAGGCAAAAACAGCCCTGCTTGTGTTTTCTGGAGGTGGGAAATTAGCTGGGAGAGAGAGGTGATCCAGCAGCCTTCTCCTGATCATACAGCGGTCTGAGCACCTTGTTTTTAAGCCAACATTTAACACAAAATCTCTATTTTGGATCCAGGGACCATGTCCAGTGTTCTGAGAATTCAGGCAGGCAAAAAAATTCCCATTTGTGTCTTCTGGAAGTGGGAAATGAGCTTGGAAGGGGAGGTTGGTGATCTCCTGATCCTACAGGGGGTCTGAGCAGCTTGTTTTTAAGCCTACTATTAGCCTAAAATGTCTTCTTGGGCTCCAGGGACCATGTGAAGCATCTCAGATATCAACCCAGACAGAAATAAATTCTCAAAGAACAGGAATGCTGTATCAACCTGGCATTTCCCCATAGCAATGCAGTCATGTTGATTTTTATTTAAAAATGGATCCGTATTGTGGCATTATTGCATAGCATTGCAGAAGTGCCTTTAAAAAAATAATAATAATTTCGGGGCTACAATGGGGAGAACGTTTCAGTCCATGAGAGAACTGTTGTGCTGAGATTGGTGGCTTGCTGTGATTGACAAGCCAAGAATCGGAGGGCGAAATTCGGCTTGTTTTCCTTTGCACCCTAGTCAGGAGACAAAAAGCCACAATGGGGCAGAGGGAAAACATGGGAGGGGTCTCTTGTGAGGACAGCTGCATATGCGAGATTTACCATACCGTGTTTGCAAGCAGGAGACCCACTCACATTTATCCTTTTGTGTGGAAATGGTCACTGTATAGAAAGTGGAGAGATAAAGAGCCCTAGCTAACTCTCTAATTGTTCTTTTGCATTCATTCTGTCTGTTGTGGAGGCAATCAGGGAGAAAGTCTGTTAAAAGGAGCAGGAAGTCTCTAACTGAGCCAATCAGGAGACTGGAGAGCATATTTGAAAAAATATTAGGAAGTTCCTAATGCTCTTAATCTAAATACGCTAGCTATGTATCTCCCCTGATGCACCCTATAGGATATTCCTTATATGGTTGTGCATCATGCACATTACAGATCTTACATATCCCAACAGTATTGATCTTTACACTGCTCTGTGGGAGCAGTATAGATAAAAGGGTAAGGGCCATGTTTGTGATGGGCAAGGGGGCCCATTGGTCCCTTGCCCATGGACTGGCCCACCTTCCAGGTAGGTCGTCGAACGGCCAGGGGAGCCTTCCGTTCAGGCCTTGGCCCGAGCGGAAGCACCGAGGAGCCGCTTGGCCTTCCCGCGGCCCTGGGAGCACGCCTGATTGCCTGCCCTCCTCCCGTGCCCGCCCTCTTCCCACGCCCATCCCCCTCCCCGCCAATCACCTTCCCTCCCACGGCCCGGGGAGAACGCCTGATCACCCACCTTCCTCCCACACCCGTCCCCCTCCTTGCTGCTCGCCCTCCCTCCCATGGCATGGGGAGCACACCTGATTGCCTGCCCTCCTCCTGCACCCATCCCCCTCCCCGCCACTCGCCCGCCTTTCCACAGCTCACGGAGCATGCCCGACACATCGCAGATGCATCGGGCATGCTTTTCCGAGCCAGGGGAACCCTCCCGCGTCCGTCCCCATGTCCGCAGATCGCCCACACTCCTCCTGCGCCTGTCCCCTTCCCCACCGATCGCCCGCCCTCCCGCGATGAGTCCGGCCATTGGGGAGAGGGGGCAGGGGGGAGCCTCGCCTCAATGAGTCCAGCCGCTGGGGGGCAGGGGCCCGGGGGGCTCACAGCCACCCATGGAGCAGGTTGCAACGAGCCCGGGACCTGGAGGGGGGAGGAGACCTGGAGAGACACAGAGAGATGAAGGCAGAGGAAAAGAAAGCCAGAGAGAAAAGAAACACCAGCGAGAAAGGAAAAAATCAAGGAAGCAAGGAAGTGGGGAAGGATAGACAGGGAGATAAAGGGATGGAAGACAAAGGGAGAAGGATGGCTGCATGGCTGCCTGGAAGGATACAAGGAGATATGACAGAAACACATGGAGAGAGAGAGACACAGATGGAAAGATAGAGGCAGCACGAGAGAAACAGAGACAGACACCAGAGAGAGAAGGACAGGAAAAAAGGAAGGAACAAACAAATGAAGGAAGGAAGCAGAGAGGGGGAGATAAAGGGCTGGGAGAAGTACAGGGAGAAGGACAGACAGTAAGGCACTTAGAACAGACAGCCATGGATGGGAGAGACAAAGGAGATACAGGAATGGGTGGGCGGTTGCATAGAAGGATAGGAGCAAGACAGACCAAAAGACATAGAGCAAGGAAGAGAGATTGATAGATTGACGCAGAGACAGAGAGAAACAGACAGCAAGGAGATTGAGAAAGACAGGAAGGCAGACATACTACAAGCCAACACACACTCGACCACACCCTTCCTAGCGCCCGTGGTCTTTACATATTGCCGGCTGTGCTCCCAGGGCTGCGTGAAGCCGCGCTCACTCTCTGCCCCACTCGCCTGCTGGGGTAGCCAAGTGTAAGAGGCTTCCTTCTAGCGCCCACTGTCTGGCAGCCACAGTGGGCTTAAATTCTAGTATCTTAGTAATATGCATTTTTCCTCTTTGTGAAATCTCAATTTTTTCTGCAGTATTGCTTAACTTAATCTGGTTTCTTTAAAGAAAACCCTTTCTATTTAAGAAGCTTATTCCCTGTCATTCTTTCAAGTGTTAATCTGCATCTGGGCCTGTTGTTAAGGGGACACCTTTGCATGTGGACATATGCCATTTTGGGTAACAAGATGATTAAGATGGAACCCTAAAGGGCCCACAGCATAAGTGCCATGGGGTTGAACAACAGTTCCTCAGCACCACCTTCTGAAAGCAGCCAGTCAAGTAAAAGTTGAACCCCCAAAGCATGAGGCTCCTATCCCCAATTCAACCAGACTCTTCAAAAGACTGCCATAGTCAAAGGTATTGAACACTGCCGTCAGGTAACAGGGATCAACAAAGATGCACTTCCCCTGTCGCTTTCCCAGCACAGATCATCAGTCAGGGCAGCCAAGGCTAATTCCATACCGAAAACCAGGACTGTATCCAGACTTAAATGGGTCAAGATCATCGATCTCCTCCCATACCACCTGAATCTGGGTGACCACTATCCATTCCCACCTTTCTTAGTGGCTCAAAGAATTTCAGTATGATTAATGTCCCTGTAGACTAGCATTCTGTTTCCAGCATTGGCCAGCCAGATGCTTCTAGAAGCTTAGAAAAAGGTGTGACTGCAAAAGCAGTCCCCTATGGTTTGCGCTGGCAGCTGGCATTCAAAGGCATGCTGTCTCTGAACATGGATGCTTTGTTTAGCTACCATAGTAACAGACAGACAGAAATCTGAATTGAAGCAATAATTTACAAGTAGTTTTATGTTGCCCTGTCCCTGATGGGCTAGGCTAGCCTGATCTTGACAGATCTCAGAACCTAAGCAGATCCTGCTTAGCTCTGCTTCGTATTTGGATGGGAGAGCTGTTTCCAACAAGGAATCCTGGGGTAAGTCCAAGAGCAGTTCCGGCCTCATGTTGAAAACAGCTCTCTGTGCTGTGTCTCCTGACTTGAGACTCAAGTAGGAGCTCTCTTCACCATCAAGTTAGTGAGATAGATAGGAACACTGACCTCTCACCTTCTGAACACACTGACCTATTCCTAGAGCAGTGGTTCTCAACCTGGGGGTTGGGACCCCTTTGAGGGTCGAACGACCCTTTCACAGTGGTCGCGACAGGGCGAACAGCTTGGCTGGGGGGGTGCTCCCATTGTTGCTGTTCCTTCTGTAGGCACCCGTGCTCAGCCATCAGACACTCCAGCAGTGCCTCCTGCGCAGTGCAGTCTCCAGCCAGGCGCTCCAGGTGGTGGTGCAGCTTGGTGGGACAAGAGGCAGAACTGAACTGAGAAAAGCTGGGGGGGAACCCCAATTTATATAGAATCATGAACAATGGATCTTCACGCCATTGGTCAGTTTTGGTTTAATTTCTGTGAAAGAACCCTTGCATAGTTTTATGGTTGGGAGTCACCACATGAGGAACTGTATTAAAGGGTCACGGCATTAGGAAGGTTGAGAACCAGTGCCCTAGAGCAGGGCCATGGCCTGGTGCCGGGCCGCGAAGGCCCTGGCACTGGGCCGCGGCTCCCTATCCCCGCCCCCCCCTGCAGTAAGAAACTTCCTAGGCCGCAAGCTTGTGGCCCGGCAAGCTCCTTACTGTGGGAGGGGGGGGAGAGGGAAGCAGGGCTGCGCATGCGCGGCTGGGCCGGGCATGCCTGCATGTGCCATGCATGGCCAAGAACGCGCATGCACTGCACTTTCACACATGTGCGCATGCACTGCACTTTCACGCATGCGCGCATGCGCGGCAGTGCAGCACATGCGTTATCTCAGCTGTGCATTTGCATTGCGCGTGCGCAGCTGCGCATGCGTGGCATGAGCGACCGGGCAATCACCCTCCCTGCTGCCCCCAGTCCCAGCCTGGAAAAGGTTGGGGACCACTGCCCTAGAGGGTAATTTCATGTTTCATGTTTCTGTTCTCCATTTATCAAGCCTGCAACATGATGGAGCAGAGATGCTTCAAGCATCTCTCTCCATCCAGCTACTTAGATTAGAATAGGAACCTTATCTTTACCTCTAAGTAGGTAGAATTAAGTTCTCTAATACATAGTTACTATATTCATTAAATACCACCTTTGTGTACCCTGCTCTGTTTGTTGTTTTCTCACCACACACACTCTGCCTACGATATGCTTACTTGCCATACTAACTTTGCTAATTTTCAGGATATTAAGACTTTACCACGAGTCAACCAATATTTAATATCCTTCAAGACACATGTACATTTTTAGCCATCAGGTTTAAAACAATTTTAATCAGTGAAAGTGCATTCCTGTGTTTAACAAAAATCCTTCCTACTTTGCAGAGTTGTGAAAGGGCTCTGTTGCTCTCTCCTTACTGCAGTTTGCTTTCTAAATCAATAGAGCGCAAAACATTTCTTCCAGTCCCCAAGTACAAGGGTGTATCATCGCAAACCCAGACTCTTTTCTCCTATTTCCCAAATGCTGTTCTTCTAGTGCTGGTTTCATAATTGCAAACTGAGAGAAGATCTTCTCTCTAAAGACCTGAACCCCCACCAAAACCTGAATTAGAAAGTCTGTTTAGGAAAGACAGGCAAAAAAATGTATGTATGTATGTATGTATGTATGTATGTATTTACGCACGCACGCACGCACGCATGCATGCATGCATGCATGCATTTCCCCCTTTTTTGTTTAAAGAAAGCAACTGATTCTTAGGTACAATTGTTTTTGTAACTGGTTCACACACATTCACCTTGTTTTAATCACCAGTCATGGAAGTTGCTCGTTCTAATCTTTGCATAAAGGGCCACCAGTTGATCACCTGTTGGCTCATCCTGGAAATTGACACAATTGAAATGAACTCTTTACTGGTGTTCCAACACTTAAAAAAACATTTGCTACTATTAAGAAGCATTTTACACATGTGCATTCTCATACAGCTTTCTCTCCCCAGCCACCATCACCTCTCCCACCACTTCGTCACTAGCAGTTTGCCACAGTCCAGAAAGAATGTCGTTACAACAGAAATGACTAAATTGCTCTAGAACCTACATACAAGAATGTGCTGTTTGAACTTTGAAAACCAACACATAAGTTCCCTTGTCCACTCTCAGTGCTGCACAACTCAATTCTTTAGAAATACTGTGATATGAGTCAAGTAAACAAATCTGAAAATTTGTTTTGTGCCTCCATTGGGTTTATCCCGTTTTACAACCACTTCAGCTAGGGACCATTGCTACAGCATGCAGCAGTAAATTCTGTCAGTTAAATCCAATAGAAGTCATGAATGATTCCAAAGGGTAGGAGGGGTCAACAAGTGGTACATTTCAATTGTAAACATTAGTACACTCCTCTAGGGCGATTAAATTCAGTGGAGTTGGAAAGGCATCATTTTGCTTAGGACAGCATTGTTGAAAGCCCACATACCATATATCACTTGTTCACAAGCTGCCCTGATATCATACATGGCTGGAGCCTTCTTTCAGGGTTCATAATTCCAAGTGCTCTCCATTGGTCACAAAAATTGGTTGATCATGCTTCTGAACTCTACTGTTGGTCATCAAGTATTGAAGAGCATATGCAGTAATAGTACACAAATGGGGCAACATTTGTACATGTGTATTCCAAGTTTATCTTGTTTTTGTAAGATTGTTTCTCTATTATAACATGAAAAAGGATCATGGAAAAATTATAATAGGTACACAATATGCATTTCTGACAGACATTATGTTAAATTATTATTGTAGTAGTACATGGATCCCTGTGGCTCAATTGTGTTTTTTCTAGGAACAGTTGTCCCTGGTATATCACCTGAAACTGATGCAGAAGTTTGATAGCATCTGTTTATATACATATTTAGCATTTCAGTTAAAGTGGAGGAGACTTATAGTTGTTTCCTTTTGGTGGGACTATGGTCAGATGTTCATATACCACCATTACAGAACATAACCTTTATCCCAAATGATCCCCAAAAGGAGACAGTGTGGAATCTCATAAGCATACGTAGATATACAGCATACACTTTCTTTGCAAGGACTTACCAGTTTTTTTCTGGAGAGGGGTAGCTGTCTGATAAAAGCAGGATGCATGCCTGGAATTGTCTGTACTAAATTGAAATGAATGGCAAAAGCAAAAAATTAATCTCATATCTCTTCACCAGTGGCAAAGAGGTGGCCAATTTTTGTTTGTCTACTTGTTCATGGCTATTTGGCAGGATGCTTAAACTATTCTTTCGTAATAACACAGGACAGCCAAATCATCTTTTCATACATGTACACTGTCACATAGCCTGATGGGAATTACCTGCCCCCAATCCAAAACCACAAAAATCAGTCATATGTAAACTCTATGCTTAAAAACAAAACAAAACAGTGTTCTGTGTTCACCTAAATAGTCCTAAGTGATTCTAATTACTGCTGATACATTATGACTGGCAGTATTTTTGCACATGGACAGCTTTTGAAAATGCATTCCTGTGCAGCAAGTGTTTGAGTTTAGTGCCAAGCTGGATATACTTGGTGACTGGTATACATCTGGTCAATATAGTCGAACATGTTATGTTCTTCTGTCGGAAATGCTCACTCTATGATTGGTGGCCTCTCTGCCAAATACAGTAGTGATAGAGTTTTTGGATTTGGAGTATTTGAGTATCTTTTTACATGTATGTACCCATGATAACCACGGTGCCCAAAGTCTTTCTTTGTACTTGGTTGCAGTCAGCTGAAGGTGAGCGTAACTACAGACTTGGCCACTTTCTTCTCTGTGCACCTAATCATTTCTTGTAAAGCAGGACTATGAGCACAGTCCAAAAGACTCAAAGACATTTCAACCTTGACATTCTATTTTTTTTTCTTTTGCAAACCCTCCTTTCCTCTAAAACACTCATTTTTTTTCCTCAAGCATGCTCCCACATGAAGTGCAATTATCAGAATAATAATTAACAGGCTCTCATTAATTTGGGATCAAACAATAGCCCCTAATGAAGCTGAGAACAGCCAATGTGATCCCTTCAAGGGAGGAGCATGCTTTTCTTACACCTGGTGGCACCTAGTCCACTGTAACCAGGAGGTATCAAGCTGACCATAAAGGTCTGTATAACATTGAGTCAAGGACAGTTAATGGATGCTGGAGCACAAACAAGAGTGCTCCAAGCATGTCAGTCAAGACTAACCTGAGGCGAAAACATCAAAATGCAGGTTGGAGTTTTGACATTCCTGCAGGCTCTGTATGCCTCGCCAGTGAATTTTAAAGTCAATATCCCCTTTCTGCTTGTGAACACTTTCTATCTGATGAGTAGCAGTAATGTGGACCTGATTGAACTGTGTCTATAGTATTACTTAAAAGACAGCTTTGAATGTGTGTGTGTGTGCATGTGGTTCTCCTCCCCTCCCCTTCCCAAAGGTCTATGATAACAGTAAAGAGAGTTTACACAGATTATCACAGACTGTGTCTTTAAACTTCAAGGTTATATGATTAGGAAATTAGAAAAGAGATGAGACTAGAAAACCCACTGAACAGGTTGCCTTTTCTTTCCTATTTTTGTTTTAACAGAAGAAAAGCTTTTTACAGATTATCTGTGTACTGAATTTACACAGAATCTGATAGATAGGTCTTCTAATATTTGGAAATGGATAAAATGTTGTAATGTAAATAGGAGGAACCTACTTTAAAGCTCTTGGCTGGCAAAAATTCAAGAAACATATTAAGTATTCTAATTCGCTTAAAGCTTACTTACAAAACCATGCATACTGTGATCTAATAAAACGTAATGATTCATACACAGAACGGTAATGAACAATAGCAATTGCTCTAGATAAATGTGGCCCAGACAGTTATACACGAGACTCACTTGCCTTCCAATTCCAGATTAAATTATTGCTTTACTCTTGACCAATGGATTGCAGTGATTAGAACAAAATGTACATTGTACAGTGGTAAAAGAATACCAATAGCAACCTCTTTGAGAGGAACCATTTTAAAGAGCTCTTCAGTAAATTTGGAATTGCTTTACTGGATTAAGATTTTACCTAAGAGTTTTCTTTATTATCTTTTGAAACCACGACAGAGTATCTTTTTCTTTAATACTGCTAGCCTGAGTATGTGGGAGGTTCTAAAAAAATGGAAAATTGATTTGTTCCTTCCAGTCTCACTCCTAATGATGTACCTAGAGTTTATACAATATGTTATAGTATCCTCAAGCATTGAGCCCCAATCTCATTACAAGTTGACTATTTGGACTCAGGGTAATAAGCTCACCATGAAACATCCCTTCCTGATAGTTCCTCACTTATCCCAAGCAAATGTATCTTTTTGAAAGGGAGGGCATGTTTTTCCCCACAAGGACACATTTACATGGTATTCCCATTGTTGCTGTGGCTGCTGATCTAGTGAAGCAGCAACAGCGCTTTCACATGGCAAATTTCCCTACATTTTTCTTGTCCTAGTACTCAGGCAGTGGTCATCCTTCATGCCACTGAGGCTTTTTCAGGTATTTTTGAAATCAGAAATGGCATGTTATTATATTCAATATTATCATATTATTCTCAAAAGTCATTTTCAGGACTGCCAGCTTTCTTTTTTTATATATATAAAAGACTCTAGACCCTTTCATTGAGAAAATATGCCTTTGCTCTTCTATGTCTTCAATGAAAGGGGTTACAGTCTTGCTTTTTTGGGTGAGAGGAAAATGACTGCTACAGGGAAGTACACAAAGGAACCATGATGCTGTGGTAAAGCAGTGAAAAAACCTGCTCCCAAACAGCAATGTACCATGGCCCAATATAGTACAGTTATATTCTCTTAAGAGGGAGTGATGATTTCTCCTGATTCCTGCCTCCTGCAGCAAGCTATGGAGGCCCATGAAATGTTGTTCGTGGGGGTGGGGGGGACAGCATAGTGAGGTCTGCAATGGAAGGCGAATTGGCAGAATTTGCTCCCTTTTCAAGAATCCTGAACATCTTTGTAAAGTAGTTAGGGCTTGAAGACTGATGAGAGATTATGGGCACCTTGGAGATAACTTCTGTTATGTTTGGGTGCATATATTGCAGCAGGGATACATGGGAATGACTATTTCCAGTGCATCCCAATAAAGTGAATTATATTTGGAGGCATTAAAAAAATCCTTATGGCTCGGATCTATTGGAATATTTCCATGATTGGAAAAATATCTATCTGCAAAGTGCAACTTTCTCTAATGTTTCCTGAAATGCAGCTCTGTGTGTGTTTGGGGGGGGGGTCCCTTGTCCCCAGGGAACAGCTTGGATGGGAAATGGGTTGCAGCTGGAGGGAGGATAAAATCATATGCTGTGAACAAGAATCTTTCATCAATAGAAATGCTCCAGAAGATACAAGTCTATAATTCCTATCCTAACACGGGCCAAGAGATGGGTCTGATCTCCAAGGCTTCTGCCTTCATTAGCTATTTCTCCCTGCTCCCAGTTCCCCATTTGCAAAGGTAAATTTGGGGATATAAGCAGAAAGTATTGGTGAAGAACTCAAAGCAAAAAAATATGAGTTCCACAATGCTAAATATTTCATAAATGTGAAAGAATCAGTACATGTGGATCAATATTAAAATTACATTTGCCTTTCCAAAAATAAATAGAGACCAACTTCCCCAGCTGACATGTCATGGCTCTTTCACACAGGCAAGTAATCAATGGATGTTCCATTGAGCAGGGGCAGCAGGCTCACTGTCTGAGGGACCTACAGAGTTACAAACATAGGAAATAAAATTATAATATTGAGAAGCATTTTGCTTGCTAATTGTTCACAGAGGGTTAGTTTAAGGGAAGTCACTGCAAGAGTCAAAAGAGTGATAAAATTACTAAATTGAAACAGCCATCTATTATAACCCTACCTTTTCTTTCTCTCTTAACATAAAGTAATGATTTTATGTCAACGTCATGAAAACTCAGAAGAGATGGGGCCATATTAAGATGTCATTATGATGGCAAAATGATGGCAATTCGAGCCTGTAGGGACCATGTGACAATGATGGCAAAACAAACTCAATGCAAATCTATCACAGCACATTATCATGTCAAGAGAATGGGACCTAATAGGCCGTTTCTTACTTCACGAGAAACAATATTAATAGCTGCCTAAGGGAGGAAAAAGCAATGTATCAAAGCAACAAGAAAATAATGTCAATAAATATTAGCTTATCACCAATCAGGAGGGAAGGATTCTTGAACAAAGCATTTGTTTCTCTATGAATTTATCTTGAGCCTCCTTGAGAATCCTGCAGATCTGTAGGCAGAGTTTACACATTGAAAAAAAAACATATAAACACACATACACAAACATATACATTTGCTCACATACATTTGCACACATATATACGCATATATTTACATACACACACACACACACATCTATCAATCAGATCAATCGATCGATCGATAGATAGATATCAAAGTGACAGTAGCACTGTCTTAGATGTCAAAGTGACAGTAGCAACTTCCATTTTTACACCTTTTATTCATTATTCAAGGACATTTCTTCCATGCCTCTATAAAGGGGAAGCAGTACTTTGTCTGGTGGGAACTTCAGGGACACTTTAAATGCCTTTTTTCTTGGGGATCAGTAACAAAGTTATGAAGCCCCTTTCCACATTTTCCTATACTGAGACAAATTTTTACCCTGAAATAAAATTCTGTTCCCTCGATGCCCGAGCCTCCCCAATACATGGTAATGTTACTGAGATTGATAAGCCTGATTGTCCCAACCTATCACTGAAAGATGACTTGGCTTTTAACAGTCCTGGAATATCACGGGAAGTTGCAGCAGTCTGCTTTACCAAAACCCCTTCAGAATGGCACTTGAGATGTTGACATCAAACAAAATAAAATATTCTATTTAACACAAGGAAAGTTCAGGTGGAATGAGGAGTCAAAAACTTTGAGGTAAAAACCTCTCGTTGTGTAGTCTTTAGGTCTTAAATATTTTGTCTTTATTTATTTACTAGTAATCAAGCCCATTGCAGTTCTAAATGCAATGGGCGCTAGCAGTGAGTGTGGGTTTGGGGGGGGGGGAATACCTGCAGTCTTTGGAGGGGGTTTGAAAGGGGAGAAGGGGGCAGGGTAAGGGACACACTCTCAGCCACCCACCCACCCCCTCTCTCAGAACCCCCCCCCCCCCCGAGAAGCAGCGCCGCGGTGCTCCCTCCCAAGGCCAGTCAGAACCCCAGGTCCACTTACCAACCTTGCGCTGGTCCTGGTTGCTGTCTGCTGGTCTTCGGCCATCGCAGTTCCCCGGAGAAGGCAGGCCCGGACCCCCCCCACCGTCTGCGACGCTGCGAAGCCGCTCCTGCGTCCGGGGAAAGGCAGGCCCGGCCCCCCCCCACCGGAGGCTCTCTGGAGCCTTTCCCCAGCCGCAGGAGCGGCTTCACAGCGTCTGCGACGCTGCGAAGCCGCTCCTGCGTCCGGGGAAAGGCAGGCCCGGCCCCCCCCCAACAGAGGCTCTCTGGAGCCTTTCCCCAGCCGCAGGAACGGCTTCACAGCGTCTGCGACGCTGCGAAGCCGCTCCTGCGTCCGGGGAAAGGCAGGCCCGGCCCCCCCCCCCCAACGGAGGCTCTCTGGAGCCTTTCCCCGGCCTGACGCTGCTTCAGGAGGAACTGCGAGCCGCGCTGCGCGCGGCTCGCAGTTGCTGGCGGCGGGAATCAGAGGGACCAATCGGCAGGCGCTTCGCGCCTGCCGATTGGTCCCTCTGATTGTCTGTCATGAGGCAGGGTCCAATCTGGACCCTTCCTCATCCCGGACACATCCCGCCCCAGAACCTCTTACTGTCTTATTTAGTCCGTGGCGCCCGCGGCGCCACGGGCGGTTTACAGATGTTTATATGTATAGGCTACACATATTGAGCCAGTCATCTCAGGACAGCTCAATACAGGTTATTGAGAGTTATATAAACTCCTTTCCTTATTTTCTTAGTTGTAAATAGTGAGAGGCTTTTGTATTGGTTTCCCCCCCCCAAACATTACAGTGTTTCTACGAGTTTCCTTAAACTCCACTGGTTTTCTGAAGGCTTACAACCTCTGTCAGTACCCAATTTCTCTTCCTTTGAAACACCAGTTTTCCTCTAAACTACTGAGGTATCTAAAGCAATTTCCTTTCACACCAGGCCAGCAAAATTCTCAGAACAAATGTCCCTATAATACTGGGCAGGGATTCTACTTTTGTCCCTAGAAGAGATATTCCCTTTTCTTTGTCCTGACTGGGAATCTAAATACATTACCCAAATCACTCTGCCAAATATCATCCCCAGTTCTCCTGTCTGTATAGAACTTTTTTCGGCTTAGACCGAACTCAGACTCTTTAGTCAAAATTGCATTTTCTGACTAACCCTCCCCCCCCCTCTCCAGCTAAAGTACAGGAATATCTCTCAATGTAGGTTTCTGTCAGTGGATACAACCTTCAGCATTTAGTCTCTCAGCTGTTGCTGACTAATATGAGTGCTTGGAACAGCCAATTACTCAAGCTCTCTAGCTGTGTGAAGGTTTAACTCTTCACTGCATGGTTCTCTAATTTTTAAAGTGCTGTCCATCACATCACAACAGTATATAAAAGGTCATGAATTTCGGAGAAAGTAGAGAAAATTAGATCCAGACCAAAGCTCTCTCAGATCTTTGAGGAAGGAAGCCTATACCATTATAAGTTATCAGTATACTTCTATTTTGGCCTGGCCAATAAAGTTATACACTTCTATAAGACTTGTTGGTAAGATCAATTAGTTATCTTTCTTAACAATAGGAACTACATTTGCTCTTGTGCACTAACCAAATCCTCTGCAACAGAAATAATAAAATATGTGAATGTCGGGAAGTATAACGTTTACTGCAAAATATAAAACATGCATTGCATTATCTGAACTTGTGCTATGTTTTATGGCAGATGAAGATCTTGAAATGAGTCTGTTGGGTTTCATGAAAGACTGTCAGTTACCATACTGTAAGGGAAAATCAGTCAGTGGACAATCGAACTAGCACTAATGATCCCAAGAACATAATATGAACTCTGCAATTAGAGAAATATCTACATTTATTTCAGCAGATGGAATTTTAGACTGCCAAAATGAAGGTGTTTCTAAAATCATTATGACAATGTTGAAAGTAACTACATGAAAATCTGTGTTTCCTATCCATCTTGTTTTCTTATCAATGCAATCATTAGGAAAGCCATTGCTGAGGGAGCTGCATTGGTTGCAGGTTCATTTCTGAAATAAAGTTCAGGCTCTCTTCACTAAATTCTACCATCAAAAGGGGAATGAAAATATTCCAGCTGTGTTAAAAATTGATTCTATGAAATGTATCCCACAAATCCTACACCATTCCAATCTGGATCTTTGGCCTTAATAATGAATTGCAGTCTCTATATTCCATGTTTTTAATATCCTTACTCGGGTACCCTGACGGGGCAGTTTCTCAGTGGAATAGGCTTCCTTGGGAGGTGGTGGGTCCTCCACCTTTGGAGATTTTTAAACAGAGGCTGGATAGCTATCTGACAGAGAGGCTGATCTGTGAAGGTTCAAGGAAGTGGTAGGTTACAGTGGATGAGCGATAGGGTCGTGAGTGTCCTGCATAGTGCAGGGGGTTGGACTAGATTACCCAGGAGTCCCTTCCAACTCTATTATTCTGTGATTCTATGATTATGTTCTATGATCCTACCAGCATATCTCTACCAGTTGGATTCCCATTTGGCTAGGAGGGCCTTCTTTCTTGCCAGAGTCAACTCCTTTCCCTCAAGCATGTCCAGGGGAAGATTTCATCAGATTCCTGCCTTCAAAAGACTCTGTCTACATGGTTGCAAAGTCCCACACAAACTACCACATATTGTTTTGGAGTGTCCAGTCTTCTCCCCCCAACAAGCCTTAATCCATTCATGTTTGATGGATTTAAATCCTAAATTCAATTCTAAATCCCTTATCATTAAATTAATGCTTTCAGAAAAGGATCCCATTAAACTTAACAGTGTAGCCAATGCCCTTGGAAGCATACTCCAAATAAATAACTTATGTTTGCTAGTGCGGGAGCATAGTCTTGTCTAATTTATTTTGTTTCCATGGATTGTGATTGTGTATGCCAATAAAGGTTTCTGAGTCTGAGTCTTCAAGTTATTGGTCTTAACCATTAAGGTTATATGCAGCTTGGATCCTGCCTACCTGCGGGAACGCTTATCTCCTTGTGGCCCCTGCCGGATATTACATTCTGCAGGTATGAATCTGTTGAGGATCCCAGGTCCCCAGGAAGAATGCCTGGCCTCGACCAGGGCCAAGGCCATTTCAGACCTGGCCCCGACCTAGTGGAATGAGCTCCCAGAACTGAGGACCCTGTTGGAGCTCTCTGGGTTCTGCAGGGCCTGCAAAACAGAGCTCTTCTGCTAGGATTTTGAAGAAGAAGAAGAAGAGTTGGTTCTTATATGCTGCTTTTCTCTACCTGAAGGAGTCTCAAAGCGGCTTACAGTCACCTTCCCTTTCCTCTCCCCACAACAGACACCCTGTAAGGTGGGTGAGGCTGAGAGAGCCCTGATATCACTGCTCGATCAGAACAGCTTTATCAGTGCTGTGATGAGCCCAAGGTCACCCAGCTGGCTACATGTGTGGGAGTGTGGAATCAAACTCGGCTTGCCAGATTAGAAGTCCGAACTCCTAACTTCTACACCAAACTGGCTCTTTGGTTAAGGCTGGGCTGATCATCGGGCTAATAATATTGGGTCCTCCCCTGCACTTGTGACATCTAGATCCCCTGGGGCCTACCATCGCCCAGCTCTATAACAGACTGACACTGCCGGGAAAGGAGAAGTTGAGAAATAAGGATCTAGTTAGGGATCGGGATCCCTGCCATCTTGTTATTAGAATCATAGAATCATAGAGTTGGAAGGGGCCATACAGGCCATCTAGTCCAACCCCCTGCTCAACGCAGGATCAGCCCTAAGCATCCCAAAGCATCAAAGAAAAGTGTGTATCCAACCTTTGCTTGTAGACTGCCAGGGAGGGGGAGTTCACCACCTCCTTAGGCAGCCTATTCCACTGCTGAACTACTCTGACTGTGAAAAAAATGTTCCTGATATCTAGCTTACATCGTTGTACTTGTAGTTTAAACCCATTACTGTGTGTCCTCTCCTCTGCAGCTAACAGAAACAGCATCCTGCCCTCCTCCAAGTGACAACCTTTCAAATACTTAAAGAGGGCTATCATGTCCCCTCTCAGCCTCCTTTTCTCCAGGCTGAACATTCCCAAGTCAATCAACCTATCTTCATAGGGCTTGGTCCCTTTAAATTGATTTTTGTATTTTATGTATTGGCAGGAAAGTATCTTGTCATCTTATGTTTTTATTTTGTTGTCAACCTCCACGAGCCAGCTGGTCCAGGAGTTGGCAGTATACAAATGTAATAAATAATGGCAAACAGTGTTTCAGAGGAGCCACAGTTTTGATTGCAATAATTCCCAGGTTGAATCCTTGGTTTCTCTAAATCAAAAGATTTCAGGTGTTGAACTAACACCAATATTTCATCCAAGACAAACAAGTCACCGGAGAACTGTATAAAGCAGCCCACCCATATACTAAATGCTACTGCTCACTAAATTTTTAAAAATCTTTCAATAGAAATTTGTTTCCCTTTCTTTTCTTTTCTTTACTAAAAGACTCGTGGTGTTTAGCTCAACTTGATTTAGCTCACCTTTTATGGTCAGGTTATAGCTATAACAGTATACAGCCCACTAGTCCATTATCACTATATTAATGGTTGCCTTGAACTTTGGAAGTGCTCTGAGCAGGCCGGGGCCTGAATTCCCAGATGGTCATTAGCTGCCTAATGAAAGACCACCACATCTCCTGTAATTACTTAATATCTTGTCCATAAAAACACATTAAACAAAGTGGGTTTTTAAATATTTAGATCTTAATTATGTTAAGTAAATGTTATTCTTTGTAAATAAATTCAGTGGTGGAAAGTACTATGTGGAATTAAAAAATAATGTTGTGGTCTCCTTCTTAGCAGGATGAGACAAATGAATCTACACTGTGCAGGCCATTTGGAAAAATGACATTGCAAACATCACTGATGCGTTTTTGCTTCATCTTGCTAGCTATTAAATAGGCAATGAAAGTGGCTTAACTTTATAATGTTTGATGTTGTCCTCATTTAAAAGAGTTGAAATAAATTATTATCTGAGCATTCCCTTATCACTGATGACGCTGATTGTGCACAAAGACCTATGGGATATCAAGCAGGAGGGAAGGGGGAGAATCCTTCCTCTGTGTGCTCTTTGTGACTTGATGCACTTTCCACCACCCAAATGTTTCTGAAGCTCGCCTTGTGATTGTCCAAAGACTCAAATATATACTAGTGAATGTTGACGACCATCTAAATATTGATGATCACCGACCTTTGATGGTTTATGTCTAACAAATGGGGACATACATCCATGAATGGTGGCTTCCACAGAAATTTATCTGGAGTTGTCATCAATGAAGATCTGTCATTTGGAGAACCTAACTGCTTGTGCATGCATGTAGGCATACCTGTACATTTAGGCAATTATGTATGTGCATTGTGCTTTACAGAGTATCATATTATCTTGAGCCATATTGGGAGGGTGGTAATAAATAATGTAATAAATGATAGATAGATAGATAGATAGATAGATAGATAGATAGATAGATAGATAGATAGATAGATAGATAGATAGATAGATAGATAGATAGATAGATAATGTTAATAATATGCAAAGGGAGACTTCTTGCTGAGGAGATTACAATTTAAATGTTGACAGTGGTAGAGATACAGAGAAGAAAATCATAGGGAGAAGGCAAAGATAGCTAGAGAAGAGCTAAGGCTGATTTTGATACCCCAGAGTGTTTTTACGTATGGAAAAATTTCTAAACAGGGAGTGCAACTTCCTTCCTCTCTTCCTCTCTCAGAGCAGCCCAAAGTGCCCCCCATAGCATCTTTGGGTTTCAATGGATGTGTCAGGCAAGTTGCACTCTGAAGACAGAAATTGTTCTGCCTCTGGGAACACTCCAGTAGACGCAAGTCAGAGTCTGCATGTTTGTGGGCTGATGGGAGATGAAGAATATACAAGAAAAGCTAGAGAGATTTCAGCCAGAAAAGTTTATGTCAGTGGTCCTCAGCCTGGGGTTTGGACCCCTTTGGGGGTTGAACAACCCTTTCACAGGGGTCACGGTAGGGCGAGCAGCTTGTCCAAGGGGTGTCACGGCCAACTCCGCCTGAAGGTGCCTGCCAATTTATATACAATCATGAACAATGGATCTTCATGCCATTGGTCAGTTTTGGTTTAATTTCTGTGAAAGAACACTTGCATAATTTTATGGTTGGGGGTCACCACAACACGAGAAACTTCATTAAAGGGTTGTGGCATTAGGAAGGTTGAGAACCACTGGTCTATATGAATCTTGACATATTGGATTAGAATGGTGGCCATTTGCTCAGCTTTTTAAAGTTTGTATCAAATTATGCTTCTGCTCTGATTTTCCTAATTCACCATAGCTTCTGTTACTCCCTTGAAGTCCTAGGGGCAGGAAAGGGAGTAATGGTCCTAGGGAAAGAAAAGGGAACATTCACTGGTATTTATCTGGACATTTTTTAAATACAACTGCAGGAGCATTGGCACAGCATAGGAAGGGGTGACCCACCTGCCACCTGATATTAACCCATTCTCCCACCCCACCTGCTTGGAGAGCAAGCCAGGAACGGGAGACCCTATGATCCCAAATGGTCACAACCCACTGCATGGTCCCCTTGCAACCTGGTGGTGAGAGCCAGCTGACAGCCCCTAAGCTGGGCATGCTGCTGGTATGGCTCCACCTCCCCTCCCCAGACTCAAGGGAGTTCCCAAAATGGGGAAGCAGATATCCACCCCAGTGCTAAAACTGCATCAACCAACTATGATGATAATGAATTTAAAAATGACCCACAAACCTTGTCACAACACAATCTAAACAATACCATACGTTTGTAGAAAAGTGGGAGGGAGAGCCAGAAAATGAGTGAGGCCGGGCCCCGAGCAGCATCCCCAGTAAATAGAGGAGGGACAAATGAGAGAGAAGCCTCTGCAGTCCAGGTCACCTGGAGCTCTGGCCTTCCTCGGACAACTCCCAGAGAAGCTGACTGACCCTGTCTGGTTTGCTGCTAGAACCCATCCCTTTGAGTTGCTATCACTGACATGAAGCCAATGAAAAAGCCTTTCTTTTGCCAGGCTCCCCACCCCATGTCCACAAACGCATCTCCAGGAAAGTCAAGGGCCATTGCTACTGCAAACTCATACTATTTGCTCTACAGCAAGAAAGCATGGAAATTTAGCTGTACATCTGGAGCAAGCTCTTCACAAGAGAGTTTCCCCAAGTTCTCTGTATTGAATTTATTCCCAGGGCTTGTTTTATGCTACTCAAAATGAGGACATTTCAAGGTACCGAAAGGAGGAAAAACAAAGTCCAGCTTTATAGGAAGTAAGTTCAGCTGAGTACAAATAAGTATTTCACTAAGAACTAAGACAAAATCAGCATCATAATTTTGGGGGCTCTGGATAAAGGACCATAATGGATTCCTTTGCCCAGTGAGCATGGGGTATGCAAACAGAGCACCTGAGAGCCTTCTGCCCAGATAGCTTGTGCAAACAAACCACATTTATACCATTTTTCTTTTCAAAGGTCAGTTTTAAGAGGTCACTTTCTGTTTGGTAACTAAAAATCAGTTTCAACATTTGCAGGGACAGTGCTGCTCAGGACCATTAACCCTGGGCCCACTGTCAAGGCAAAGAAGATTGTGTTTGAAACTTATTGGCCAATTTTATCATCTTCTCATCTTTCCTTTAGCTCTAGCAGTAGGAATTGGCTATGAATTAAGATGAGCTATCATCCTATTGCGTAGGCCAGTGGTAGTTTTCAGTGGAAGAATGTTAATCACTACCACTTGGCACACAGCCAGTCAGTGAACTTGAGGTGAAAAGGTTTATATCCTATTCCCAGTCTGCTTGAGCCAGTAAGTTTCCCTCTGATTACCTGCTTATTAAATTCCTATCAACATTAACAACAGGATATAGCTCCACCTAGCATATTTTAATATGCCTCCAATTACTTGATTAATTTTTGATGGGGGCAAGAGGGAAATGTGTCTAGATTTACTACTGCAAACACCTGACTGCTTCATTAATAAAGTAGGTCTCCTGGGTATCCCAGGAATCTGCTTTGGAAAAAAGACCCACTTACTAGCATAAGACCTCTTTATTTATGTTCCTAAAAGAGACTTCAGAGTGAGTGTAATCAGCTTAATTAAGAACACTGGGAGGAAAAGTGAATCTGATGTTTAGACAAGGTATCAAAAACATCCCCTCCGTGTTTCAAGAGATTTGTGAGATAACGATTGACAGAAGGAACACTATGGACAGAAACTGTGGCTGGTCATTAGTCTAGGTATAAATCTCTGTGGGTCAGAGATTCTAAGGATTAGACTGCAAAGTCTTTTGATCAGATGAGTTGAGCTGAACCTTCAGAGAGCTATCTATGATTTTATTGCTTGGGTTCCCTCAAGGGAATCACTTTCAGGATCACTTTCTCATCTCTAGAAAGGGAAGAATAACATCCCACTTAGAGCCAGTGTAGAGGACAGAGGGTTGGGCTGAAACTTAAGATCCCTGTGTACATCACTGCTCAGTCATGAAGCCTACTAGATGACCCTGAATAACCGCTGTCCCTCAAACTAAAACACTGAGCTTCTTTGGAAAACAGCAGAACACTAATATAACACACTCCCTTATGTGGTTATTAGGAGAGAGAGGGACAGAGCACACATCTGATCCACATATTTCTGGTAAGGCCTTGGAGGAGGAGTGAGTCTCATGGCTTAAGTGCCACTCAGTTGCTTAACACCCAATCAGGGCAGTTGTCCCACCCCTGAGTGCCTCCTCCTCCAACTGGCTTGCCTGTCCAGTGGCCAGCCAACCGCCTTCCGTCCCCCACCCCTGACCACCCCCTCCTCCTTCTACTTTCCTCTGAGGCTCAAAGGGTGCAGATCCCTTCCATGTGAGAGCTGTCCCTGCCAGTAGGTTCCATAACAGCTGTCTGCAGCCTTTCCAGGTCCTGGGGGAGGGAGGCCATCCATAGAGTTCTTCCACTCCCCCCTCCCAGTCTAGCACCCATTGTATTCTTGAATGCAATGCGCTTGGCCCCTATTAATCATTTCAATGTGGGGGCTGCTGAAAATGGTTTCCATGCAGACCCATTGCCAGGGTAGGGCCGGCAAGTGTGTTATGCCATCTGGGACTCTTATTCACCTCACCTAAGAAGTTTGCAAGAAAATAGGTTATTCAAGTTCTGGTGTGTTTAAAGAACAGTTTAAAGAACAGAGAGCTTGGAACATTTTTTTTTCATTTTTTTTAAGTCTGAGGCTTTTGATCCACCCTGTCCCATTACTCTAAGTTCTGTCCACCTAACCCACTGCCATCTAAAATTCCTGTTGTTGCTGGATTGTCATCACCCCCCCTCCAAATCTCAGTCATCCATATTATGATTAAGTTATCTTGGTTTAGGGGGGGGCATGGTGCTGGTGGGTTTTGTCACCCTGGTCTGCCTGTTAATCAGACTGAGATAGTGATAGGACTGCTAGCAACAGTGCTGATGCCAACTTTTGGCATTAATCACAACATTACAAATTTTAAAATAAAATCTTTAATAGCTGAAGGAAACCCAGAGACAGTTGCTCATTTCCTTGGTTCATTATACACGTTCCTCCAGGACACCCCCCCTGCTCCCCTGTATTAAAAATAACCAGAGTTGTCTAGTTGAACAGAAATGCTTTGAAACATTCAAATATCAATGCCATAGGGAAGAAAGATGCTAAGTCACAATGGGTATGATATTGTGCCCAGTTATTTACCATTAAATCCCAATGAAATCAATAGGATTAGGCCCTTTGTAACTGTGTATGGATTACAGTCAAAGGATGCAATCTGGAAAATCTTATATTCTGAATTGTCTGGCAAATTTCATTGTGGCATAAATATTTCTCTACATTGTCTCCAATGAGATGTCTGTGCAATTGTGTTTCATGGATGTTTCCTTTCTTATTTAACCTTCTAGCACATGGGAAAATCGATTCACTTTCTAGCATTATAAGCAATGGCAGCAGCCTTTTGCAGAACAGTGTTCTGCTACAGTGTCTTTGTTATAATTTTCTCTTTCATTTTAGGAAAACTTCTCAGCAATTCTTGTAAATTCTAAACTTCAAAAAGAGAATTAAACTGTATTCATGATGACTCTCTTGAACACGTTCTTTTTCTTTACCGGCAAAAAAAGAAAAAAGAGCAAATAGTTATCTCAAGGCTTTGATGATCATAATTTCAATGTCAATCATTTATTAAAACTATTTGGAATTGGATCCAACTGTGGTGTTGGTAAAACTGACTTCTCAATAGCTTTCAGATAAAAAGTGGATAAGAGAAACAGCAAAACAATTTCATATCTGATTTTTTCACATCTCCAAGATTTGCCACCTAATGGTTGATATTCCTTTTCAGGCTTGAAGGGTCAAAAGGTGAAAATGATTGAGGTACCTTTTGCTATGAATATTTTACAGGCTGACTATCCCCTTTTCACTGAGATCTCGGTGCTGACTGAGGACTTCTTCAGGATAAGTCCTTAGTTGACTGATGAATACAAAACACCTTATGAACAAAAGGCATTCAAGATTAGTGGAAGACAAGACAGTCGACTTCAGTTTCGATGCGTGGTACCTGGAGTATCAATGGGAATAAAAAAACACTGAGTGACAGGCAACTTAAATGCAGAATTACACAAGATATTGTTCCCCTATTGATTGCACAAATAATAGGAAAGTTAACAAGTCACATTAATGTCGCAAGCAAAAGATGAACTTTGAAGGACTCAAGGACCAAAAAAGTAACATGAAACAAGAAGTAAATAGAAGATAATATTTGGTTACAGCACAGTTCTCAAATTGTCCTGAAATACATCCTCTTCGTTGGCCTTTGAGGCTGCATGGTTTTTAAAATGAAGACAATGGGAAGAAACTAGTGGCTGAAACAGAATAGCCATTTTATTTTACGACAGCCAGTAATGTGAACTTCTTGGAAGACATCTTCTTTCAGCACATGATTGCATGGGAGCATATTCAGAGGCTCTGAATCAAAACGCTATTTTGGCCCAGCTGTCTTAGGATCCAATCTGGTAAAATGAAGTGCATAGTTAAAAATACATTTCACTTCCCTTTTATACTTTGGACATAACTAAAGGAGTGTGACTTTCATGAACTATATGAAACAGACAAAATATTGGGGAAAATTAAGAAATTATTTGTTTTTTATGTTACGTTATTATGTGGTTTGTCATATACATTGTAGAAAAGATTACTATGTAAATTCTGATAACTTTCCACCTTAAGTTTACAGAAATGTTGTGCACGGTCCTCATGCTTGTTTCTTAAAAACTGATACTTCAGTGCCCAGAATGTCCAGTTTGTGACATACATACAAAAATGTATCAAAGCGTTATTTGTTCCCTTCTTTTTGAACCCATCTCTTTCTAAAATGTGATTTCTTTGATACATTGAATCCCAACAATCTTGAGTGTTGTCCCAGTTCTTATAATACCATCAGGAAAAAAAATGACCAGGCATTCAGGGAGGCTCAGTTTGAGCAGTGATCAAATTATGCTTTCCCTGATCCAAATTCAACTTTCTTTCCTTTAGGTCATATGCAAGTGAGGGGCCTTCATGGAATTTTGTGGACATCAGATTTTTCCCTCCCCTCACTATTTCCCCTCCCCTGACAGCTCCCATGGCTTCTCCTTTCAAGCTCCCTTCTTCCCACCCACCATACAATCTACTTTTATCTGTTTCCCCATCTCCAGCTGTCTCTCTGTCTCTTCCATTGGCACCTACTCCCTGGTAAATTCTGTAGGGTTCCAGCCATTGTGCTGGGCTAGGTCAAGTGGTACAGTGTTAGTTATCAGATTGAGCCTGTTGCATAATGGGGAATCTGCAAGGAATTGGGAGGAGGGGTTGACTCACTTTTGCTTATCTCTCTCTTCCCACACTATTTCTTCTTTTCTTCTGCCTGACACTCCCATGTCCTCACTTTTCCCTACTTCTGTTCTTCCCATTAACCCACCAACTTTTTATCTGTCCCTTCCCCATTTTCAACTATGTTTTTAATTTATTGACTGGTTTATTCCTTGTATCTTTCCACAATGAGGATCTAAAACCACTTACAGGCCAAAAGGCCCATGAAATAGATTAGGCTGAAAGAGCATGATGTTCTAAGGTCATCCAACAAGCCTCAGTAAAAAAGTGTGGATCTGAATCTGGGTTTTCCAGATATTAGTCTTCGGCAGTCGATTTGCTCACGGCTTGGCGAGCTTCTCGCTGCGGGGGGGAGGGGAGGGGGAGCCATGGCCTGGTGCCGAGGCCTTTGTGGCCCGGCACTGGGCCGTAGCCCGGGGGTTGGGGACCACTGTACTAGATGATTAAATAATTTCTGCTTTCATGTGATACATTTGCTGGTTTATAAGAGTTTGAATATGCATTTGCTAGTAGCATTGGTAGCTTGCCACCTAAGGAATCCATCTTTAAAAATCTGTGATGATTTCACATGATCGTTAGAACTATTTGCACTGTGTTCCCAGAAATGAAACTTTTTAAATCTGTTGGTCACAGAATTTGGATTCAAAGCTGTCTAGCCATCTGTGTGTCTGTTACTTCAAAATCATGGTTTCTATCATTTTCTTTAAATAGTTACGGAACTTCTAGATCTCCAAGAAAATGGAAAGGGAGGAAACATATTATTCTGTATTGTGGTGTCTTTCACACCATAGATCTTTTAATCTCTCTCCCTGACACTTCCATGTTTTAGAGACAGCCTCCTATTAAAGATGCATCCATCAATTGGATTGTCTCTGGGCAGAGACAGGGAACATGTACTACAAGAGTGCAAGTGTTCACAACATACTTTGTTCTTCATCCATTCATACAGCAGCACTCTCTTTCCCTTCTCCAAGTGAGTGCTCTAATTTTCTTCTGTTTGCTGCTCTGATGAGCTGTTGCTTTGGTAAGAATAGTCAATCACATATTCAATTAGATCTAGCTATGTGACATCACTTAAGAAAAACAAAGCTAATTCACAATAACAGCAACGCTTCTAACTTTCTTCCGACGAAGAGGACCCCATTCACAGAGAATTCACAGAACGTTCCA
Source organism: Paroedura picta (assembly GCF_049243985.1). Lineage (NCBI taxonomy): Eukaryota > Metazoa > Chordata > Lepidosauria > Squamata > Gekkonidae > Paroedura > Paroedura picta. The sequence goes on from NC_135369.1 coordinate 55,062,197, forward strand.
CTGAGCTTCCTAGAGAGAAAGCAATCCTCTCTACTGTATACACAGGCAATACAAGAGAAAGCAGAGTAAGTCTGCTTGGTCACTTATACAGAGTAGTTCTATATCATTGGAATACACACTCTCCTTTTATAAGGAACGGATTGTCCCACTACCTGTGTGTGTATGTGTTTCTGAAAAAAGAGCTGTCAAGTCACAGACAACTTATGACTACCCCAGCAAGGGACTTTCAAGGCAACTGAGCAGCTGAGGTGGTTTGCCATTGCCTGCCTCTGAGGAGTCATTCTTGGCGGTCTCCCTCCCAAGTATTGATCCTGCTTAGCTTCTGAGATCAGATGAGATCAGGCTACACCATGCTGCCTTCCCTCCCATCTCATGACACCCTTGCTTTAATTCCACTTTCAGAGAGAACATGGGAGGTCTTTGAAATATCTAATGATATCCATGTAATGAGTGACTTTGAAACATTATGTCCAACTGTAAACTACCACCTCATAGATTAACACATGAAAGGGCCGGGGAATATAACATAAGCATCAGCCTTGAATGAGAACAGCAAAACAATACATTATGTATTTATTTATTATATTTATTATAATTATATTTATTATAATAAATAATAATCTGCAGTCTGTAGGCAACCTATGCAATTTACTTGGGAGCAAATCTCAGTGAATTCATTGGTGATTACCTACTGTAATCAAAGATTAAATCCCCTATATAATCTTAACAAACAGTAAACCCCACTGAACATAGAGGGTTTATGCCCCAGTACATCCTTCTGTAATCAGTACTCTGCTGGGGCCGACATTGCCCCCCTGGGCTAACATCACCCACTGATATTACACAACTGGGAACAGAGGTGCTGAGGGGTGGAGGGTTAATTATATTTGGAAATGGTTGCTGCCATCTGTGATGCAGGGTTGGCTAGATGGTTAGTCGTGCCAGCTGTTGGGAAATGTATTTGAGCGTATTTCATATTTTCAACTGCATGTTTTATTGTGAACCGCCTCGAGCTGGTGGGTCCAAGAGCGGAGATATATAAGTCAAATACATACATACATACATACATACATACATACATACATACATACATACATACATACATATGTATAAAACTGTTCTTTAGTCACACTTTCTTTTTTAGCAAACACCATCAAATAGTAACACAGCACACATTACTTCTGAGTAAACCTGTGTAGTTTCAAATCTGTCATCTCCATGGATGCTTGATGTAGGGTTGCCAGGTCCCCTGGCCATGGGTAGGGGATGCAGGGATAGAATTGTCAGAGCTGAGTTGTAAAACCCCTGGAGACCTGGGAAAGAAACCTGGGGGGGGGGGACAGAGACCTCAGTGGAGGACAATGCCATAGAGTTGGCCCCCCGAAATATCAATTTCCTCCAGTAGAACTGAGCTCTGCAGCCTGAAGGTCCGCTGTCACTCCAGGAGACTGGCATCCCTAGCTTGATGAGACTGTTGAATTTTCCAGGACTTATGTCTGAGTAAACATGCCCAGGATCAGGATTCCTGGGATATCTGTTCATGTGGACACGGCTCAAGTATATTCCATGTACTTTTGTTTGTTCACTTTGCTTAGGTGAACAGATGCTTCTTCTCGAGCTAAAGGAAGCTTCCAGGATGGCCTGCTGGGTCAGGTAAAGGTAAAACGTGTCGCAGTCAAACCATCATGCTGAGACCAAAGACTAGCTGACTGTCGTTAGGCCTGTGCCTGAAGGATGGTCTCCCGGCCAGATGGAGGTGGAGGTTGTCTTTAGCGACACCCTCCGCATTCCCCTTCCTCTCAGTTGTAAGGATGCTTTCAACTTGCATTTACACTTGAAAGGTTACTCAGCAGGTGATTTACCTGACAAATTACCCTTCTGGAGTGACAAGATAAGTTGAAAGAAGCCCTATTTTCTCCCCCTTCCAAGTTTTAATATTAAAACCTGTCAAAATTAACCGCAAAAGTCTGAGGAGTAAAAGTGAGTGACTTCCTATTATTCCTCAGCAATTTTTTTTTTGTCTTCTTCCTTTTATACATTTCAGAGCCCTTAGTGAGGGCAAGCCCATGAAAAGTGACTGTTTTGTAATCAAGTAAAAACAATTGCTCTCTGGACAGATGAATGGTTGGCCCGTGACATTTGGTAGCATTTTATCCATCACCCCAGGGTGGAACTGTCCTTTGGAAATATACACAGAAAATCTAGCTGATACATTAAAAGACATCATAGTCAGGGCAGAGCTCCTTCTATCCACCACCACTCCTGGGCTGAGGGAGATGATGTTGTCACCAGCCCTGAACCCTCAGGGAAGGGTGGGTTATAAATAATTTAGTAGTCGTAGTCGTAGTCCTGATAACTAAATGGAGCCCCTTTGGCATGAGACAATGTACTTCTGACTGGGAGCAATCACATTTGTCCTCATACTTGCCACTTCTCAGAGGCACTGAATGGCCACTGTGGGAAGTATATGGGGACTTCACAATTTTTGAAACAATGAGTGCAAAGAAGAAGTGGGTCAAACCCCGCATTTATCCTGCATTTCGCATGAAACAAAGTAGCAAACCTGAGAAACTTATTGCATTATAGCACAAGCATTTATAAATGGAGCCACTAAGCGTGTTTTTTTCCACATTCCACAGCTATGAAAGGAATGGTTCATCTATTAATGTGAAGGCTATAAAGGGCACCAATCTGTTAATAAATAGGTGATGTGGTAGAAAGAAACTAATGACAAATAATCCACTATAAAACAATTTCACCCTGTCCAGGTTTCTGAGTTTATTGAGCTGTAAGTAGATCAACGTATCGGCTACAAACCACTTGCTACCCATTCTCTGCCCCATTATTAATGGATAAGAGAAAAGAAGGGGGAATTTGCGACTTAATGTAGGATATGCATCTCATGCCATCAGATTACATCAGGTTCATCAAGTCATGCTTATATAACTTGATTTTAATTTATGGGTTTTATTGCTGGCAGGTTTCTGAGATTATGATTTGATTGAACGTCTGTTGAATGTCTGTAAAATATCTGTTAGTTTGTAAATGGACTCTAATGGATTACACTGCTTGAATTCTCCCTTCGTGTGGCGGTTCACCTTTGCATGGTGCAGGAGACAAGCCATGTCTTCCTTTGAGTGCACACTGCACCAGCTATAATAACTATATGTCAAAGGCTGGGGCGTGAAATGGCTCTCTGATATGTTACACTGAAAACCATCAGTATCTCAGCATCTAGAGATATATAGGATTTGTAATTCTCATAGTTTAATTTTGTTTTACATGTATCACCCCTCTCTTCCCCCCCCCCGTATATTAGACAGTGGAGCCCATGTGGTACAGTAGTGGGTACAGTGCTGGACGGAGCCCTGGCTCAAATAATTAAATTATTTGCACACATTGATGCATTATTTAAAGGGCAGTCAACTGTCTTGTAATCTATGTATTTGGTCTTGTAATCTACCAATATGAGATGTGAATTGGTACAGAATAGCCTAATCACCTCAGATCTTGGAAGCTAAGCAGGGTCAGTACTTGGATGGGAAACCATCAAGGAAGACTCTGGCAACCCACCTTTGCACCTCACTTGCCTTGAAACATGATACATGGGCTGCGATTTGACAGCACTTTACATAAACTCAGAGAGAATCTACATAGATTGGGGGGGTAGCTCTGTTGATCTGAAAAAGCAGAACAGAGTTTGAGTCCAGTAGCACCTTTAAGACCAACTCTCTGTGCACAGCAGGCCTGGCCCAACTCAGGTTCAAGCACACCTAGGAAGTGTGGAATGCCAGAACATGAACCTACACCTATCAAGCAACCTTAAATCCACTCAGCAATGTTTTCTTGACCTGAAATAAGCCAGGGGTAGCCAACCTCCAGGCGGGGCCTGCTCCATACTATAAAGATCATCTCCCCATGCAAATGACTACTTTGGTGGGGGGAACCTATAGCATTGTACCCCACTGAGGTTTAGGGATGATAGCCTCCAGGTGAGATCTAAGGGGCTTTTCGCACACCTTCAAAATCGCACAATGGTTGCCAATTGAAAACGCTACTGATTTGCCATTATGCACAACGTCGTTGACAATCTGCCACACACCTGAAACCAATCCGCAAAAAGCGCTTCCTTGTAGCGCTTTCAGGGAAATCCCCAAAAGTGGATTCACCCTCCGGAAAGCACTACACTCCTGCAACCAATCTGCAACACTAGCGGGAAAGTTCTGTGCATTACCATTGTTGTGGTTTCTACAAAGTCCCTCCCCCTGGCTCTCTCCTCTGATCTTCCGGCGAAGCGATCGCCATTTTTTTTTCTCCGAGCGAGCGAAGTTCAACCCACCAGCAAGCCTATTTAGAAGCTTCCCCGGCTTCAGTCCCTCCCCAGAGCTGTTTATTCACTAAGCACAAACAACAGACAAGCCCGTTTGCTGATGTATTTTCCCTTTATTTTTTACACTGTTTTCGGCCGAAAATCGGGCCCGTGAGGGGGGGGGATTTTTTTTTTCACTTGGGGGGAGCGTGGCAACGATGAAACGACAGCTCAAACACACCTGCCAGCTGATGGGTCTCTCCGTTGCAACGAATCAACACATATTCGTTGCAATGGGTGTTTTTTTTTTTTTTTTAAACCTTTCTTAAAGGGAAAGGGGCTGTTTGGGAGCATGCTAACGGCTGCCCATTGGCTGCTTGACGGCCAGGGGCGGGACGAGCTTGGCAATAGCGCTTCCTGTCTAGCGATTTTTGCTGAGACCGGAAGCTTGTGGGAAACGATAGAAACGCAACTGGATTCCACTACAAAGTCAGGTATGCATAATGACGAACTGCACTATTTTAAATGGCGATTTTTCGTTCAGCAAACAATTTGCTACAAGGATCCCGGTGCGGAAAGCCTCTGAGAATCCCCCAGAAGTACAGCTCATCCCCAGGCACTTTAGCGGAAGGGGAAAAGCTCTCCTTCCTCATGGATACCCCTTCAAAAGGAATACACATGGTCACAGAAAACCTTGCATTGTTCTTGGAAGAGTGGCAGTGATGACATATACACAGAGGCAGGAAGTCAGACAGTGGACTCCGAGGCATTGCACACTTCTGAGGCCCCACTTCCAAATAGCAAGGCATTTTTCCAATTCTAGCGTCACCAACCTCCAAGTGGGGCCCGGAGATTTAACAGAATGACAGCTCATCTCCATACATTAAATGTCAGCTCCCCAGGCAGTAATGGCTGCTTTGGAGGGTGGCGTTGTACCCTTTTGAAGCCCCACCTCACAAGCACTGGGTTCAGCTAACAGATTGTCTGGTGATGTCTGCCCTTCTGAAGCCTGAGGCCTACTACAGGCCACTGCAGTTCCTGTTGTTGTCTGCAAAGCCAAATTGTTGTTACCTAATAAAAGTGGAACACCTAGCTCCCGCGAAAGTATCACTGTCTACTTTTCCCTAAAGACTTTTTATGTGACCTCCAAGCTAACACCACTTGAAATTCTGGGTCACTTTTGCTTTTTATTGTGTAGACTTGAGCAAAGTCACTTAAGCCCTTATGTCTCTCCAGCCAGTTACTTGTTCACCATTTACAGTTACAGGCTCTAAATATTCCTTATTTAGAAGATTAGATCTTCCTGCATTTTTTGAGATTCACAGGCCCCTTGTAGGTCTGTCTGTGTGTGCAAGAAATAAAAACCTGATAAGGGCTGCCCAGAGCCCAGAGCCTAGGCAGAACTTGCTAACGCCACTCTACCCCAACCTCAGCCTGCAAGCCTCTGCCATCATCACTACTATTGCTACTCATCTCTGGACTATAAAGATGCACCCTGCAGGTGAAAATGACTGATTTGGCGGGAGGACTCTGAGGTATTTTACAATTTTGAGGCCCCACCTCCAAACCTCAAGGAATAATTCACAACCAGGGGTAGCCAACCTCCTGGTAGAGCCTGAAGTTACAGCTCAATTCCATCTCCTGGAATTACAGCTCATCTCCAGACTATAAAGATCAGCCACTTCTGCTTTTTATTTCATAGGACCTTCATGACAAATACTGATTTTTATTTATCAGGCCAGGCTTGAGCAAAGTCATTTCAGCCCCTATGTCTCTCCAGCCAGTTGTTTGATCACCATTTAAAGTTACAGGGTCTAAATGTTCCTTATTTAGATCTTCATGCACTTTCCAGACTCGCAGGACCCTTGCTGGTCTATCTGTGTTTTAGCACCACAAATAAAAACTGTTGCTGGTACGAGCTGGCCAGAGCCCAAAGCCCAGGTAGGACACACCCATGCCACACCGCTCCAACTTCAGCCTGCAAGCCTCCACCATTCTCTCTGCTATTCAGTCTGTCTGCCTGTTGTGCCAAAATTACAAACTGTTGCTGGTAAGGGCTTGCTGGAGACCACAGTCCAAGTGGGTTACACCCATCCCACTCCACCGAACTTCAGCCTGAAAACCTCTACCATTGTCTCTACTATTACTGCTCTTCTCTAAACTATAAAGATCAGCTCTGCAGGCAAAAATTGCTGCTTTGGAGGATGGACTCTGAGGCATTGTACTGTTTTAAGGCCCCACCTCCAAACCTCAAGGAATATTCCCAGCCCAGTGGTAGCCAATCTCCAGGTGGTACCTGGAGATCTCCTAGGTTACAGCTCATCTTCAGACTATAAAGATCAGCTCTCCAGGCAGAAATGGCTGCTTTGGAGGGTGGACAGGGCTGTTGTGCAAAAGAAACATTTGAGGCCTCCCACACAGGCTATTGTAGAGATTTAACAGTCGAGGCCTACTGTACAGGGTTGTTGTGCAGATGAAAAACGAGGCAAAAGAACCCCTGCAACAGCATCCATTTTCATCTGCAAACAACCTTGCGTGGTAGGTCTCAAAGGCTCAGAGAGTACAGAAGATACATGCCTGGCTTGTCTTCAACAGCAAGGCAAGCCACAGCAGTATAGTAAATGAGAAGGGGCTTTTCTGTGGCTTCCCTCTCAGCAATCCATTAGGCAGAAGGAGAAAACTTTCCCCACTCAAAAGGAATGTCAATGCATGCCCACAGACTGCCCTGTGTTGCTCTCAGACGTATCCCTTGCCTCAGTTAGGGGCTGCTAGAGGCTCCCTTCACAGCAGGCCTGAAGGGAAGGGGGGTATAGAATCCTGACCAAGAGCAGCAATTGGCCCTCAGGGGGTGAGATTCCACCAATGGGAGGCTTCAGAAACTTCAGGATTTTGTCAGGGTGTATGGTCACGATTTTATGGGTATAGATGAAGATGGTATAAGCTTTGGTTTGGAAGCACAGCTCTTCAGATATAATCTTATATATCTGAAGAAATGTCTCTGCACATTAAAGCTTATATCATGAATAAAACAGTGTTGGTCTTAAAGGTGCTACTGGACTCAAACTTTGTTCAACACAATCTACATACAAGAGCAAGACAAATTTTCCTGTCACTTCTTTCATGTTTCAGTCAGAATGTCTGCATTTTTCACATTATAAATTATGAACAAACATTTGTTCATTCAACATTTCAACTCATTATTTTAACAGTATGCATACATTATAAAACAATGGCATCTGGGGATGTAAAGACAGCCAGTTTGGCGTAGTGGTTAGGAGTTGCAACTTCTAATCTGGCAAGCCAGGTTTGATTCCCCACTCCTCCACGGGCAGCCAGCTGGGTGACCTTGGCCATGTCACAGCCCTGACAGTCCTGCTCTCACTGAGCAGTAATACAGGGCTCTCTCAGCCTCACCTACCTCACAGGGTGTCTGTTGTGGGGAGAGGAAGGCAAGGCAAGTATAAGATGCTTTGAGACTACTTCTGGTAAAGAAAAGTGGGGTATATAAGCCAACCTTCTTCTAAAGATTATGTTTTGGTGGCATTTCAGGCATTTGCATGTCAGGGCTCCGGCAGCTAGATTTTCCGTGTTCCTGAAAGGGCAGTTCCTCAGTGGAAGAGGCTTCCATGGGAGGTGGTGGGTTCTTCCTTCTGTGGACGTTTTTAAACAGAGGCTAGATAGCCATCTGACAGGAATGCTGATTGTGTGAACTTAGGCAGATTGTAAGTGGTTGGGCAGAAGGGATTGTGTCTGAGCTTGGTTCTTGTGGACCTTTCTTGCATGCCTAGGGAAATACTGATCACCACTTTGGGGTCAGAAGGTGAATTTCCTTCAGACAACACTGGTCAGGGATTTTGGGGGGGGGGGGCATTACCCGGGCATGGAATTGGGTGTCACTGTGGGTGGGCAGTTAGTTGTGAATTTCCTGCATTGGACAGGGGGTTGGACTAGATGTCATGTCCAACTCTATGATTCTATGATTCTAAGATGGAGGTATAGCCAGAGAGATTTATGGGTGCATCTCCAACTTCACTAGTCTATACCCAGTAGTACATTTAAAAAAAAAAGAAAAGAAATGGCAACAACAACAACACATGGGATGGATGTCTACCATTGGTCAGTCAGATGAATAAGCTAACCTGGGTGTAAAGATATTTTAACTGTAAATGTCCTGACTCTTTATGAAGTCATGTTGACAGAAATTAGAAGGAAATCATAGAAATTATGGAATTCCCACAATGAGGTGTGATTATTTATTTATTTATTTATTTATTTATTTATTTAGATTTATATACCGCCCTCCCCGAAGGCTCAGGGCGGTTTACATTAAAACTAATCAACGATACATGAAACAGTCTTCGTTAAAACATACAGTAAATAATAACAGTGGTTGTAACCATATAACAGAATAATGTAACAGTATAACAGTATAATAAAATAATATAACAGTATAATAAAATAATATAAAAAAATATTAGTCCAGAAGAAATAAGCACTGGAAGTTTGCCTCTTATATTTAGAAGCAGACATTGTGACCAGCAGGCGCTGATGCATTTATAATCTGAAACTGGTTTAGAAAATAAAATAAAAAATCCTTGCCTGCATGTACACGCACTCACAAACTGACTTGATGCACAGCAAGGTCAGGGTCCCCCAGCCATTGACTCCACTGGAGGTATATTGTCTTTTGCAGACTTAGGCCAATGAAGGATTGGCCCCTAAATAGTCAAAAGAAATAACCCTCCAGGTCACCTATTGAGAAAGAACTCTACCTGAACTACTTAAAGAAAGGCTAGAGATGTTTTTGTATTATAATCAAGGTATTACAACATAAATAGAGAAATGTGCTTTGAGGACTTGCTGTGAGTAATTGCCACAGTTAGAAGCACTTGTCTCACACCCAGCAATTATGTTTCCAGGCTTATAACAATTTCTTCCAGAATGCTTTAAACTCTTTGAAGAAGGAGCATTCCAACACCCGGAGACCTTCAAGTCCTGTCTTTGTGTCACGGATTTGAAACTGGACAGTATGTCGTGAGAAGTAATTGTTAAGCTTTGCATTCAAAGAAGTGACCTGTGGGGTCAAGCACCTCTCCTGGTTTCTCCATCTCCTTGGAATGCATAAGCTCACTAGAGTCAGAACTGAAGGGCTTACTCTACTTCATATGCTTCTTCAGTTGTAGGGGAAACCTGTGCAAAACAGCATAACCAATTAATACAAGCAACATTGCTTTAGGGAGGTCAGTGGCATAGCGTAGCCTGATCCCATCAGGCGTCAGAAGCTAAGCAGGGTTGGTACTTGGATGAGAGACCTCCAAAGAAGTCTTTGCAGAGGAAGGCAATGGCTGGGGCCAAAATACAGCCTCCCCCCAATCTTTTTCCTTAATGTTTGACGTTTATTGTTATTATGGTAAGGGTATCCCCCTTATGGTAAAGGTATCCCCTGTGCAAGCACCGAGTCATGTCTCACCCTTGGGGTGAAGCCCTCTAGCGTTTTCATGGCAGACTCACTATGTGGTGGTTTGCCAGTGCCTTCCCCAGTCATTACCGTTTACCCCCCAGCAGCAAGCTGGGTACTCATTTTACCGACCTCGGAAGGATGGAAGGCTGAGTCAACCTTGAGCCGGCTGCTGGGATTGAACTCCCACCCTCCATGGGCAGAGCTTTCAGACAACAATTCTGCTGCCTTACCACTCTGTGTCACAAGAGGCTCAATTATTATGGTAATTATGGTTATTATGGTAGCCATAGGGAATGCCATCATTGCAGAATCCCTACATATAATAGTGTGCCACAACAAAAAGATTAAACTATTTTGACATAAAAGGATAAAACTTAGAAATTTCAGCACCTAGGTGGTAAGAAATAATGTGCTGCGGATCAGAACTGCAGATCAGAGGGATCCATGACTGGCACAAGCTAGCAAGCTGAGGCTGGGAAAGGACCATGTCATGGGCTTCAGAACAGAGCTAAATCAACTACATTGTGCAGGAAGCAAAATACAAAGGAAAAGCCTGAGGAGGAGAAGGGAAAGAGACTGTCATGGACCATTCAAGTCCAGCAGACACAGACACAGACACAGAGGACTCCTCTAAGGAAGAGGCAGCCAGCACACCTGACCCAAGCCCACAGCCAGACATTGCAGAAAGAGAAAGTCTCTGAGGAATCAGACCTAGATCTTCAACCAGGCACCAGTGCATTTACCCCTTGGCCCTCTAGCCTTCAGAGGCCAACAGGGAGTCATCTGCCAGTCAGTTCACCTCTCCTGTTACTAGACCCTAAGGAAAGGCACAGGAAGAAGATAAGGAGGCAACTACAAGGGCAGTTGTTTAGCAGCACAGCACTGGCTCAGTATCAGTGGAGAGGCTGAATGCTTGCAGAAGAAGTTCTGAGGCAGCTGGCAGGTGCATAGTATGATGCTTAAAAACAGCTAACAAGGGAGTGGTTGTGTGAAAGGGATGCATCCATTAATGACTAACCTTGCAGCCTGTACTCAGCACTGATTTCCTCATCTCTTACCCTGACTTGTGTTCTATAAGCCTGGCAAATAGGCAGGAGGAGGGAAGGAGTATCTCTCCCTCACTGACAAAGCCATTTTGGTATAGTAGTTAGGAGTGCTGACTTCTAATCTGGCATGCCGGGTTCGATTCCATGTTCCCCCACATGCAGCCACCTGGGTGACCTTGGGCTCCCAACAACACTGATAAAGCTGTTCTGACCAGGCAGTGATATCAAGGCTCTCTCAGCCTCACCACCTCACAGGGTCTCCATTGTGGGGAGAGGAAAGGGAAATTGATTGGAAGCCGCTTTGAGCCTCCTTTGGGTAGAGAAAAGCGGCATATAAGAACCAACTCTTCTTCTTCAAAGCCTGGGCAGGAGGAGGGAATGAAATCCTTTCTCTCACTGGCAGAAGACGTATGACAGATTTCACCACAACCCAACCCAACCCGTAGTGCTGATTGGAGAGACATGCTCCTTTGTGCACCACTGTGACTATGGGTCATTGCTGAAGTCTTGTTGCTGCTTAATTCTATCAGTGGTCTCACCATTGGCATGGAAACTACACAAGTCCTTGCCATGTAGAACAATCTCATTGTATTTAAAAAGCCAGGCAGCCATTTCCCTGCTGGCATTTAGCTGAAGAGCAAAAACCTTTCTTTTTAAAAAGGGACTTTGCTTGTTGTTTTTGTTCTTGAATTGTATGGTTAGTTTAAAATGTGATTGATTGCACATTTTTCTGAATACTTTGGTCAAAAAAAGTGCTTAAAACATTTAATTGGTAAGTCAATACAACCTAATCTGGCCACAGTCATACTTGCTTTCATAACAGGCATACTCTATCATTCAGTGTGGGGCTCCCTTTGAAGAGTGTTTGGAAGCTTCAGCTGGTCCAAATGCGGCTGAGAGAGTCCTAATTGAGACTTACTGAATGGAGTATATAGCTCTTAGATTTAATCTTGTTCACTGGCTTCCAATTTAAATTGCCAGGGCCGAACTTGAAATGAGCATTTTATGGATTGATTCCTCTAATATGCACTTACCCATTAACTCAGGACAATAGCAGAGGTTCTGTGTGTCTCCCAACCATCTGAGAACCAATGTGGTATAGCCATTAGGGTATAGAATCTGGGAGATTGGCAGACTAGAATCTGGGAGACATTAGTTCTGCCATGAAGAGCACATGCTACATGTTTGCTTAGCAGTCCTTGCTGTCTATGTCAGGTGATGAATGGGGGAATATAAACATTTTAAAGAAATAAAGGCCTCTGGATAGCTTCTCAATGGCTCAACTACTCACTGTGTGACTTCAGGCCATCTCAAGATCAGGTGATTTGAGGGTTCTGGCAAGGGGGAGGGAAAGAAAGTAGCTACTTGGAATTTCTTGGAAAGAGTTGGATTTTTTTGGACCTTTAGTAACTTTTCTATCCTTTCCCCAAAAGCAAGTACAAGAAGACAGTGGTGACCAGCTAGAGCAGGCTTTTTCAGCCAGGCTTTCTTGATGGCCATGGAAGGATTTCCTGAATGAGTAGGAGTTTTACACATCTCACACATCCTGAGCAGAATAGAACAGCTATAATCTTAGAATGGGCACGGGGCAGTGCAAGACCTTCTAAGACTTCAGGCTCCAGACTGCTGCTGAGTGGGGCTTCCAGTGTTAATGAGCAGCCACTCATGTGCACAGCTTAGAAGGAACACTGGATTATGTTACTTCTGCTCACTTTAGAGTTTGAGAATGTAGCAGGAAAAATTTCCAATATTTGTTTTACACTTGTTTAGAATGAATCACTTTGCTTCTTGTTTTAGACAACTTAAATCCATTTCGACTTCATCTTTCACTGTGTCTTTAGAATCGGAAATGTAATGTAACAGGAAGAAAAGAAATCTGTGCCCTAGATTAAATAATGTACTATTTCTCTCTTGCATAACGCAAAACAAGAATTACTTATGGAATTTCTGATTTTGTGCTGTAATGCAGATTTTATGAGAGTTGAAGTCACCATAAAAACCATCCATTCCAAAAAGCTTCACTAAAATCCAAGCAAAGTAATCTTTCATGAAGTTCTCCAGCACAAGTCTAAGTGAAAACTCTCCTAGCAAAACAAAGCACACTTTGGAATCATCATGATACCCATGAGCTTTTTTGATAAGCATTTTGGGGAAAGCTTGTTGATGGAGTGTCCATTCTGGTTTTCCCTCTGGCAAATCATCCTGCCATTAGAAATAGAGTGTGAACTTTGTACAGACTAAGATATCTGGAGTGCCTTGGCAGCATGAGGCAAGGGGAAAATCCCTGGAAGCTGACCTGGACAGGGAAGAAACCCCTACCATGTGCCTGAAGGCTAAAGAGATAAGCACAGGCCTTGAGCTGACTGGACAATTTTATCAAACTTGGTACATAGTGGTTAATTAGATAATGACTTAATTTGTGTGTGTTATTCAGACTGTATAGAAATTAGTACCCATTGTGTCTCTGTATGGATGCAGGATTTCAGACAGGACACAGTGTCACCCCTTTTACTGCTACAGCTATTAAAATGGTATATTGAAAGAATTCTCTAGCATGGTGGATAATTTGGATCTCTCCCCACAATAGGTTAAAGCAAACCCAAATGGTGGATGCATCCTTCTTTCCTCTCCTGGTTTGTTACATTGGAATATGAACACAGATGGGGTCATATTCCTTCCACAGGGAGAACTGTAGTGCCCACTGCACCAGCCACAGTGGAAAAACCGTGGGAAATTAAGCCGTACTTCCCCCAAACAAACAAGCTTGAAATTGAGAGAATATTTGGGATAGGGATGTAGGCCAAAAAGCAGGAAACAACTGGGAAAACTGGTTAAAACACATAGAAAATTCTGATAAAGCAAAAAATAGCTTAGTCCATAGTTATCACCTCATAGATTATTTGTTGAAGACGTGTCCGACCCATTGCGACAACATGGACAATGATCCTCCAGGCCTTCCTGTCCTTTACCATTCTCCAGAATCCATTTAAGTTTGCACCTACTGCTTCAGTGACTCCATCCAGCCACCTCATTCTCTGTCGTCCCCTTCTTCTTTTGCCCTCGATCGCTCCCAGCATTAGGCTCTTCTCCAGGGAGTCCTTCCTTCTCATGAGGTGGCCAAAGTATTTGAGTTTCATCTTCAGGATCTGGCCTTCTAAGGAGCAGTCAGGGCTGATCTCCTCTAGGACTGACTGGTTTGTTCGCCTTGCAGTCCAAGGGACTCGCAAGAGTCTTCTATAGCACCAGAGTTCAAAAGCCTCAATTCTTTGACGCTCAGCCTTCCTTATGATCCAACTTTCACAGCCATACATTGCAACTGGGAATACCTTAGCCTTGACTAAACGCACTTTTGTTGGCAGAGTGATGTCTCTGCTTTTTAGGATGCTGTCTAGATTTGCCATAGCTTTCCTCCCCAGGAGCAAGCATCTTTTAATTTCTTTGCTGAAGTCCCCATCTGCAGTGATCTTGGAGCCCAGGAAAATAAAATCTCCATTTCTTCCCCATCTATTTGCCAGGAATTGAGAGGGCTGGATGCCATGATCTTTGTTTTCTTGATGTTGAGTTTCAAGCCAACTTTTGCACTCTCCTCCTTTACCCGCATCAACAGGCTCTTTAGTTCCTCTTCACTTTCTGCCATTAGAGTGATATCATCTGCATATCTGAGGTTGTTGATATTTCTCACTGCAATCTTGATCCCAATTTGTGACTTCTCTAATCCCACCTTTCTCATGATGTGCTCCGCATACAAGTTAAATAGGCAAGGCGACAGTATACAGCCTTGCCGAACTCCTTTCTCAATTTTGAACCAGTCAGTGATTCCATGTTCAGTTCTCACTGTTGCTTCTTGACCTGCATATAAGTTTCTCAGGAGACAAATAAGATGCTCTGATATTCCCATCTCCTTAAGAACTTGCCACTATTTGTTGTGCTCCACACAATCAAAGGCTTTAGCATAGTTAATGAAGCAGAAGTAGATCTTCTTCTGGAACTCCCTAGCTTTCTCCATGATCCAGCGTATGCTGGCAATTTGATCTCTAGTTCCTCTGCCTCTTCGAAATCCTTCCTGTACTTCTGTATCACAGTTTATAGCAATCTGCAATTATTTCATTGAGAAAAAGGGATTAGCATTAAAGAACTTAGTACACTCATCAGAAAAAGCAATCTGGGAAGTTGTTGGCCATGCATATTCACATTCTCATGTTGCATTCTGAATCAGAGAGCAACTTCTGGAGTCACTGGCACTTAATTTGCAATGTGTCTAACTGTTAAAAACTGGACAAATTCACCTTCTAAGCCAGGCAACTCCACTCTTGGTTGACATCTCTAGTTTACCGAAATGATGATCAAATTTTTGCTGAAAGTTTGTAAGTACAGCCTTTGTGCACAAATATTTTCTCCTGTATTTTTTAAAAGCACTTTTCCTTCCTGTATAATTTAAATCCTTTTTTCTTATGCTATAAAAACAATTCTTCACTGCCCCCCACCCATAATAAATTTAACCTGATCTTTAGTTTCAGAACCTTTAACCAGCAATTTTTAGGCAGCAAGCAAATGAATCCATCTAATGGGAACCCTAAGCAATAATGACTTTACCCACCCGACGAAATGCGACACAATCACGGCCTCCCAAAGATCGGAATTAAAACTGGTGCGATCTTTATTTGAAAATTTCTTTGCTATTTTTGCACTGTTAGTGTTTTATAGAGTGGAAAGCAATTAGTTTTATAACAGGGGAATAGGTTCAAACCCTGCTTAAAAGTCAATGAGTGCCTAATTGTTCTGTTGCTTGGAAATACCACCCAATCATACTGTTTATGAATTTTGCTGTTTTGACGAAAGCCTACAATTTGAGACCTTTCCCCCCTGCAAACCACCCATTCTGCTGGTTCCTGCATCATAAAGAAATCTTTTGCACAAGTGCTGAATGAAGGGCAAGCCAGGTATCAGAGCAGGTTGCTGTGCAGACAATAGATTCTCAACAAACAAAAAAAATGGCTTCTCACTTGACTCGACAGCTTGAGATAAACGCACCTGAGTTTGGGCAAGGGTGCCTTTGCCACGGCTGGGGGAAGGAGCGCCGAAAAGGGCACAGAGCCCACACGTGCGATTCCCCATCCTGGCAAGCAGCAGGATGGGTGGAGCCCCCAAGGGCGGGAACCCCCAAGGGCGAGGGCAAGGCACATGAACTTATATGGGCAAGAAGAGGATGCTCGGCCCCCTCAATGGTAATCACGGCAACAGTGAACGGCTGCTTGTCCGACTCAGCTGCTGGGGTGAATGTTGGGGACTGGTTAGCAACCGTGGATTATGCAGTCAGACCTAATTAATTAAATAAATGAGGGGGAAAGAGCACTTTAATAAGGATGGCCCCCAGGAAGACTGTGGGCACGGGGCGGAAAGGAAAGACCAAGGGGAAAAATCACTCCAGAAGGAAAGGAGGGGAGGGGCCCTTGGGGGAGGGGCAAGGCATTCACCCACAATGTGCCACAGGGGCAGGCCAGTTGGTGGCCATGGCTCTGACCACCCCACATTATGGGACCAGGCAGGCCAGATGAAGGGCAGCAGCAATGGCCTCAACTGCACCCATTACTGAGGAGAGTGCAGTTGTGCAGTCCATGGACCAGCTAATACCCCAGGATGGGGGAGGGAATTGGCATCAATTCAGGCCTGCACAACTGTGTTTTTTGACCCAGAGGGGGGGGCAGTGTGGGAGTTACCAGATCAGCAGCAGAGTTACCAGATGTCCTTGCAGAAAAAATTGGTAAGGAATGTGCAGCCAGTAGAATAGCAGGTCCATACAGTAGACCACCACCTCCTAACTTCAGGGTGTCACCCCTCTAGGTGGTTCCAAAGAAAACCCCAGGACAATAGAGAATGCTCCAGCACTTATCATACCCAAAGGGGTCACCGGTAAACAATGCGAACGATTCTGAGCTATATTCGGTGAAATATGCATCGCTGGATCATGCAATGGCAGTAGTGAGGGCATGTGGGAGAGGTTAATTGGTGGCAAAATGCAACATTAAGTCAGCATTTTGTCTACTTCCTATCCATTCTGTTTACTAGGGTGCTACTTTCAGGGGAATTGGTACATGGACAAATTGATGCCTAGGCTGTGCTCCATATCCTGTGCGGCATTTGAGACATTTAGTAATTTCCTTAAATGGGCAATAAAGGAGAGGATGCAGAGCCCCAATGTATACACTATTTGGTGATTTCTTTGTGGTGGGGTCCCCTGATTCATCAGAATGTGAAGATAGGCTAACAGCATGTCAGGTTTTGTCAGTTGACCTAGGGGTACTTTTAGTGGAGGAGAAAACTGAGGGCCCTTTGACAAGTTTGACTTATTTGGGTATATAACTGGATTCACTAGCTGGACTATCTGAGCTTCCTCCTGAGAAGGTGGAAAGATTGTGGCGTCTACTAGATTAAATGTTGGCCAAAAGAAAATGCACGCTGAAGGAGATGCAGGTTCTATTTGGTCATTTGAACTTCGCATGTGGTAGCCCCAGGTTGGGCGTTCTGTGCCAGGTTTGCAAGATCTATGTCAAGGATTCAAACACCATACTATCATATCAGGCTCCCTTAAGAGCATAAAAGAGGATTTGATGGTGTGGGGGGAATTTCTTGGTGGATACAATGGGGTGGCCATTTGGCAAACAATGATCTCACTGGGGACTTCCTTGAAAGTCCATTCTGATGTCTCAGGTAGTATGGGTTTTGTGGTATGCTATCAGGATCACTTCCCCTTCAAGGATCGCTGCCTTGCTGTGGCAAGGGGGCTTGCATAGCTCAGTGAAGCTATGAGCTATGCCATGCAGGGCCACCCAAGACAGACAGGTCATAGCTGGGAGCTCTGACACAAGGTGATCCACTGGAGAAGGAAATGGCAAACCACTCCAGTATCTTTGCCATGAAAACCCTATGGACAAGTTCAAAAGGCAAAACGATATGACGCCGGAAGATGAGCCCCTCAGGTCGGAAGGTGTCCAATATGCTACTGGGGATGAGCAGACGGCTAGTACGAGTAGCGCCAGAATGAATGAAGCGACTGGGCCAAAGCCGAAAGGACGCTCAGTAGTGGAAGTAACTGGTGGCGAAAAGACAATCCGATGCTGTAAAGACTTTTATTCCATAGGAACCTGGAACATCAGATCCATGAATCAAGGCAAGCTGGACGTGGTTAAGCAAGAAATGACAAGACTGAACATTGACATTTTAGGAATCAGTGAACTAAAATGGACAGGAATAGGTGAATTTAATTCAGATGACCATCAGGTATGCTACTGTGGACAAGAATCTCGCAGAAGAAATGGAGTAGCCTTCATAATCAATAAGAGAATAGGAAAAGCAGTCTTGGGATACAATCCCCAAAATGACAGAATTATCTCAGTTCAAATCCAAGGCAAACCATTCAACATCACAGTAATCCAGGTATATCCCCCAACCACTGCTGCTGAAGAGGATGAAGTTGATCAGTTCTATGAAGTCCTACAACACCTTCTAGAAGCAACGCCAAAAAATGATGTGCTTATCATCATGGGGGATTGGAATGCTAAAGTAGGAAGCCAAAAGATAACAGGATAACAGGCAAGTTTGGCCTGGGAGTACGAAATGAAGCAGGGCACAGGCTGGTGGAATTTTATCAAGAGAATACAATGGTCATAGCAAACACTCTTTTCCAACAACCCAAGAGATGACTCTACACATGGACATCACCAGATGGTCAACACAGAAATCAGATTGACTATGTGCTCTGCAGCCAAAAATGGAGACGTTCTATACAGTCAATAAAAACAAGACCAGGAGCTGATTGTGGTTCAGATCATCAGCTTCTTGTTGCAAAATTTAGGCTTAAATTGAAGAAAGTAGGGAAAAGCACTAGGCCACTCAGGTATGAACTAAATCATATCCCCGACGAATATACAGTAAAGGTGACAAATAGATTTAAGGAATTAGATCTGATAGACAGAGTGCCTGAAGAACTATGTACAGAGATTCGCAACATTGTACAAGAGGTAGCAACTAAAACCATCCCAAAGAAAAAGAAATGCAAGAAATCAAAATGGCTGTCTGAGGAAGCTTACAAATAGCTAAGGAGAGAAGGGAAATGAAAGGCAAAGGAGAAAGAGAAAGACACACCCAATTGAATACAGAATTCCAGAGAAAAGCTAGAAGAGATAAGAATGCCTTCTTAAATGAACAGTGCAAACAAATAGAAGAAAACAATAGAATGGGGAGGACCAGAGATCTTTTGAAGAATATTGGAGATATGAAGAGAATGTTTCATGCAAAGATGGGTATGATAAGGGACCAAAATGGTAGGGACCTCACAGATTAAAAAAGGTGGCAAAATTATACAGAAGAACTATACAAGAGCGAGCTTAACATCCCTGATAACCACAATGGGGTAGTTACTGACCTGGAGCCAGACATCCTGGAATGTGAAGTCAAATGGGCCTTAGGAAGTCTGAGCAGCAATAAAGCTAGTGGTGGTGACAGCATTCCAGTTGAACCATTCAAAATCTTAAAAGATGATGCAGTAAAAGTGCTACACTCAATATGCCAGCAAATTTGGAAAACTAAACAATGGCCACAGGATTGGAAATGTCAGTTTACATTCCAATCCCAAAGAAGGGCAATACCAAAGAATGTTCAAACTACCGCACCATTGCACTCATTTCTCATGCTAGCAAAGTTATGCTCAAAAACCTACAAACTAGGCTCCAGCAATATGTGGACCGAGAACTTCCAGAAGTACAGGCAGGATTTCGAAGAGGCAGAGGAACTAGAGATCAAATTGCCAACATACGCTGGATCGTGGAGAAAGCTAGGGAGTACCAGAAGAACATCTACTTCTGCTTTATTGACTATGCTAAAGCCTTTGATTGTGTGGAGCACAACAAATTGTGGCAAGTTCTTAAAGGCCATTCCCAAATGTCTAGTGTCTATTGGAGGGAGAGTCATAGAGTACCGAGATATCTGGTATAGCCAATGGGCCCTATTCCATGAGGACCAGGTTCATTTATTCGAATGGGGAACGGACACTTGGCTATATGCTTTGCAATATTGGGTGGGATTGGCTGCAGGTGTGAGGGATGGTATGAGTGAGAGGATTAGAAACCCCAGGTTTAGCAGTGTAGTTTATTGGGGAGGATCATTTTGGGAACTGGCCAAGCTTGCACACTGACCTCCCACAGATTGGGGGCTCCCATAAGGAGCTTAGTGGATGCTGAGCATGGGAAAGTTCACATTTCCAGGTGGCAGATGGAACTCGACAGAGGTGGATGCCTCTGGTTGTCACTTCCCATGGGTCACCAGGCATTGCTGCTCCAGGAAAATTAGGCTGGCTAGCCGGAAAATCCCTATGAGAAGGAGCCTGCTGAGTGGGGCTGCCTTGTGGTCGGCTGACCACAAGAGATCATGATCCTCTGCATTCTTGATGTCTTACTCAGGAAAATAAAGGCTGTGGCCAATTTGTATCCGATAACCCCATGCAAGACAAAAAGGATTAAGGGACATCCCTCCACCAAGGGACAATTTACAAGCCAAGGTTTGTGAAGTTCTAATATTGGATCCACACATGCAGCATAATAACGTGACAATGAGATAATTCTGTTGGCACTGTTCTTATTAATATTTATATTCTATTTTTCTTCATTCATAAAATTCAAATCAGTTTTCATAGGGTTCCCAAGAAGCTGGCATCGAGGTACTGACTCCTACCCGTTGAGTGTCAGCAAGATATGCTATACCATGTACCGTACTTGGACTCTGAAGGGACTGTACCACTTCAGACTGTATATGGAAGCTAGGGAGGAGAACGTTCAAATGTTCCCCTATGTTCAAACTCCGTGGATGTAGAAATGTATCATAGCAAAATGCAAACTACCTTAGGAGTTTTTGGTCTGATTCTGCAGGTTTTCTACATTTAGAGAGGTTTTTTATCTGGACAATCACTCTCAGTTAGCCGTCTAAAGCGATACTGTCTATTCTACCACTTCAGGCCTCAACTGTTTTATTGTTGCATTTACACATGTGGCCTAAGATTAGGAGATAACTGTCCAATATTAAGACCCATTTGACAATGAAAGCAATTACCTGAGGAAGGAGAGGGGTCTCCTTCATCAGATGTTTCCAAGCAGGGGATGTAATAATATTCTCATTTTGATTTTCTGTATTGATCATGTTGTTGTTGGTGGTAGTGGTGGAAAAACTGGCCTAAAGGCTTAATCCAACACTTTGACTCTGTTACTGGAACATCTAAAATACCTTAGACCAACAACATTTGTGGCATTATATCATAGAATCATAGAATCATAGAGTTGGAAGGGGCCATACAGGCCATCTAGTCCAACCTCCTGTTCAATGCAGGATTAGCCCTAAGAATCCTAAAGCATCCAAGAAAAGTGTGTATCCAACCTTTGCTTGAAGACTTCCAGTGAGGGGGAGCTCACCACCTCCTTAGGCAGCCTAACTTTTTCCTAATATCTAGCCTATATCGTTGTACTTGAAGTTTAAACCCATTACTGCGTGTCCTCTCCTCTGCAGCCAGCAGAAACAGCATCCTGCCCTCCTCCAACTGACAACCTTTCAAATACTTAAAGAGGGCTATCATGTCCCCTCTCAACCTCCTTTTCTCCAGGCTGAACATTCCCAAGTCCCTCAACCTATCTTCATAGGGCTTGGTCCCTTGGCCCCAGATCATCTTCGTCGCTCTCCTCTGTACCCTTTCAATTTTATCAACATCCTTCTTGAAGTGAGGCCTCCAGAACTGCACACAGTACTCCAGGTGTGGTCTGACCAGTGCCGTATACAATGGGACTATGACATCTTGTGATTTTGATGTGATGCCCCTGTTGATACAGCCCAAAATGGCATTTGCCTTTTTTACCGCTGCATCCCACTGCCTGCGCATGTTTAGTTTACAATCCACAAGTACCCCAAGGTCTCGTTCACACACAGTGCTACCTAGAAGTGTATCCCCCATCCAGTAGGCATGCTTTTCATTTTTCTGACCCAGATGCAGAACTTTACACTTATCTTTATTAAATTGCATCTTGTTCTCATTTGCCCATTTTTCCATTGTGTTCAGATCTCGTTGAACTCTGTCTCTATCTTCCGGAGTATTTGCCAGTCCTCCCAATTTGGTGTCATCTGCAAACTTGATGAGTAGTCCCTCCACCCCCTCATCTAGATCATTAATAAATATGTTAAAAAGTACCGGGCCGAGCACCGAGCCCTGAGGTACCCCACTACTCACCTCTCTCCAGTCTGATGAAAGACCATTGACAACAACTCTTTGAGTGCGGTTCTCTAACCAATTCCCTATCCACCTAACTATCTGAAAATCCAGATTGCAGTCCTTCAACTTATCCATCAGAACATCATGGGGAACCTTTTCAAAAGCTTTACTAAAATCCAAGTAAATGACATCAACCAAATTTCCCCGATCCAGCAGACCTGTTACTTGCTCAAAAAAGGAAACTAGGTTGGTCTGGCAGGACTTGTTGGAGACAAATCCATGCTGACTTCCTTGGATCACCAAATTGTCCTCCAGATGTTTGCAGATCGCTCCCTTTAATATCTGCTCCATTATCTTCCCCACAACAGAGGTCAGACTCACTGGTCTGTAGTTTCCTGGGTCATCCTTCCTCCCTTTTTTGAAGATCAGAATAACGTTTGCTCTTTTCCACTCCTCCGGGACATCTCCAGTCCTTAAAGAGGTTCCGAAGATGATGGACAAGGGCTGTGCAAGTTCTCTGGAAAGTTCTTTGAGTACTTTCGGGTGCATTTCATCTGGACCAGGGGATCTGAACTCATCCAGTGCAGCTAAATGCCTCTCGACAACCTCTCTATCCATGTTAACCTGCCACCCAGACACTATCCTTTGGCTTCGGCCATCTCTAGATGTGCCTAAACACTTCGACCTGTGGGAAAAAACAGATGTAAAATAGGCACTAAGCCTTTCTGCTTTCTCTGCATCTTTCGTTAGAATTTGTCCATCCGCACCCAACAGTGGGCCTATTGCCTCCTTTACTTTACGTTTGCTCCTCACATAACTGAAAAATCTTTTCTTGTTACAATGGGCTTCCCTGGCCAATCTTAGCTCACTCGCAGCTTTGGCCTTTCTGATGATTGATCTACAGTGCCTAGTAACCTGTAGGTACTCTTCTTTAGAGCTCTGTCCTTCCCTCCATTTCCTGAACATTTTCCTTTTCTTTCTTAGTTCCTCTTGAAGTTCTCTGTTCATCCAAATAGGCTTCTTAGAGCTCCTGCAGTTTTTCATCTTTCTGGGATAGTCATTGATTGAGCATGCAATAGCTCTTGTTTGAGTAGCGCCCACCCTTCACATGCTCCCTTCCCTTCCAGCATTCTCGTCCATAGTATGACACTCATCATGTCTCTGAGTTTATTAAAGATTGCCCTACGAAAATCCAAGATCCGCGTCTGGCTACAAGCTTCCTTGGCTCCCCATCTCAAAAGGAATTCTATGAGGACATGATCACTTCCCCCTAGGGTCCTCAACTCCTTCCCCTCATCCACCAACTCTTGCCTGTTGAGCATTCATGAGTCACTGCTCATCTCCTCAGTGACTCATGGAAGCTCATACCCTGCCACATTTTTTTAGACGGGGACGTGTCAATACAGACTGGTATCCCCATACCTATGTGAGCCTGTGGCCAATATTATACTATTAATATATATAAGGACTTGTCACTGATGAAAGAACTGAAAATGTAGATTACCTGGATCCCGTTTTGATAGAAGTCCTAAAGAATAAAGAAACAAGGAAAACCACAAAAATAGGACATTTTTCTTTATTTAACATATTGCCAGTGGATAGGTCTGTTTCTCTCTGTTTGCTTTATTAGACCGTCCTTCTTATACCCTTTTGCAGCAGGGACATTGGAAACCCATTGTTTCTGATCCCTCAACTTCATAGTGTAGCTATTTTTCAGGGCTGTGGATCAAAAACCTGTTCCAAGCGGATTCCCCATCATATCATAGAATCATAGAATCATAGAGTTGGAAGGATCAGCCCTAAGCATCCTAAAGCATCCAAGAAAAGTGTGTATCCAACCTTTGCTTGAAGACTGCCAGTGTCTTCATCAGCTGCAAGATAGCTTCTGATCCCCTCCAAAGCTTTCCTGTGCCCCCAGCACAGAAAGGTAAAGATACAAGGGAGTGCTAAGCTATTAGAACTGGCTCCCAATCGATCCCCCAATCAACTGGAAGTCATTTTCTGACCAACAGGCAGCTGCAAATTTGCTGAGTGGTTGTGTGAATGGCTAAATGCAACCTTGATGGATTCATGATTTGATTGTGAATGTTGAACAGAGTTTGCCACAAAATATACATCATCACTACAAGTCTATGTGTTCAAGCTGGAAACACTGCCAAATGGTTGCATGGTTGTACTTTTACCTGGATGCCTTATCAGTCTACAGAAAGGTATATGGGAAACTATTTCTTATTGCAGGCTTCCAACCTCTCCGGGAGAACAATCAGGTTGCTGTTGTGATGTATGCTGAATTATTTGAGTTGGGTATGTTGCTGGGTCATAGTCTTGAGTCAACCCTCAAGGGTTGACTCAATCTTTGCTTTCCATTCTTTTAGCCATGGACTTTTGGGGATGAAGTCAAATCACCACATTTGAAAAACTCACAATAGCAGAGATTCAAAGTAAAATTAGTTCACAGCTTATCTTTGTCGAAACAAAGAATGAATATCAACCAACAAACAGGAAAAACTTATTTTCTTTTTTTTAACTCTCTTCTCTCCCCCCCCCCCAACAAAGAAATGTCTTTGCTTATCCCCCTTTGCAGCTGAACTGAGAAACAAAGCGAAACAAAACCCAAAAGAAAGAGGGGTGGGGGTGGGAAATCAAACAGGCAACAAATAATTTTACCATTACCAGGTAATACACGTTAATTGCTCAGTTTATATACTCTGAATGACATACCATTAGAGACTGTGTATGCATTGTAACTAGAGCATTAATAAATTTAAAATGTGCCTATTAGGATGACAGCTTTGGAGGTGCAAAGGAATAACAGTTATCACTTGGCAGAAGCAGATCTCACCCCATCTGCCGAGACTTTGCATACATTTTCAGCTTCCTGAGCAATGATTAGGGCTGTCAGAACCTCTTTAACCTTCTAACTGCTGGTCCCAACTGGCCTTAATTAGAGACTAATGAATTCAGAAGATGCAGGCCGTGAGGAAAACTGCCTTGACAGTTTGTGTACAAATTAAGCACCAATTACTTCATGCATCTTTTGCATTGCTGATACAAGTCTCTGTTATTATTTTTGAATATGGTCATTTTAGCATAAACTGAGAACTTTGCTAATGTATTTTGTCATTTTTATGGCTCATCATAAGGAGGGGGGAAAATACCAGGAGGGTCATGAATATGTGAAATAAGCCACTGTAGATGATAAAAGAAATTCATTTTCCTCGAGGGAATATCATCCAACCTTCTTTTTTCCCCTTCTTTCCTTTTTTTTAACAAAAAGAAAATAACATCCTGATATATTATTATTGTGATTAGATGCATAATGATCACAGCGCAAGACGCAGACATAGTCTTGCACTCTGAATATTTTTATTAGCACAGTAAAGGCGGCTATTAACATGGGAAGGAAAACAGACAAAAGAAGTGGGATTTGCTCTGGGAAGGGGCAGAAGTGATAGAAAACTTTTTTTACCCAACCGCCTTCATACATCATTGGTCTTCTCTGTCCTTCTTGTTGTCCCGTCATCGACAGTACAGGTCCAGCAATAGATCTTTGATTCGGGGGGAGGGGGGTGTCTTGCAACATGAGGCTTTATTAAGAGCCAGCTTGGTGTAGTAGTTAAGAATGGTGGCCTCTAATCTGCAGAACTGGGTTTGATTCCCCACTCCTACACATGCTGCTAGTTGGGTGACCTTGGGCCAGAGTTCTCAGGAATCTCTCATCCTAACCTACCTAACATGGTGGCAGTTGTGGTGAGAGGAAGACAAAGCAATTGTCAGCTGCTTTGAGACTCCTTTGGGTAGTAAAAATTGGGGTACAAAAGACAGCTCTTCTTCTTCTTGACCTAGGGCATATCTGGGTAACCCTCCAGCATTGGACTGATGGGGTAATAATCCCACCAATATTTAGGAGCCATTCCTAAAGTAAAATGGTGATTTTGGGGATGATTCCCTGAGAGACCATCAAACAGATATGGGGGTGGAGGGTGACACGAAACATACACAGTCCCTCTAGATAGCTTGTTTGAGGGAGGCAGTATGATAAACCATTGTTAAATCCATAATTCAGATATTGTATGCTGTCTAAGGAGCTGTACTGTGTGGCCAAGGGATTGACTGTAATACAGCATGTCCAGCTCTTGGGTGGCTCACCTTACAGTCCCTGTTAGACTGGGTCAACACCTCAACTCTTTGCAAGATTGCAGCAATTTTAATTAAACAAATTTTGCTAACTCTGAACAGCTAAACAGCTCAGGTTTCTGGTCGTGTAAGCAGACCCCTTGAGACTGCGTGACTCTGGATGGAATAATAAATCTCCCAGTCAGCCATAAACCGTGGCCATATCACTTTTCATAATAATCTGATTAGAATTAGGACAAACGTTAAAATACCAATACATATTTGGAAGAGTTTGGAATCTAGATTCAGAGAATACAAAGGAAGATCTGGGGAAAGGGGGACATGAAGTGGATTCAGAAGACGGCTCAAGGGCCCTGCTTAAAATTTACACATCTTGCTATTACCTTTTAGTTTACTCCACAGGATAGAAGAGACTATAATGAGTTTGGAAACATGACTTTTGGACCCAAATCTGTCCAGAAAGGGACACATTTAAGAATCAATCCTGCCATCTTTTGAGTTTTTGTAAGTGACCAGATATGTAAGCCACCTGACATTCTTTAATGGTGGTGTTGTCTTGTATAGTAGTTAGAACGTAATAGGGAAGACTGTGGTTCAAGCTCACTATGTGATCTTGGGCCAGTCATCGTCCTTCAGCCTGATCCACTTCACAGAGTTGCTGTGAGGTTAAAATGGAGGGGAAAAGACCATAAGCTCATTGGAGGAAGAATAAAAATGTGACAGATATATGTTCCTGGGATGGACACTCTATGCTCTGCTCACTATTCATGTATTCCCCGTTCCCCATACACTTTTCTTTTTCTGTAGGAAAAAAATAAGATAAACCATAATAAAATAGTGAGTAAAAATATTCATTATTTGAAAATGATGATTAAATATTTTGATGCATCTCCAAGATGGAGAAGTTGCAGGGGTGGGAGAATGAGCTCTGCTTACAATACCACCTCTGCTACCCTCCCCCCGTGTCACCCATAAAACTGTTCCTGTGGATTGGTGGACCCTAGAAAATGGTATAGATGCTGCATGTAGTAGGAGAAGGCTGAATGCCACATGGGAATTCCATAGAGTGTTCATAGAGAGCCAGCTTGGTGTAGTGGTTAAGAGTTCTAATCTGGTGAGCCAGGTATGATTCCCTGCTCCCCCACATGCAGCCATCTGGGTGACCTTGGGCTCACCACAGCATTGATAAATCTGCTCTGACCGAGCAGTAATATCAGGGCTCTCTCAGCCTCACCTACCTCACAGGGTGTCTATTGTGGGGAGAGGAAAAGGAAGGCAAATGTAAGCCGCTTTGAGACTCCTTTGGGTAGAGAAAAGCTGCATATAAGAAACAACTTCTTCTACTACTCTCTCAACAGGATACCATTAGATCTTATCTGTCAACTGCTGTTTTTTTGTAAACATAGATTAAATATTTTGCCAATTTCACATCTCCATATACCAGGTTCCTTTTTAAATATCACATTGGGAACTAGCTTGCTTTTCATAATACTTCTCCAGAATACCCAGACAGACTCCAGGATGAAGCATGGAAGCAGTGAGTCTGAGTGTTATTACATTTATCTTCTACCTTTCTTCTACTGTGGGACTGAAGGTGCAATTTTCATTACACAAGCAAATGTATTTCATTGCAGAGGGTCTTAGATGAGTTATAATTGAATAATGGACTTCGTGGCATATAGAAGATTGCAGAATATTAGCCTGTTCCAATATTGCTGGTATTTGTCATCTTAATAGTTGTTTGTTTTTTTGTTGCAAGATGCCTTGAGTTTTCAGAGAAAGGCAGGGAATAAATATTTTAATAAACAAAGAGGGTTCCAAGAAGTTTCCCATTAGTCCCTGGCCATCCTCACACCTACCTGAGCTTCAGATGCCTTCCAATCAGATTCTGGAAATCTTTAGATGTCACCTCTGGTGGGATATGTAGCTATTGGGTCCATTCCTGAATTTTCCCATAGCCACCCTTCTAGTTGTGTGCACTTACTAGCATATACCCAGAAGAGAACTAATTTCGTTTCTTAAGCATAACATAAGTATGAAAAACGAAAAGCAAAAATAAATCCCCAAACCCTACTATATAAGAACTAGTATAAGTCTTGCCTATTCTCATAACGTTTATGCTACAATTGCCACATCCTGAAGATACTGCATTTATAAAGTGTTTTGTTCTATTTCAAATGTCACACTTCAATTTATTTCAAACAACTATCCTGTGCTTTTTACCTTATAGCCTTCTCCTTATGTTAACAAGAACAACAAAGGGCATTTCCAAAAAGCTCTAGATAAGGGGAGGGAAGTCCTCTTCAGAGGCCAAACCCAAACTCTTTTTGTCCCTCTTAAGAATGGGAGAGAATGCATCGTTGCCAGAACTAATTCTCTGAGGTCAGTGTTGCGGAATCTGAAAATATGAGTCCAGGCTCTGTTGGTGGCAAGTCAGAGAGCATTATGTGGCCAGCAGCTGTGGATGTTAAATTTTAGTTAATTAAACCCTAATTAATGCCTTACATTCAAGCCCATCTTTGTGCTCATAATGTCACAGGTGACCTCTTGGATCAACCCTGGTCTCGTGCCTGATCTTTCTTTGCTCTGCTCCCACGTGCATTTTATCAAACTATTTTTAAACATCTCTAATGATGATGACTCAACTACCTCAGTCAGCAATGTAAGCAGTTATTTCTCCTGCCTAATTGCCCTGATCATTAAGCGCTGATTTCTTACAGCTTACCTAGAGTTTTTTCTAATGTCTCATTTTGGACTAATATGTATCATCCAAATAAATTGCAGTTACACCCTTGTCTTTCAGTTATCTCCCCAACTGTTTGCATTGTAAATATCAGCTTTCTCCCTCAAGCCAACTTAAGATAAGTAAAATTGCCATAATGACCATGTTAGAAATTATTATGGTTTTTAAAAGCTACTTGTTGTCTGGTGGACAATGAACCAGATTTGTGTGTGGGAGATCTATGTCTGAAAAACAAAGAATCTCTGGGAATATTCTGCAAATGTTCCTATCTCAGCTCCTGTTCCCCACCTATGAAATGGGTACATTAGTAACCTTCCCATAGATTTGCTGCAAGACAAACTGAATATATAACATTGTAAGATGCACACTACAGGCTTGATCCAGCCCTATATCACCTGAATACTATCTTATCCACGTCTGACAGCATGCACAGATCAAACTCTGCAAAAACAGATGTGACATTGGTCTTTCCTGCAGATTTTCCCAGCAGTCAGGCTTTTAAGCTTGACTTCAAACTCAATGCCTGCCATTTATGCACCATTCTTTTTCCCTCGTGTATTTCTTCAGCAGAGTGGGGTTTTCTTTGGCTCTGTTAGTGTTTGGACCTTGTAGCTTGGGGTTTGGGCTTTGCCTACTGATGAGGAATATTTGGTGCTCTTAGAGCCAGCAGCAAGGGGAAAATTTAGTGTGGGCCCAGAAACTCTATCACATCAGTGGCTGTGTTCCCAGGCAAAACCCAAGTGGCACAACCAGGAAGGAGCCTGCCAGCTGGTATGGCCCTGTAGACACATAGCCAGGAAAGAGCAGAGACAGGAGCAACAAGAAGTGTTGGATCAGCATGGCCAGGAGGTGCCCACCACAGACAGGCTTGAGGAAGACAGGAAGACTGCTGGGAGACTCACCTTGGGAGCTTGGAGAGAGCAGTACAAACAAAAACAAATGATGTGAGATTCCAGCATATCCTGTGGAGTCAGGAAGCCCTGTCCAGTTTGGCTCTATATGCACACCAGGCAGGATGGTCCCAGCAAGTGCTCTGAGGTGTAGAGGTGGGGTAACAGCGCTGAAACAGCTCAATTTGGGCAGTTAAAACCTGGCCCTGGCTGCCAGCTTGTCTGCCCAACAGAGCCCAGCTAAGCCTGTGGGGAACGTTCTCACAAGGTCAGCTCCTTTTGAGCCTTTTAAAAAACAGTGGTTCAAAGCTTAGTGGTTCACTCAAACATCGCTGAACTCAGACCTCTTGTTTTAAAAAAACATGCAAAAATTCATATGATTAAAAAAGGAATCACCAAGGAAACTTGGGGGGGGGGATAGTGGAAAGTAAATATGTGGAGGAAATAACTTAATGTGGGCAGTGGAGGAGTGGTCTCTGAGGGACAGAAAGTGGTGGAGGAGAAAGAGAGGTAACCTTTAGTCTTCCGAATTATCTTCAGCTTGGCAGTGAAGAAAGGTAAAACCACTCTTAAAAAACCCCTGTGGAAACAGTGATGGAAAAGAAAACTGAGCACTGAAGGAAGGAAAATGAATACAAAAAGAAAAATAAAACCCAATGGACCTATGTATTGAATGCAAGGGAAAATGCAGAACGGAAATAACCACTGTGGGATATGCATGCTGACAGCTTTCCCAATCCAGTGCATTAAAGGCTATTGCGTGATGCAAAACCTTTTAGTGGCTCCAGGCTACTGATTGGCATTCATCTAACTTACACCTACCTATGTTGACCTGACAGTTAGCAACAGATAATTTTGCATACATGTAATGCAGGGCCCCTAAAGCTTCTATAAAAACAACTTCCAGCATAAAGCATTTTTATATATTCCTTCATTTTGATGTTGACTTCTAAAAAGTAACATTTCCAATACAGCCAAACACATTGATGGGAAAAAGCTAATTCTGTTGAACATTCAAGTTGTCCAATCCTGTTCAGCACTATTTTTGTTTCATGGGCGGCAGCTAGTTATTGGTGCCATTTTCTCTTTCCTTGTTTTCACCATCTTAGGTTTAATGTAGACTCTGGTTTGGAATTCTGGGTATGATTCCCTACTCCTTTGCATGTATCCAGCTGGCTGACCTTTGGCTAGTCCAAGTTCTCTTAAAGCTATTCTTGCAGAACTGTTATCTCAGTGCTCTCTCAGCTCCACCTACCACACAGTGTTTCTGTGATGGGGAGAGATGTTTGTATGCTGCTGTGGAACTCCTTCAGATATGAAAATCAGAGTATAAAAAACGAGGAGGGATGGAAAATGAGTATTTAAACTAATTGGCTGCAGCAATCCACATGACACTAGACCCATACCAGTCTGGCTTCCATCCCGCCCATGGGGTGGAGACTGTGCTGGTTGCTCTAGTAGATTATATCCAGCACCAGCTGAATCAGGGTGGATCGGCCATCCTCATTTTGCTCGATTTGTTGGCTGCGTTTGATATGGTCAGTCATGAGTTGTTGGTCCACCACCTTGCCGTGTCTGAGATTAGGGGTACTGCCTTAAAATGGTTGGTCTCCTTTCTCTGCAACTAGATGCAGAGGGTTGCAGTGGGGGAGGAATGGTCGGCCCCTGTGGTGCTCCCATATGGGCGATTCCTCCCCCACACTTTTTAACATCTATATGTGCCCTCTAGCCCAGCTGGTCCAGGGGTTTGGGCTAGGATATCATCGATATGCAGATGACACCCAGCTCTATCTTCTGCTGGACGGTCGGCTGGACTCCCCCCCAGATACATTTGCCAGTTGTATGGAAGCAGTGGCTGGATGGCTCAGGCAGAGTCACCTGAAACTCAACCCTTCCAAGATGGAGGTCCTGTGGCTTAATGGGAAGGGGCAGGAACAGGCAGCATGCCACCCATGCCTGGATGGAGTGCAATTAACATCTGCACAAGCAGCCAGGAATATGGGCATGATTCTTGATGCTTCTCTTTCAATGGAGGCTCAGGTCATGAATGTAGCTCAGCTGGCATTTTTCTCTCTCCACTAAGCCTGACTAATAGCGCCCTACCTATCCCCGGACCACCTGGCCACAGTGATCCATGCAATGGTCACCTCCAGGTTAGACTTCTGTAACTTGCTCTACATGGGCCTACCCTTGGCCTTGACCCAGAAATTACAGCTGGGGCAGAATGCAGCTGCGAGGGTCTCACTAGAACTTTTGGGAGGGCCCATATCCAGCCTGTGCTGTGTCAACTGCACTGGTTACCTGTCTGTTTCCAGATCAAGTTCAAGGTTTTGGTTTTAACCTTTAAGGCAATACACAGCCTGGGTCCTGCCTATCTGCTGGACTGCTTATCTGCCTATGCTCCTCCCCCCCTGCCCCGTAGGGCGCTTCTCTCTGTGGATATGAATCTCCTGGCGATCCTGGATCCCCAGGATGTCTGCCTGGCCTCGACCAGGGACAGGCCTTTTTGGCTCTGGCCCCAGTCTGGTGGAATAAGCTCCCAGAAGAGCTGAGGACCCTGACAGAGCTATCAGCATTCTGCAGGGCCTGCAAGATGGAGCTCTTCTGCCAGGGTTTTGGTTGAGGCCGGGCGGAGGTCGATCTGTGGGTCCTGCTCTACATCAGTTTGCCAAGCGTAGGAACTGGTTAGTACATGTGACTGCCTGGTTGTTACATCACACACCACTATTGAGGGATATGGGCAGCAGGGTGGAAGATTGGGAAGGTATTTCTTGGGGGGTTTTGTCCACCATCTTATTGTTGTCTTGTGGTTGTATGCTGTTTCACAGTTAATGGGGGGGAGGTGTTGGTTTTGTACTGTTTTATTCTGTAAGCTGTCCCGAGCTGACTTGCTGGGAGGGGCGGGGTACAAATTCAAGAGTGAGTGAGTGGGTGAGTGAGTGAGTGAGTGAGTGAGTGAATTTGTATTCAAGTGATCTTGAGGTTGTCATATCAGACATAACATTATAGCACCACTGGCAAATATTATGGGGGTCATAATATCAAAAAGAATTGTTAAATAGCATGGTAGGAAGAAGGTAAATGCACCAAATTTTAAAAAGGGGAGTAATGGGTTCACCAAATATTGTCAAACAGGAATTGAGTTTTGACACTCACAAAATGAATGTGACACAAAGTATCTCATTCATTCTCACTCTTAAGCTTGTGGATATTATCCTACTTCAGATCAAATCTGGATGTTTGTTAGTCACAGGGTGTGTGCCCCCCCCCACCCGCCAGAAGCACAAGTGTTTTGCATTTCTTCTCTCTTGCTGAAAGTTTTTCTTCTAATGATTGGTAGAGGAACATTTCTTTGAGTCAATTAAAATCAAGAAGATTTGGCTGAAATAGTTTTCTCTGATATAACTTTACATATGCAAGGGAAGCATTCAGATGTACAGTTTGAAGAAGGCTTTACAATATGTTTTGTTAAACATTTAAATTATCGAATCAATGCCTTCATGGTCCGTTTGTATACCTTCACATGGTGGAAGAATAGGGCTTGAAAGATCCATCTGTATCTTTGTAGGGTGCACAAAAGTTATTGCCTGTCTATAGCATATGGGATTGGTCAAGCCTCATCTAACTGCTCTTCCATTCTGAAGTAGAATGATTAACAAATGACTCATGGCTTACCAGTGATGCTCATTCAGTGGTTCATGCTACACATGGCTCATCTGAGCATTATTCACTTGTTGTTGTTGTTAGGTGCGAAGTCGTGTCCATCGTGACCCCATGGCAATGATCCTCCAAGCCTTCCTGTCCTCTACAATTCCTTGAAGTTCATTTAAGTCTGCAGCACTAACATGGACCCATCTCCTTGTTCAGGCAAATGGGCAAGGCTGTTGCCCAAATGGGGCTTGTGGTTGTCTGGCAGTTCTCACTTAGCATATTGTTATTGTTGTTGTTATGTGCGAAGTCGTGTCCGACCCATCGCGACCCCATGGACAATGATCCTCCAGGCCTTCCTGTCCTCTACCATTCCCCGGAGTCCATTTACACTTAGCATATAGAAAGGGTCTAATCACCTCTCTCTTTTTTGCATCAGTAGAGTTCATCTTGAATGGTACTCTTCACAGAGGGAAGCATTTTACCATTTAAGAACTCTTATTTTTAAAGAATTTTGGAGAACTTGAAAGCTTGCACACTACTTTGTGTCATGAGTCTGACTCGAAAGACCTCCCCTTCACTCCAGTTACATAAAGGCTGGCTCAGGTTCAGTTGTGGTAGGGTAAGATAACCCTACATACTCACAGATACCTTGATGTTGAAAAAAGTTATAGTAATATATTTGATATCTTATGATATGTGTGTTTGGTGTTTGGCTCACAGCATTCCTGTGACTCTTTGGGTTGATGGTAATTATGATTGTGGTACACTGTGAACTATGGATACACTACTCCTGGCTTAAGTTGTTCTGTAATGCATCTCATTTACCTACAGGAGGAGTATCAAACATACATACTTCAGCTCGTGATGTGAATCCTAAATATTCTTTCTTGGAAGATAATCCTAATGAAATTAATGTCATTTTCATCAAAGTAAATATATTCGGTAGTCAGTCAGTCATCGTCATCTTAGCATCTTTGCACATTTTTAGGGGCAGCTTTCTGAATGGAGTTCCTTCCATTTTTTATGAGAATGCAACCAATGGAGAGTGTTGAATCTCTTCTCTGCTTTAAAGCTTTAGTTTTCCATCTGGTAGGACCATTTAGTTGATCTATCCCACCAGATCAAGAGACAAAGGGGGGGAATTAAATATATAGCAAATTTGAAATCATAGTGCAATTAAGTGGCCCTTCTCTCCTATGTCAGATATTTCTATTTAATGGCTTTGCACGGCAGCAGAGCATCTCCTCAAAAAGAAAACCCCAACATACTCTACGTATAAAAATTTAAAACCACATTGATAACCCATCTGGCATTCTCCTAATTATGAATCTCTTAGTAGACTAATATTCCCATCAGAAGCAATGCAGTAAATATAGCAATAGGAACATGATTATTAATTTCATTTCTGCTTTGTCTCTAGAAAGAATATTTATTTGTGTGTTTTCTTTGACTTGAAAAAAGGCACTCAAAGCAGCAATTGCTTTTCAAGTGGAAAAATGACATGGTTCTACTGCTAAGACATTCTGAACAACTTCATGAGAGCGTGATTAAAAATAATGTGCTGGCATGCTAACTTAAATTTTCCACCTCTCAGTAGAGACCTATATTGCCCAAGCCTGATTCCAAAGAATACAGCTGCCCTGTAAAGCACAAATAAAATTAAAAAAAAAACTATGAATTATGCTTGGAACAACCAAGTGAGAGGTAGAGCTGAAGTTATCAACTGTTCCCCTTTGGCTGAGCTCCTATGCCTTTTACAGCTACATAACCAGCAAAGATTAAACAGGTAAGGCTTTCTCCATCACTGCTTTGTCATGCCAGGAACACAGCTGTACCAGATGAATTTCTACTAGTTGTGCAACTATTAACAGCATAGGAGTATTTTTAGACCAAGCCAGCCATCCTTGCATCCTGTTCTAGTTGAGAAGAAAACTGTCAATTGCCTCAAGAGCTAGGCTACTATGACTCTGGGGGTACTGCCAAATTCAAGTCCCTGAGGGGAATCTAGCTGCTGATCAGTGGAAGGTGCAGATAGTCATGGATCATACATGCTTTCCCTTTACTGCCGCCATGACAGAAGAATAGACAGGGAGCAATTTTGCCTCATTCCTCCTCTTCACTAAAGCCTACTAACCTGTGCAGCTTTTGATCTACATGGATCCTGTGCTCCTGAATGTCAATATTCCTGGGAACAGAAAGGACTACTGAGAGGATGGGGAAGCTCCAGGAGCAACTCATCAAGTCATGAGGATCCCAGCTTGGTGTAGTAGCTAAAAGTGGCACACTCTAATCTGGAGAACTGGGTTTGATTCCTCACTCCTCTACATACAACCAGCTAGGTGACCTAGAGCCAATCACAGTTCTCTCTCTCAGAGCACTCTCAGCCTTTCTTTCTTCACAAGGTGCCTGTCTGGGGAAAAGGAAAGTGGAAGCCACTTTAAGTCTCCTTTGGGTAGTAAAAAATGACGTACAAAAAACCAGGATGTAGTCTGCACGGGGCTTTTTCCCAGTCTCAGTTTGAATGAATTCCTGCCATCTACACTGAATTCAATTTGCATTTTGATTTTGGGCACTTTAAATTTTCCCTCTGCACAAGCATGATTGATCCGGAGTGACCCTACCTTTCCCTTGTAATATCCTGGAGTGGATATAACCCTCAATATTTGAAATTGATTCAGCATGAGTAAAGATGCAGCTCTCTGCTTTTCCCCTACTTACCTTGCTGCCTCAGCCTCTAATGCTGTAGCAAAGCCCTGACTGGCCAGGGCATCTGTTCAAAGACTTCCTGGTTCCCAGGTTGCAAGGCTTCTTACAGTGACTGCACTCCAAAAGCCCTAACTTCTCTGAACAGAGATTTGCCTCTTGGCTTTATTTCCCCTTCTCTGCTGTCTCCAATCCTCTTCCCCGCCCCCTCATTCAAGTAAAGAAAGAAAGAGGCTCCTACTGCACTTGCTCCTACTGCTTCCCTCCCTGCTCTGAGCTTTCCCAATCCAGTGCAGAACACCTTCTATTTTAATGGGGAGGGGAGGGGAGGAATAGAGGAAGACCCAAGTTCAAATTGATCTGAATTCACCAGGATCCACAATGGAATAAACAAAGTAAGTGCAGAATCAGCCCAGCTCTTATTTTCTTACTGCAAGAAAGGAAGTACTCAATCTAGGGGCATTGGTACCCAAGATCTACTTGTGCAGTGGCCATGATTTCATCATTATCCTTTTACCATTCCTGACAGTGTGAAAGAAGCTGGAAGTAGCCAAAGAAAGTGTCCAATTTTTTTTTTAGCTCACCTTTCCTCCAGAGAGCTCAGGTCAGTGTACATGGGTCACCTCTCCTCCATCTGATTCTCACAGTAATGCAAGATAGGAGAGGCTGAGAAAAAATGACTGTAATGACCCAGTAAGTTTCGTTGCAAGTGAGGAGCTTCCCCAGTTCAAGTCCAACGGTAATTCACTGGACCACACTGATGATGGCTGAGCACATCCTATAGGTTATGACAAGGAGGAGGAGCCAGCTTGGTGTAGTAGTTAGGAGTGCGGACTTCTAATCTGGCGAGCCAGGTTTGAATCTGCACTCCCCCACATGCAGCCAGCTGGGTGACCATGGGCATGCCACAGCACTGAGAAAACTGCTCTGACCGAGCAGGGCTCTCTCAGCCTCTCTCAGCCTCACTCTTCTTCTTCTTCTTCTTCTTCTTCTTCTTCTTCTTCTTCTTCTTCTTCTTCTTCTTCTTCTTCTTCTTCTTCTTCTTCTTCTTCTTCTTCTTCTTCTTCTTCTTCTTCTTCTTCTTCTTCTTCTTCTTCTATTTTCACCAGATCTCCCTTGCATCAAGTATAGCTTATCAATTGATTTGAGGGGGGGGGGGGGGCTGATGAAGGTGGATTTCGGGAAGGGACTTCATTGCCATAAAGTCCATAAAGTTTCAGAGTGGCCATTTTCCCCAACTGAACTGATCTCTGTCAGCTGGAGATCAGTTGTAATCCCAGGAGATCTCCATCCACGTGACATCCATTTCTGATGGAACTAGTATGTAGAAAGTGATCCCTCCGTTCCTGAGTTATAGTATCCTGCAGGGCTTTCTCTGTCCTGGCCCCTACCTGGTGGAATGAACTCCTGGGTGAGCTATGGGCCCTACAGGAGCTGTCAGCATTCTGCAGAACCTGTAAAATGGAGCTCTCCTGCCAGGTCTCTGGTTGAGGCTGGGATTGGCGAAGAGCATTGCCCCCCCTGGGGTTTGAAGTATATACCACTACTCTCCATTCTCTAACGTCCTTGATTGGGTAGGGGGAGAGTAGTATTTTCCGCCATGTTGGGAATTTTTTAAAGTCTTTTAGTGGGAGTTTTAATGGGGGATGTTACCTGCCACGAGCCTTGCAGGGAGTGGTGGGAAATAAATATAATATTAATAATAATAATAATAATAATAATAATAATAATAATAATAATAATAATAATAATAATAATAATAATAATAATAATAATAATAATAATAATAATAATAATAATAATAATAATAATAATAGATTTGAGTCCAGTGGCACCCAAGAGACCAACTGATGAAGGGAGCCTTGATTATCAATTACTGCTCTGGAGCACAGAAAATGAGTCTATGCCTCACTATGAGGCATAGAATGAGTCTATGCCTCAATAAAGAGCTATTTGTTTCCTTGAACCTCCAATTATGGGATTTCAAATACAAGCTTCCTTAGAGGAAAACTGTGACTTCTGTTTTCCCTCCCCTCTCCGCTCAGCTCCCTGAGTCGGATAGCTCAGCAGACTGAGCTGCTCAATATTGATTACCAGCTTTAAGAAGTCTGGTTCAGTCGCAGGCTTATCTACTTTGGTTATCACATGCTTAGGGATGATGGCATCAATACAGATTATTAATCCCTCTCAGTGTCCTATAAATCTGCAAGTTTTCTCGCTTTCAACCTTAGTACATCCTAAACCTCCTTAATAAGTTGGGCTAAGAAGCAAGGATGGTTCAGCTTGTTCTAAATAGTGCAATTTAGAAATGTACAAAAGGGTGGGAAATTAGATAAATCCAAGAGCGCTTTAGTACACTGGCTCAGACATCTGCTCCCAGCGAGGGCATCTAGGGACCTGTGAATATCTCCACCCCCCCCTTCTTAAAGATAATCATTTTGTATGTTGCAACAAATAAAAATATGAAACAGTGTGACAGCTGAGCAAGCCATGAAACATTAAATCTCCAAGGTACCAATGCTCACTTCTTGCTTCTCAAGCGAAAGTTTAAAGATAACTTTCTGGAGTAACTGCATTTACCCAACAAGCTCCTCCTACCCTCAAGTTCTCCTTTAGATAAATAATGGAGTGTGTTGGTTGGGGAAGGGATGGCATGAGGAGAAGCAATGGTTTGTTGGATGAACCAGTACCTGCTGGGGATTGGCTCCTTAAGTGTACACTTAAAACATTCCCATTTTAAGGACATGGATTGGAGGCTGCAGAGGCATGAGTCAAAGGAACTTGCATAGGAGGTTTTTTTTTTTTTTTAAATCAGAAGATACGAGACTAAAATGAGGTAAGCACATGATGAGCCAACCAAGTTAATCCAACATAGCTATTGCCATTTCTTGGCACTCCCCCCCCACCCCCGGCCAGCTTTTGCAAACCAGTCTGGTACAGTGCATAAAATATAACACTTGCTCTCCTATTTCTTAGTTTATTAAGCTCTTTGTAGCCTATCTTTTGAATATTTTCCCCAAGGCAGCTTGCATCAATTTATCCATTAGTACTTAGATGAGAGACCACCAAGGAAGCCTGGGATTGCTATGTAGAGGAAAGTAGCAGCAAACCACCTCTGCTCATCATTTGCCTTGAAACCCCCATGAAGCATCACTATAAGTCAGTGGCAACATGACAGCTCTCAGTAATAGCAACAGCAACGACGACAGCATAGGATGCCAGCTTTCAAAGATAGGCTCCCGCTTATTGTATAAGGATGACTTGAAAATGTATGGGAAGTCATCCTTCGAGATTGATTCTTTGCAAAATAAAGTTAGAATATTCAGCAAAGATAATGCAAAGGAATTTGTCCTTGACAAATGTGCAGCATTAGCACTGAACAGAGGAAAGATCGATGAGCAAGAAGAAATCAAGAAGTCCATGTCCATGAACCTCCCTAGGTGACTTTGTGCCAGTCATTGTCTCTCAGCTCTCAGAGTTGTTATAAAGGTTCCTGTGTATCCTGTTCTCCTTGAAGATTTTGCTTTGTTTGGTACTCTGACTGCTTTTCTGTTGGTTTTGATTGTTGTATTGATATTCCAGTGTTTTTTAAAAATGCATTGTAACTAAGGGCCAATGAGATGTCATTACAGATGTTTTCTATTTTCTATTTCTATTTGTATTGTTAGGGGCTTTTAATGGGTTTTTATATTGTGTTTTTATTGATTTTATAGTGTAAACCGCCTGTCATGAGGGGCAGTATAAAAATCCAAATATAAACAATCAAACACCAGCCCTCCCTAGAGCAACTCACCATGTATTTGCCAGTCACGTACAGGGAACCAACTGATAAGATCACTGTTCATGTGGACTTGAAACCTATTTGATGGATTACAGTTCAAGTACAGTTCAGTACAGAGCAATTGTCAGTGTTTCACACATGCACGTTCTGATAGAACCCAATGACATTCCTATATATCCCCTCCCCTATAGCGGTGGTCCCTAACCACCGGGTCGCGGCTCCCTGCCTCCGCAGGGCCTTGTCAGGCCGCGCATGTGCGTTTGCTCCATGCACGGCCGCAAAACCACATGCGCGGCCGGGCGATCACCCTCCCCGCTGCCGCTGGTCCGCAGCCTGAAGGCTGCCCTATAGGACTGTTGTTGAGATACGTCATCAGCAAGCAATGTTATAAATAAACATTAAGCCAACCAAATTGTTCAGACAGTAATTTTGAGTAAACTTAAAAAAAATTCTTAACATTTTAAAAGCCATACTATCATTGTCATGTCACTTTATGATCATTTTTGCACAGTCTTATCAGCGGCATAGTTTGTCCCGCATATCACCTGGGTAGAGATGGGCAGGAATCAGGTCCCAAACAAAAGTTCATGATGAATTTTGTTTGGCTCATGGTTTGTAAATTGAAATTCATGTCAGGTCAACTGGCATGAATGTTCTGTTACTTTCAAGTGGTTCGTAGCAGTTTGTGAATGGATACATTTCCAGACAGTGTATATCCTCTCAATCAATGTTTATCAGACTTAAAAGCAACTGGGGGGGGGGAGGGGCGGCATTACCAATTTCTGGGGGACATCTTTGGGAGGCCATAACTCAAACCCCTTAGGTCCAATCTGTACATTACTTGGAGGCATGTAGAGGAGCATCACGGGGAGGTCCGCATTGAGTATGATGCCTCTAACATACGCAGAGTTAGTTTTATATACTCCTCAACCTCCTGAACTTGTCAGTTCCCCAGAAAGCACTTTCTTGGGCTCACATTCTTTGTGGGGTTGGAACCCTGTGAATCCAATCCTCATCCAACTTGGAAGGCAGGTAGAAGAGAGTCAGTCAAAGAACCCCTGTGAGTTTGGTGTCTCTAGCACATTGGGGGAGGGGGGGTTGTTCTACCAAATCATGATCCTAACAAACTGGACTGGTTCATTTGGCACTAAAAGGTTCATGATGAGGCATGCCACAAACTATAACAAATTGCATTTTCCTGCTGTGCCCACACCTATCCAGTTTGGTGTAGTTGTTAGGAGTGGTTAGGAGTGTGGACTTCTAATCTGGCCAGCCGGGTTTGATTCTGCACTCCCCCACATGTAACCAGTTGAGTGACCTTGGGCTCGCCACAGCACTGATAAAACTGTTCTGACTGAGAAGTGATATCGGGGCTCTCTCAGCCTCACCCACTCCACAGGGTGTCTGTTGTGGGGAGAGAAAAGAGAAGGCGATTGTAAGACACTTTGAGCCTCCTTCCGGTAGAGAAAAGTGGCATATAAGAACCAACTTGTCTTCTTCTTCTTCTATCCATGGGTAGATTGAATTTTACTTCCTGCACAAATGCAGAAACCTACTTTGGACAAAGAAATGTATATTCAACCACCCCAAGCAAACAAAACACCACTACCACAGCCACTTCTCAAGTACAAAGCGGAAAACAGCATTTGAGGTGGATGATGGAAAGATGGACAGTCTGGAAATTTGGGCCACTAGTGATCATGGCTGTCAAAAATTCTGTTAAATTCCTGAATCATTCTGTTAAATTCCTGAATGTGTTTATGCTAAATTTGTGGAATCTCTAAATTGGGATGTTACATACTGCTCTGAGTGAACAAATATATATTTTTCCTTTTCTGTTTAAACTCAGCTGCTAGCCCCATGGACTTGGAGTCATCTGTAAAAATGGAATGTTAGAATAAGATTTTAGCTGTTTTATCATTTTGACTACTTATGACCATGGACGTATTAAACTGGAAATTGTATTATGTATATTTTAATTTGATGATTTTTATGAACTACCCTGTGCATGTTGTCAGGAAGGGGGTATATAAGTCTAATAAAATAAATGAATAAATCAAACCAATCAATTAATTAATTAATAATACCCACCAGAAACTACCGCTTTGGGTTAGATCCCCCTCCCCCCATTTTCAGTGATATCTCCACTTGCTAGACTGGGACAAACACATACTGAAAAGTTATTTGGAATATGGACAAAACACACAGGAGATGTCCAGTAGCTGCTTGCCACATCTAAAACTTAATGAAATCTTGAAATGGCCAGTAACATTTTACGGGCCCAGGATATGAAACCCAAATGTCAGCCTAAAGAAATGACTCCACTGGCGTAGAAGAAACCTCGAGCTCTTCTAGAATGTAAAAGGGGTATTAAATAAACCCTTGGGTACTTTTGTTGTTGTTGTTTTGTTTCTGTAGAAATAATGGGACTCATTCACACAATTTGTATGGAAATATTTACAGTGTAATTACATCAGCTCTCATTGTGTTCCTGTATGATTTTTAAGGGCTTTTTGGCATGAAAGAGAGCATTTCTTTGATAACCGTGACCCAATGTCAGGCTGAGAACAGACCTAAATCTCTTAATCTAATGGCTGTTACCGAGGGTGACTACTTTAGCAATGCTCAGTTGAAAAAATGAACTTTGCAATAGACGACCTTCAGAGAAGAAGACTATTCATGTTAATTAGTGGCTCTTTTGAAACAGAATTCATATATGCATTAGGCCATGTCATTTGCGAACAATGCTAGCATTGTAGTAAACATTAAGACATGTTTCAAGTGTAGTTATCAAAATTTTAGAAAACTCATCTTTGGTGGGGTCTCCCCCCCAAGATTAAGAGTTGCTCCTACTGATGTATTGCACAATAGTATCTCTCCTAATGGCTTTTAGCTTTTGCCACTGCCAACTTATATATTTAAAATCCATACAATTATGGACAATTTATAAGCATTATGAGGCTTGCTAGGTTTTTTTTTTCCCTTCCCTGCCCTGAATCTTAGGCATTGAAGGTTGCTTTTATATCCAGCAAATGCATTTTACTTACAGACCTACATTCATCCTCCCCTTATCCCACTTTATTCTTATTATGAGTATGACTTATTATGCATTTTTAATTTAAGAATGCATTTTCTCCATTAAAAAATTAGAATATTTTCAAGTACCAGAAAGTGATTATTTGTGTTAGTTTTCTTTAATTAGCCATTCCAGGGTGAAAATGTTCTTTCTAAAGTGCCTGAACAAAGAAACTGGAATGGGGTAGAGGAAATGTCTTTTACGGAAGATTGGCAAGAAAGGGGGGGGGAATAGTTCCCAAAGACTCATTACTATTATAGATCTTATGAGAAAAATGCACTATTGCTATTACTACCCCAAGTTCTATTACTTGTGCTGCAACTCAACATTTATTTCACACCTATAATGTGATGGGTGCTGTATATAGCTGACTCTGTCCAGGGAAACTTACAGTCTGTATCAGACAGACTTTGAAAGTCAGCCTGCCCAAAGTACCCATTCTGGTGCAGCAACAAAGATGATCTTGGACCCCCACTAAGGCTTGGA
This sequence comes from Paroedura picta, assembly GCF_049243985.1. Classification (NCBI taxonomy): domain Eukaryota; kingdom Metazoa; phylum Chordata; class Lepidosauria; order Squamata; family Gekkonidae; genus Paroedura; species Paroedura picta. The sequence goes on from NC_135369.1 coordinate 55,105,725, forward strand.
TTTCTCCCCACCACTGGCAGCATGGGATAAGATGACTGACAGGTTTTCCTTGCTCTGGATGACAGTGCAATCGTAAACAGAAGCATACCCTTCTAAGTCCACTGGTTTCCATGTAGACAACCAGTGAGGTATAGTAGTTAGCGTGTCAGACTAGGATCTGGGAAATCCAGGTTTAAATCCCATTTTGCTATAGATGTTTGCAGTGTTACCTTGGACCAGTGACACGATTTTAGCCTAACCTACCTCGCAGGGTTGTTGTGAAGATTACATGGAGAACGGGACAAACCCCTATGGGTCCCCATTGAAAAGAAATGTGAAATCAACAAGAGCCAGGTTGGTGCATTGGTTAAGAGCAGTGGCGACAACAACAGTCTGGGAGAATGGGAAACTACCAACAGTATGGCAAATTACCAACATAGTGGAGAAAAACTGTCTGAAGCAGGATAATTTTCGAAGCAATGAAGGAACTTGCTTGCTGCTTTTTTATTAATTTTATTCTGCTTGTAGTGACATACAAAACAATTGTTTCTGCAAAACAGCTTTCATCTGTTGTGGTCTGAGCAAAAAAAAATTACAATATGTTACTAGTAACGATGTGCAACTGAGACTCACCAGAGCTGCCAGTTGACGCTGCAGAGGATTGGCTGGAGACAGACATGACTGCTCCATTGGCCTGTTCATGGTGGTGTTGTGGGTAAGGTGGCCAGGCGTATCACTTTTGGTGGGATGGTCCCAGTTTCTGACAATTTGTCCCGCGTCCTGCAGCGTTTTTAAAAAGTCCCAATTTTTGGACAGAATGCACAATAAGCTAAGCAGCGATGTTGGAGGGGGGAGAGACAGGGGCACTCTTGCCAAACACCAAGACCCAGAGAGAAACTTCAGAACAGCCGGCCCCAAAGAAACAGGGGAAGGAAGAGAAGCAAGAATTTTTACGAAGCCAAAGCACACCCTTCACGGGAGAGCGGGAAGGGGGGCAGTGAGCAGGCACTAGGCCGGGTCCCCCAGCCTCAGCCACTTCTGTCTTCGCCTCTTCCTCCCGCTCCCAATTTGGCCACATACCGTTTGCCGCACGGGACGCTGGAAATTGCAGGGCAGGGCAGGGCAGGGGGATAGAGCTGATACTCGACACCCCCTACCCTGGGTCAGCCCTGCTCCCACCCACCCACCCTGAGGTTCCCTTTCTCCCATTGTGCCTGTGCTACTCCTTCCACCCTCCAGGTTGGTCATCCAGGTTCATGTAGTCTCAAATGCATGCAGGGAAAAAAATGCTGGGACATGCCCTGTGATGTACTGGGGCCTAAAAACCTTTCTTTGCTTGACTCTCACATGATGAGCAGGCTGGTTTGTAGCTTGCTGTCTTGGTGAGTAGAGTTGCCAGGTCCCTCTTGGCAGGGGACAGGAGCATTGCCAGATCCAAATTGGGAAAATCCTGGATATTTAGGAATAGAGTTTGGGGAGGACAGGGACCTGAGTGGGGTTCAATGCCATAGAATTAGACCCCACCCTCCAAAGCAACCCTTTTCTCAAGGGAGAAAATGCGTTGTAATTCTTGGGAATCCCCAGGTCTCACTTGGAAGTCTGGCATCCATAGTGAGGGAAATATGCTCAAATTATGTCTGTTTTGCAATGGTTACCAGCCTCCAGGTGGGATCTGGAGATCACCTGGAATTACAACATCTCCAGCAACAGAGATCTGTTCCCATGGAGAAAATGATGGTTGTGGCGGCTCTATGGCATTATAGCCAGTGGATGCTCACCCAACTGCCTTCCCAGACTCTACCCCCAAATATCCAGGAATTTCCCAAACTGGAGATGGCAACCCTATTGCAGACCCGTAAGTAGAAGGATGGCATCCAGATAAAAACAGTGACCAACCCTCTTGACTTACATAGTGCTGGAGTGTCAAAGGGGGCAGGCAACCTACCATCTTGTGACGGGGTCAGGCACCCTTTCCTACAGTTTTGCAGTACTTCAGGAATCACCAGGTGCTTCCCTTAACTAATGTGTCCCAGCCTCCACCAGGGTCTCCATCATCTCTGCATCAACCAGCCCCTGAATTCCAAAATGGAGTTTTCATACACTTGTCAATTATTTTCTTGCCCCATTTTGGTTCTTCATAAAGCAAAGAGGCCAGCTAGACCCAGGCATTTGTTTACTGCAGAAGTACTGCCCTGCCCACAAAGATACATCTTCATGGGGATTTTTGTTGCTCCATATAGACCAAATTTTTAATCAAGACCCCCCCCCCCGGTCAATGGTGCCCCCACTTTACCAATGTTAAAATTTGGTCACCTTTGTTGTAGGGCATGATGGGACCCACAGCGCCTATAAAAGGCACCACATACACGGGTCCAGCCTCTTGCATACAGGACGCTGCAGGAGCAGCTTCCCTTCTACCCACTCTATGTTGTTGTAGAAACAGCCTTTTTACAATGTTTGAGTTGGAAATTTCACAGAAAAAATTTCATCACAGCTGCAAGGTTGCATGGGATATAACTTGTTGGTAGGGAGTCCAGTTGCTATCAGATTCATGGCCTCCATGCACGTAAACAAGCGTGGCTGACCCAACTGGGAGACCAGGGGTCATTTTGCACCCAGCCTGGGGGTTAGCCAAATAAGGTTGGGACCCTTTGCCCCCTCCCACAGGTCACTTCCTTTAGTGGGGTACTCCAGTATGCAAGGGGATCTGCTGGGAATGGTGCAGATTCGCAGGGCATCTCTGGACTCTAGGAAGTATTGTGCAGTACACTGACTGCTAGATCAGGCTCCCTTTCCCATGCTGTGCCAAGCCAACCCTTCCGTGAGAGGTAATAAAGCTGTGGCCATGTTTATACCCAACATCAGTGTGTCACTTCTTATTCTAGCCCTCCTGCTAGTCAAAAGGTGTTTAAGTAACAATTCTAGTACATAATGTACTCTTTAGTACTTCTTGATACGTATTGATTCATAGTATAATCTTATCTTATATATATTTATATATGTGTGTATATACACATACATACACATACAGTTTTTCTCTATTGTGTTCTAATCTGGCAAGCCAAGTTTGATTTCCCACTCCTCCAATTGCAGCAACAGTCTTGATAGAGCTGTTCTTACAGAGCGAGTCTGTCAGAGCTCTATCTGTCTCACCTACCTGACAGCTTTGTCTGTTGAGGGGAAAGGAAGGGAAGGTAGTTGTAAGCCACTTTGAGACTCGGTCAGAACAGCTTTATCAGTGCTGTGGTGAGCCCAAGGTCACCCAGCTGGTTGCATGTGGGGGAGTACAGGATCTAACCCAGCTCACCAGATTAGAAGTCCATACTCCTAACAACTACACCAAGCTGAAACCTATCTGCTGGTTCTTGAAGGATATAAATAGTCCCTACAATGGACCTGACCCATATAGGCATTTCACTAACTTCCTAGTGAACCTGTTTGAGAGATGAACCTACCTTCTTTAACACTCATGATCAGGCTGTTTGCTGCATCTCCACAAGTCTGCAAGGTAACAGGATGGGAGATTGAAAGAATGCATCTTCCAGCTATCATCAGAGAATCAGCTCTCAAGTCCCCCTTTTGCTTTTAAAACCTTTTCTGAGTACTGAGGAAAATTCCTCCAGCTAAAGATCAGAAGACTCTTGACTGATCTCTTTCATCTGATGGTTGCAAGTAGCCTGTTCCTGTGAATACATGCAAATAGCTAAACAGCCCATCAGTTCCCAGTCATGGCTGGTAAACAGGAAGTTCTTTGAACTGGAAGGAGTTTGGGTACCCCAAGGCCCATAAGGGAGGCCAAATTAAATTTGATTCCAAGTTGATTTGATTTTTAAAATTTATATACTGCTCTTCTATCCAATAGACAGCCAAACAGCTAAAATATTAATTAAAACAGCATCAAGAGAGATTATGAGGAACTGACTTCCTTTGATTCACACCAAAAGTTCTCTAGACCAATCATATGTATGTATGTGTGTGTGTATGTATGTATGTATGTATGTATATTACAGAACAAATCTTCCTCTATCCATGAAATTCATTGTTTTGTACCTGCACATATGGTTGCAATCTACCTTGGTGTCTTTTCAGTCATGAGTTTATAACCATTTTATAATGTTAAAAAAGGAACACAAAATCAATGTCACAGGTTTATTTTTTAACAAAATGTATTTTTGTTGCATTTCAGTGCACAACCTTGTAGAAAATGTGCCCCCATGGCTCTAGGTTATTACATACGTTTTACTACGGCTACTACTGCTATTACTGCTGCTACTACTACTACTATGATGATGATTATTATTATATTTTTTGCATGGCATGTGTAGTGCAGTCAGGAGATCCAAGGATTGTCTGAGAACCAGACAGATGTTCAGAGGTGGTTTGTCATTTCCTGCCTCCAATCATAAACCCTCATGATCATTGGAGGGATTCCATCCAAATCCTTGAATGTCTCCTGTCCAAATACAAGCCAGGGTTGGCCCTGCTTTTCTTCTGAGATCTTCCAGGATTGGGCTTCATAGAATCCTAGAGTGGGAAAGAGCCATACAGGCCATCTAGTCCAACTACCTGCTTAATGCAGGATCACCCCCTGTTCAGTGCAGAATAGCCTGCCTGGACTATTAATAAATTTTGTATAAAGAACATCCCAGGTATGATCCTTGGCATCTCCAGTTAAGGGATCTCATCTGTAACTGCTCCACGGGAGCAGTATAAATAAAACAGTAAGGGCCCTCAAGGAGGGCCGTGTCTGGGATGGGGAAGGGTGCCCATTGGCCCCTTCCCACGGAGTGACAAGTGGGGTGCCCAATCGGTAGGCGCGAAGCAGTCCAGCGTGTCAGTCCAGTGACAAGCGACCTATCGCCAGCCGCTGGCTCCAGAACTGATGAGTCAGGAGGCGCAAAGCACCTCCCGACCCACCCTATCTCCGCTGTGCGCCGCTCGGGCAGCCAGCAACTGCGCTGCCCGGCAGCCAGGGAAAGGCTACAGCCTGGGTGTGGGAGGAGAAAGCCCTTCCCAGCCACCTGGGCAGTGTGGCTGCCGACAAAGAGCCAGTGACTGCGCTGCCCAGCCGCCAGGGAAAGGCTGCAGCCCGAGGGGGGGTTGGGGGGCCAGGGCTGCCTTCAGTGTGGGGCTCCAAGCCCAGTGCTGAATATGGGAGGGGTTGGATGGAAATGAGTCGAGGGGAAGACTGGGGGCCAGAGAGTGGAGAGAGGGGGTGCTGTTTGGAGGGCCTCCCGCAACTAACCGCTGCCCACTAGCACCTGCTGTATTTCGGATACAGTGGGCTTAATTTCTAGTATAGCCATAATTGGGAAAGACTTTTCTCAGTCTTGAGGCCATCGCATGAGCTAGATGTACCAATGATCCAACTTGTTATTATGAAGGTTCATATGTTCACTTTCATATATAACATCAATTCCACCCTTTTAAACATTCTTAATGGTACAAGAGAGTTTGCTTTTTAAAAATTCTTTGCCTCCATTTTAATGAGGTACAGCAGTGTTTGACCAGAAGAGCCAAACAAAAGAACAGTATAACCAAAATCTTATACATGAACCTTTGGCACTGTTTAGGAATCCTTATGCTTTTATGATGAAGTGAAGCATCAAATTAGGTCTGCAATGAAGAGGGAGGGGGAGCCAAACACAGATGGTCTATAGTTATTGCACAAACTGTTGTCCTTAACAAAAAAAGATTAAGGATAGAATTGTGCAGTTCAATCTTTCCCAATGACTTAGATGGGACTTGCTGTCCAGTAAGCATTGTAATTTTGCACCCCAATCCAGAAAATGCCTATGTGTTATGTGTCAAAATGTGTTGTAAGTGAACTTATATGTTAAGCTTTCAGAAGTCTTCCTTGTTCTGTCATTGCACTAAGGACAGTATCTTCGCTCTCTTTGGCTACTACCTCACATATCTGCAGTGGGTGTCAGAATTGTAATGCCTAGACAGGGCTGTACATACTAAAATAGTCTCCCAGGTACCCAGTTTTATTTGGCGGAGTCAGTCTTGACTCAAGTCATAGTGCCACTAGAGGACAACCACCCTCCAAACATCACTCCCCAGCCTTCAGCCTGAATATCTCTAGGAATTTTCCAACACACTGTTGGCAAGCCTACTGAGGTGACTATAATGCAGATGCCACCTTCCCATTGCCCTACTCCCCAGATTCAATCCAGTTCAGATCTTCATAGGATCAAAGAGCTGGAAGGGACCTCCAGGATCATCTATTATTGTTGTTGTTGTTATTATTATTGATATTATATTTATTACCTGCTGCTATCAGCAAAGGTTGGGACCCTTTGCCCCCTCCCACAGGTCACTTCCCTTAGTGGGGTACTCCAGTATGCAAGGGGATCTGCTGGGAATGGTGCAGATTCGCAGGGCATCTCTGGACTCCAGGAAGTATTGTGCAGTACACTGACTGCTAGATCAGGCTCCCTTTCCCATGCTGTGCCAAGCCAACCCTTCCGTGAGAGGTAATAAAGCTGTGGCCATGTTTATACCCAACATCAGTGTGTCGCTTCTTATTCTAGCCCTCCTGCTAGTCAAAAGGTGTTTAAGTAACAATTCTAGTACATAATGTACTCTTTAGTACAGTCACAGTGGTTTACATAGTAATAAAACCCCACATAACATACAATAATATTATTAATCTCACCATTAAAATTATATATCTTGGAAGCCCCCCCCCAATCAACTAGCTACCTCTCTGTGCATCATGGGAGTACTCTATGGGTGCCAGTAGTCTACTAACACTATCTAGTCCAACCCCCTGAAAATAGCAGGAACTCACATCTACCTGCCCACCCACAGTGATCCCAATTTCATGCCCAAGTGATTCCCCCCCCCCCAGCCTGGCCTGGAGGAAATTCCTCTACCATCCCACAGTGGCGATCAGCCATTCCCTGGGTATGCAAGGAAGGGCCACAAGAGACAAACACTGGCACATCCCTTCCTGCCCACCCGCTCACAATCTGCCTACGTTAATCAAATCAGCATTTCTGTGAGATGACTATCCAGCCTCTGCTTTAAAACTTCCAAAGAGGAAGCCTGTTCCACTGAGGAACCACTCTAACAGTCAGGAACTTCTTCTGGATGTGGGGATGGTAGACTATTGTAGAGTAGACTAACCAAATGTTGCCTCCACACCCTAAAGTACATTGCCAGAGGCAACTACCTCGGTTGGCCTTGTTATACAGCCAGTCCTACTACATGAGGAACCATAAAATGCACTGCCTTAATGAAACTCCCTCAAATTTTCTGCTTTCTTTCCCTCTTTAGACAAGCCAATTCAATTTTTGAGCACAAATTCCTATCGCATATGATAAGCCTGTACTGCATCTTTGTCTTAGATATTCAGTTTTCTTTAACATCAAGATAAAAGTCTGTAGGTTATAGTAGAATTGATCTGAAGGAGTTGGATTTTTATAATCCCATATAAAAAAAACCCCAGAGATGATACATCGTTAAAATAAAACATTTTAAATGAAAAGTATTATATTTACTATGTAGTAAGATCAGCATTTTATTATTGCCGGTATTGAAAGCTGATTTCTCCCCTCAAGATTCAGTCCCGCAAAGCTTTGGCCAGCATTCAAATCTTTTTGAGAGAGACACAGCTCTTCAATTATTCTGAATATTAATTGAGGGACATTATAACTAAGGACACAAAGCAAGATTTAAAACATGATTATAGCTGTCATTGCTTTACACTTCCCCCATGTCTAATAATTCTAAATAAATCACTGGAAATTCAAGCTCAGAAAGAAAAACTGTTGTCAATCCCTTCTTTGAATTGTCTCTCATCTTTTACTCCACCACCTCCCATCTTTGCTAATTGAATATGCCACATGCCCATGCAATTCCAGCTCTTCTTTTCAAGCAACAATGCCAATTTCCTGTTACTCTGGGACTTACTAGCCTCTTGTCAATCCTGCATGACTCAAGTCCTGGGTGGGTCAGGCGTCATTATCAAACGTCACTACTGAACTTTGTTTGTCTCAAAATTGTGGACTACATGGGGCTTTTCTGCATGTGCAAAATGTAGCTGGACAGCCTCCAAATGTTGGCAAATTCAGGCCCCTCCACATCCCAAGGCTGCCCAGTAGTCAGCTTGTGATTTCACCACTTTTAGATCATGATGCAGTTGTTGTTGTTGTTGTTATTTAATTTATTGCCCGCCACTCCCAAAAGGGCTCATAGCGGGTCACAAATGTGTCCAATAAAACCCATTAAAAACAGGCAAGATAATATAACAAAAGCAGCACCAACATGGCAGAATATCTCCTCACCTCTCCCTACCCTCCTCCTCTCTACCTCCAGGGGGGAAGAAAGAGGTCAAGGTGACACTGACCACTGCAGGGGGGCCACACTGATCTTCCTCACTGCCCTCAGCCTCAACTGCAGACTTGGTGGAAGAGCTCCATTTTGCAGGCCCTGCGGAATGCTGAAAGCTGCCGCAGGGCCTGCAACTCACCCAGCATGCTTCCCTGGGGCTGGGAACGACCAATAGATTACCACCCACAGAGCGTAAGGCTCTGCGGAGGACATAGGAAAATAGGCGGTGCCTCAGGTATCTGGGTCCCAAACTGTGCAAGGCCTTAAAGGTTAAAACTAAAACCTTGAACATGATCCAGGCAGCAACTGGTAACCAGTGCTGCTGCCTCAGCACCAGCTGGATACGGGCCCTCCATGGTGTTCCAGTGAGGACCCTAGCAGCCACATTTTGTACCAGCTGCAATAGCTGGATCAGGGACAAGGGTAGGCCCATACAGAGTGAGTTACAGAAATATTTTCTGGAGGTGACAGTTGCATGGATCACTGTGGCCATGTGTACAGGGGACAGGTAGAGCACTACTAGCTGAGCTTGGCAAAGATGCAAAAATGCCTGGCTGGCTACCTTCTTGACCTGTGCCTCCATAGTTCATGAGGTATCAAAGATCACACCCAGATTCCTAGCCCGGGTTACAGTGGTAAGTTGCATCCCTGCCAGGGTGGGTAAGCGCACTTCCCCACCCATCCCACTACCTCCCAGCCACAGGACCTCTGTCTTGGAGAGGTTGAGTTTCAGGTGACTCTACTCAAGCCATTCAGTCACTGCTTCCAAACATCTGGCAAATAGTTCCAGGGGGAAGTCTGGGAAGCCTTCCAAGAGGAGATAGAGCTGGGTGTCATCCGCATATTGATGACAACTCAGCCGAAAACTCCACACCAGGTGGGCCAGAGGATGCATAAAGATGTTAAATAATGTTGGGAAGAGAACCATGCCCTGGGGGACCCCACATTGGAGTCAATAGGTGCATGACAACTCTTCCCACACAGCAACCCTCTGGGTTCAGTTATGGAGAAAGGAGTGTATCCAGCTGAGAACTGTGACCCATATCCCCAAGCTGGCAAGGCAGTGGGCCAGTAGTTCATAGTCAACCACATCAAAGGCGGCTGACCAATCTAACAGAACCAGCACGGCTGACCTGTCCTGATCCAGATGGCAGTGGAGATCATCTATCAGAGCAACCCTGTGGCCAGGCTGGAAGCCAGACTGATATGAATCAAAAGCTGACGTTTCCTCCAAGAATGCCAGGAGCTGGTCCGTTGCAGTCCTTTCAACCACCTTACCAAGGAACACTAAATGCGTTACTGGGTGGTAGCTGGTCGGGTCTCATGGGTCCAGCAATGGTTTCTTAAGGAGAGCTTGAACCACTGCCCCCTTCAGCAGTTCAGGGAACTCTCCAGTACCAGGGACAGATTGGTAATATCCCTGAGCTGACCTCCTATCTGCTGGCCACCTCCTTTGAGGAGCCAAGATGAGCAAGGATCAAGGCAGCAAGTGGTCGCCCTGACCAACCCTAGCAACTTGTCCACTTCGGGTAAAGAGAGCCACCTGAAGCCATGAAATGTTACCTCCAAAGGCGGCCAACAGACCTCCAGTTCATTTACTCTATTAACCGTGGCAGGAAGGTCGCGGTGGAGTGACAAGACTTAATCTGAAAAATAGTTTGCTAATGCCTCACAGCCAAGTTCCAATTGAGTAAAATTTTGACAACCCTCCTTGAGGGCGATAAAAGACCAAACTACCCTAAACAGTTGGGCTGGGTGAGGGTTCACGGTTGCAATTTCTGCCACTTTTACTGCCATCTGATATGCCCTCATAAGCATGCAATAAGATGTTCTTGCCGCCTTATCATGAGTCTTTCGCCACACTCGCTCTAGTCATCTCACTTCCCTTTTCTTCTCCTGTGTATCCCCTTTACATGGTCCACCAGCCCATTGAGGTTTAGTGGGAAAAGAGGTTCTTTTTTATAATGGTGCCACACTGGCGGCACAACATTTCTTCCAAGTACTTGGAAGTAAGTCATATTGCCATCATGGTGACCAGATGATAAGATGCCTTATGCTCTGTGGGTGACAATTGGAGGTTTTCCGCCAAGTGTCTGATACTGTGTTTTTGTGGTCTGTTTTAATGGGGGTTTAATGGTTTTTTTATCGAATGTTGTAACCCTGCATGAGTCGGTCTCAGAAGTGGTGGGAAATAAATGTAATAACAACAACAACAACAACAACAATAATAAAGGCAGATCTCAACAAAATTATGTGAAAGAATTTTGCCCAAATCCTAAAGCATCACTCTATGTCTTGCACCAGTGGCACTGTGCCATTTCCCTTTCCCCTGCTCCCTATCTTTCCTCTGGTTTTCTGCCTACCCTGCTCATTCCTTTCTGATATTGCCATACTGGCACATTTACAGTAGCTTCTGATGCACATGGCAGCCATTCTAGTAACAATAATTTTAGATTTGTCCTTTGCATGTCCTTCTACAGACTACGACTTTTAACTTGTATTCTCCTATTCCTTCCCTGACAACAGTGTGGATGTAAAGTGCTGCCAAGTTACTGTCAATTTATGGCAATCCCATATTGTTTTCAAGGCAAGGGACTGTGGTTTGCCATTGCCTTTCTCTGCACTGAGACCCTAGAATTCCTTGGTGGTCTCTCATCCAGATACTAACCAGAGTCAACCCTGCTTAGCTTCTGAGATTATTATTATTTGATTTATTATTATTATTTGATTTATTTCCTGCCACTCCCTGGGTAGGCTCGTGGCAGGTAACGGTTGTCTTAAAACCCCAAATTAAAGCCCCATTAAAAGACATTAAAAATTATAACATAACATGATGGCAGCAAATCACAGTCTACTCCCACCCACCAAGGCGATAGAGAATGGAGGGAGGTGATGTATACTTTAGACCCCCCCGGGGGGGCAACGCTCTACCTTGCAGGCCCTGGCCTCAACCATAAACCTGTTGGAAGAGCTCCATTCTACAGGCCCTGTGGAAAGCTGACAAATCCCGTAGGGCCCGCAGCTCACCCGGGAGCCCATTCCACCAGGTGGGGGCCAGGACCGAAAAAGCCCTGGTCCTGGTTGAGGCTAGGCGCACTTCTCTAGGGCCGGGATCAACCAATAGATTTGCCCCCGTAGAGCGTAGCACCCTGCAGGGGATATAGGGCAATAGGCGGTCCTTCAAGTATGTGTGTCCCAACTCGCGTAGAGCCTTAAAGGTTAATACCAAAACCTTGAACCAGATCCAGGCAGCAATTGGCAATCAGTGTAGCTGCCTCAGCACAGGCTGGATGTGGGCCCTCCAAGGTGTACCAATGAGGACCCTAGCAGCTGCATTTTGCACTAGCTGAAGTTTCTGGATCAAGGACAAAGGTAGGCCAGCGTAGATCTGATAAGATCTGATAAGATTGGGCTAGCCTGGAGCATCCAAGTCAGGGATTCCCTGACAACTGACTGCAAAGACAGAAAAGGAAACAAGGAAATGGTGACAACATTATGGCAATTCAAGTTGCAATGTAGTTGGTTCATGACCTACCAGCTGAAGATCAATGTCCTGTAATTTTCTTGCCATTTGGGCAGGGCTCTATATTAGTACTTCTATATCTACAGTGTCATCCTAAGCAGAGTCACGCCTTTCTTCCACTGAAGTCAGTGGGCATAGAAGGTTTCACTCTACTTGGGATACCATTTCTAATGATGAAGGTTCTTACAGATCTGTTGTTTCTACTCTCTTTCCTAGGCACACATATGCAAGAATAGTATTAGTTACTTTCACATAAAGAAAACACAACCAGGGTGGTATTTGTATTTCTGGATAGCATTTGAACAATGTCCCTTTGGTTAAATAGCTGCAGAGTCACAGTAGCTTCTCACTCTAATCAGGCATGCTGTGTTAGGAAAAGACTATTAAAAATGTATAGCCCTTGTTTTATTCTGCCTATTTGTTAGCCACAGAAGAGTGACTCTTACATAACATTAAAAAAGGAGCCGGTCCTAATGATGAGAAAGAAAGAATAAACAACATCCCCCCCCCAAAAAAAAAGAGATAATGGTGCAATCATAACATCACTTGGAGTTTGTGCATCTCAGTTGCTCTTTGGCACAAGGCATGACTGCTTGTTGCCAAACTGGCACCAGACCTCAATATGTTCACGAAAAGGGGGCCATCGTTTAAGAGGGAAGGCTAGAAGTGTTATCTATACACTGTCTAATTATACAACCTTACTGTCCCAGAATGCAATTTCTCAAAACACTTCTGACATATGGGAAGAGGGGAGAACAGTTGGTCATTAAGGTTTTCTCAAGACTATTTAGCAACACACTTGAATGTAATTAAAGTGCTACATTAAATACTGCACTTGCACACAATGTATTTTTAATCTTTATGGCACATTGTAAAAGGCAATATATGCAAAGCACTGGAGTTTCTCCCTTCATCCTCCGAGCTGTTAAAAGATAGGCAGTTATTCCCTTCTTGCACTTTTTGGAGTGCTTTAAGAATCATTGGATGCTTTGTGTACATTTTGTCTGGCAACTGTAAAGCCCTGAATGACCAACGGAAGATAACTTTGACATTACATGGGTATGCTGAATTTTTAAAGTTATCTCTGGCTTAAATGAGAATTATTCTGATTTCTTTGTTAAATAATAATTCTCCAAAACTGCAACGAAAACAGAACAGAAAACCTGAAAGTAAATAAACAAGAAAGTCATTTCTGCTTGAATCTATAATCTTTCTGTTGATCTATATTTGCAGAGGAGTTGGAAGGGGCGATTTCTCTCTCTCTCTTTCTCTCTCTCTCTCTCTCTCTCACACACACACACACATCCCAGTACCCTTCCTGCACCCACCCAAGCTACATGGTCATTTGTCCACCTGTTCAGCTTTTGGTGTAGGCCAGCTGCAATGCACAAAGTCAGTTCCTGATCAAAACCAGGAATAATTTCACAGCATCATGCTTATCAGTTAAACCATAGTTTTTCACTGTATCCTAGAGTGGCAGTGCAACACAATGATGTCGTTTCCAGTTTTGTGCTAGAGGTAATGTGCTGTGTCAGTACAGCACTGTTAAATCCTCCCACTTTCCCCTTCCAACTGTCATCTCTGTTTGTCAAAAATTACTGGGGGATGGGGGCAGAGAATACATGGAAAATCTGCATTCATCTTACTAATGAATCACTAAAACCAAGCTTTAGAATCCCAATATTTTCTCTGGAAATAAGACCATAGATAGTAATTATACATTAACAGGGTTTTCTGTCTATCTCATTTTCATCTTATTGTTACACCAAGGAGCTCTGGATAGTATCCATACTCCTATGTTGTTCTTCTTTTCATCATTGCAAAACAGCCTTGTAAGGCAGGGGTAGTCAACCTGTGGTCCTCCAGATGTTCATGGACTACAATTCCCATGAGCCCCCTGCCAGCAAGGCTGACTACCCCTGCTGTAAGGGATGTCTTTGTATAGTGCACTCTGTGTGTGCATTCAGTTGCACTTTCTGTATCTTTTCCCCTGACTCCTCCTCAGCATGGAAAAAAAAACCCTAACATGGTGTAATGGCTATAGTAACAGATGAGGCTCTATGAGTGCCAAGTTCAAATACCCACTCTGCCATGAAACTTGCTGGACCAGTCACATGCTTTCAGCCTAACTGACCTTGAAAGGTGATTGTAAGGATAAAGAGAAACATTGTATATGATGACCTGAGCTCCTTAGAGGGCAGGTAAGATAGAAATATTCTTAATTAATAAAAAGGATCAGGTGTGCTTACAAAAGCAATCTATTATCGGTGTGTACATACATATAGCAGTATTGTGATTATTTTGGCATATTGTTTGCAAGTGCAGCAATGAATTCTGATTTTAAAAGTCTTGACTCAGAAGTCTTCTGGGTATCTTCAGTGTTTGTGGGAACCAAATTCTTACCTCTTGATATACTTTCCCAAAAAGTTCAGATATTCTGCTGAATTGTTTTACATTTAATTTACATCTATCCAACTCCTATCCTTCCAATTCCAATGAGCAAAGTTGGGAGCTTTCCTGTAGCCTAAGATAAGGCTTCCCCCAACTCAAGAGCCGTTTATATTTCAGGAAGTATCCTTAGGCTAGAAGAAAGCTCCTTGGAAGTAATCTAGTCTGTAGTATTAACTATCATCTTAAGTGCTTAATACATTTCCAGCTTATTGTAATGTCTCCTGATGCATAAACTATTGCATAATTAATGATTTACTCCTTTAGGAATAAAATGCAAAACCATTTCCACACGAGGAATTTGCCCCTGGACAACCTTCAAATGTTGGCAGCTTTTAGAGCCCCCTCCAGATGACGTCACCTGACTCCTGAGGATGTTCAGTAGCTGGGTTGAGTACTGGCCATTTTAAAATTGTGATTAGGGGAATTGTCAAAACTGGATTCACCATCCTAAATCACGTGTACCAGTGAACAACAAGTGAGCAACCAGGAGTAAACCCTTATGGAGGGGGAAAGGTGTGATAGTCTCTGTAGCATTGTCCCGCTCTCGCACCTGCCCTCCCCTCTCCATTTCCTGCTCAGAGTAATTTTTTAAAATGGTGTGATCCATATTACAGTGCAACCATAGACCTATATTGTCAAAGGTAAAATTAAATCTTTTTTTAATTGTCCACGGTCTTTTTTGGATCAGGCAGGCAAAAATAGCCCTGTTTCTGTTTTCTGGAGATGGGAAATGATCTGGGAAAGAGGGCGGGCGGGTGATAAAGCAGCCTTCTTCTGATCATACAGGGGTCTGAGTGCTTTATTTTTAAGCCAGCCATTAACACAAAAGGTCTTTTTGTGCTCCAGGAACAATGTCTAGCCTTCTCACAACAGCCCCATTCTGTTTTCTGTGATTTCTAAGACTCAACATGGGTTTTGCAAGAACAAGTCATGTCAGACCAAACCTATCTCTTTTTTCAAGAAAGTGACTACCTTGCTATATCAGGAAAATGCCGTGGACATAGTTTATCTGGATTTCAGTAAAACTTTTGATAAGGTTACACATGATACGGTTCCACATTGACAAGCTGGTAAAATGCAGCATGGATCCTAATTCTGTCCGGTGGAATGATAACTGGTTGACTGATCATACCCAAAGGGTACTTGTTAATGATTCAGCAACTTCTTGGAAAAGTGTGACAAGTGGAGTGCCCCAAGGATCTGTCCTGGGGTCTGTGTTGTTCAACATATTTATAAATGATTTGGATGAGGGATTAGAGGGGATACTTATTAAATGTTCAGAATATACTAAACTGGGAGGGGTAGAAGACTGAATCAGAATACAGGATGGTCTTGATAGGCTTGAGAACTGGTCTAAACTGAATAAAATGAAATTCAATAGGGACAATTGTAAAGGGCAACAAAGATGGTAAGGGGGTTGGAGACCAAGACGTATGAGGAAAGGTTGGGGAAACTTGGTCTGTTTAGTGTGGAGACAACTGAGAGGGGATCTGATAGCCATCTTCAAGGGTACCATATAAAGGATGGAGCAGAGTTGGTCTCGCTTGCCCTGGAGGGATGGACCAAATCCAATGGGATGAAATTAATGCAAAAGAAATTCCATCTAAACATCTGGAAGAAATTCCTTCCAACTCTATGATTCTATTATTCTGGAAGTAGGAAATGATCTGGATAAGGGCGTGGGAAGGTGATCAAGCATCCTTCTCCCTTCTACACAAAATGACTTGTTCGGCTCCAGCATCCCAGAAATCCACCCAGACAGAAATAAAATCCAAAAGAACACAAATCCCAAAGAAAGGGGGGAATGCTGTATCATTCTGGTGTTTTGCTATAGCAAAATGACAGTGTTGATTTTTTAATTAAAAATGCATATGTGCTGTGGCGTTACCGCATAGCAACATGGAAGTGCCTTTTTTTCTAAATAATAGTTTCGGGGCTTGGAGGGGAGAAAGTTTCAATCCATGAGAGAACTGCTGTGTTGTGATTGGTGGCTTGTTGTAATTGACAAGCCAAGGAGTGGAGGGAGACGTTTGTTTTGCTTTCCCTTGCAGCCTTGTCAGGAGGCAAAAAGCTGAGATGGGGCAGAGGGAAAATCCTGGAGGAGTCTCCCATGAGGAGGGCCGAAAACACAAGGTTTGCCATCCCACATTTGCAAGCAAGAGGCTACTCACATTTTAGCCTTCCATGCAGAAATGGTCCATGTGTTTGCACTGCTCTGGTATATAGGTGAAGTGTATTACAAAAACATAATTTCCTATTGCCTTGCAGGGTGGTATGCGAGCCAGAAAATACGCGAGCCTCTTGTTTGGCAAAAAACAGGCCACAGCTTTATTAACCAACATGAACTGAGGGTTGGCCTGGCACGAGGTATGGAGTGACCCGTGCAGCCGGATAGCTGCTACATGGGTTCAAGGGGCGCCTGGATCTTCCTTCCTCCCAGCCGGGAGAAAGGACCCCTTGCTCCTTGAACCCTCCACCGGGAGAAGGACAGAAAATGGTTGCCGGGTGTCCACCTCATTCAACCATCCCTTCCTTCTGGCTCCGAGCCCCTGACCTACCCAACCGGATAGGCCGCTCTCGGTGTTAGCCGGTCTCTTACTGAGACCCCCGTCCCAGGGTCCCAGCACGCAGGCTGTTCCCTGGCCTACACTCCACCTCGTGCCCCTATACCGCAGCTGTGACGAAGTGACCTAAAATTAACAGGGTGGGAGGGTGGGTCGCCGTCTTCGGCTCTCGGCCGCAAAAGAGGCCGGGCCTGCGCACGCGGCGCCTTAAAAAGGGGAAGCCCGGTGGCCCCGCCCCTTACGCCGCCGGCCGCACGCATGGCGCCGCTCCCTCCCTCCTAGCTGGGCCGACGCGGCTGCGTCATTTCCCGGCCCCGCTCACCCGCAGCGGCAACGGCAGCCTCTGGTGAGTCGCCGGCTGCTATATATTGAGGAAATCAGTCATTCTGAATCATCAGTTTAACAAAAATATGATCAGTCAGCCAAATTGTAGGATAGAAAAGAATGAAATTTTGATTTAGATGCTTGTTGATAGTGAGGCCAAATTTTCCACTATGAAAGCCACTGAATGAACACAGGAATTGGGGAATAAGAGTCTGGTAAAACATCATACGAGCAAAGTCGGCAGGTGACTATGTATTATTCAGGGAACATAAAATCCAAATGTAACATACTTTCCTTTAAATTAATCAGTCTGAAATTATTAATCTCTTCTTCTTATCTGCAAATGTATAACCATATCAGTTATTCATTTGAAGTATTAACACAACAAAAGAATTATCAGCCAACAAAGCTGCAAGATTGGGGAACAACATACAGTGTCATTCTCAGCAGCACATTGAAGTCAAAGAGCTTAGAAGTGGGTAACATTGCTAAGAATGGTACAATTAATCCACAAATAATAATCAGTAGAGAGATCTACTCCCTCCCTGTAAATTGAACATATTTGCAGCTGAAATTTTATCTCTCATTTTAAAAAGGACTCACTTGAAAGTTTGATTCAAGCCAACAAATGTGTAAAATTCTTGTGCCAAGATTTTTTGATTGATTGATTGATTGATCCGATGTGGTGTTTTACCAATATACAGGATAGTAGCTGTGCAAAAAAAAAATCTTGATGTAGTCATATGTATAACTAGTAATCAAGCCCGCTGCAGCTAAATGCAGCGGGCGCTAGACCACGGAGCCCCCGCAGCCGCGCGGAGCGCAGCTGCCGGGGCTCCGTGTGTCAGGGGGCTGACAGGGTATCTGTTGTGGGGCGAGGAATGGTAGATGATTGTAAGCTGCTTTGGGACTCTTCTAGGTGGTAGAAAGTGAGGTACAAAAACCCAGCTCTTCGTCTTCTATTATGTGTGAATCTACCAGTTAATGTGTAAATCAGGGGGCAAAGTCTGTGTGGTTTTTTTAAACAAAAAGTATCAGGTGAGAGAACTGAAGCCCTTCTTCCTCCTGCACCTGTCCTCAAGGTGTTCTGGTGCTGAAGCCTCTTTGATTGTTTCCACACCAGAGGCTCCACACCAGGCTGCAGGCTGGAGTTTGAGCTGGGGCAGGTTACCCTGCCTCTTCCTGCTCCTGCACAGGGGGAACATTTGGCCAGGTGCACCTTGTCCACCCCGGATTTGTGCTCCTGCATGGGAGCCGGGGAAACAGTTTTTTTGTCCTAGCCAGATTCCAGTCTCAGAAATTGCTCAGTTTGAATCCAGCGATACCTTTAAGACCATCAAAATTTTATTCAAGGTATACCTTTTACCTGCATGCTGCATTTTGAATGCTTTGGAACAACGGCTACCCACCTGAATAAAAACCAGAAGTTTCTCTTCCCTCCCCCCCCCCCAATTGGAGATAGTAACAGCTGGTGGCATGTGGTAGGGGCAATTTCTCTTAGGGAAACAACGCAGCTGCTCTTAAATGAAACTAAAAATACTGAACAATCTCTTATCCATCTTCAGTACTCACATCTCTTCGGGTTTAGTCCTGCTCTCCCCTCGGGGTATGTTCCTGATAATAGACAATGTGTAGATTGGGTGTCTTAGTTACCACCAACTACACTTGCCTTGCACTGACTGGACCTAGACCTGTTTCTCCTCATCATGGCTGCTGTATCACATACCTTCTGATCATGCCTTTGCCAAAACGACCATCCTGAACATCCTTTTCCTTTGCCTCTCTTTCTCTCCCAGGGCTATCTCCACTGTATCATTTATCAGTGTTCCCCTTCCAGCCCCCACATGGCATTGCTTGTCCAAAAGTGTGGTAGGGAAAGAATAAAACCGTTGGGGCTATGATGTTTGCAGCTGCCACAAACAGCACATAATGGGACTAGGCTTGCCAACCTCCGAGTAGTAGCTGGCGATCGCCCATTATTACAAGTGATCTCCAGGTATCAGATTACTAGGTGTGCAGAATGGGGAGAAAATGACTGCTGTGGAAGATGGACTCTATGGCATCATACACCATAGACGTCCCTTCCCTCTGCAAACTCTGCCCTCCTCAGGTTCCACCTCCAAAATCTCCAGGTATTTCCCAATCTGGAGCTGGCAACTTTAAATGGGACAGGGAGTGGAGGTCAGATTATTACTAGGCTCATATGACAATTCAATTGAATCATCTTGCAGTACAGAATCATAGCTTTCAAATGATCTTACAGTGTTTGGCTTCCAATGTAAAAATAAATAAGCAGGAAGTTTGACTCACCCTCCCCCCCCCCCCCAAAGAGAAGCACGATACTTGGTGGTTTCAGAAGGGAAACATGGAAGCATTGCCCATCTTACTGCTTCCTGAGCACATCTGAGAGCAAATTTTGCCCTTGAATCAGGTCTCTGGGCCAAGGGAAAGAACAGCATTAACTGATCCAAGTTACAAAATGTCTATAATTATGATGAATACAGGCTGCATCGCTTGCTCATTTCAGAAAATTACACTGTTCTGATCCTCACCTCTTCCTTGAGTGGCTAATTCCTTTTGTAACTTCATCACAGCATTGAATGTCACAGAAGGTTTAGCAATTGCAAGTGAATGGAAAGTAAAGGGACAGTTATTTATCCCTCTCATTTAAACTAGTCAAAGACAAAATACAAATGAAAGGATAATAGGACCTAAGGCACTAATGGGACTAAGTCATCATGCACGCACACGTATACACACACGAATCCCAGGCCTAGGGGAGAGCACTGATAAAGACTATTTGCTGCTTTCTCCAAAGTTAAACAAAGCTTACCTGGTAAACAAGACCCTGGGTACTTTCTCCTGTTGTTATCCAAGCCCTAGAACAGTTGTTGCAAAAGACCACTCACATAAAATATCTTTATGTGAGGCACAGAGGGCTCAGTAGAAGCTAGGCAACAGATCTGCACTCCTTCTGGCAGTAAATATGGCTGGGCTGGAAGTGCACACATATCAATTTAATGGGGTACCTCCTTGATTAGGGCATCTAAGGGTCAAACCAGATAAGATTCAGGAATGAGGAGAGGCTGCAGTGTAGGGATCCCTGTTCCTGGGTGGGACCTGGGGATCCCCTAGAATAGGGGTAGTCAAACTGCAGCCCTCCAGATGTCCATGGACTACAATTCTCATGAGCCCCTGCCATTTGCTGGCAGGGGCTCATGGGAATTGTAGCCCATGGACATCTGGAGGGCCGTTGTTTGACTACCCCTGCCTTAGAATGATAGCTCATCTCCAGATTAAAGTAAGGTGACCAGATTTTAACATTGGTAAAGCGGGACACCATTGACCAGGGGGGTTCTTGATTAAAAATTTGGTCTATATGGAGCAACAAAAAGTTTCATAAAACACATAGAACGCAAAAATAGTATTGTAATATATATATATATTTAATTTCAACATAAGTACAATTTGCCAGGTACCCCCAGATATCCCTCCAAAAGTGGGACAATCTGGTCACCTTAGATTAAAGAGATCAGTTCCTCTAGAGAAAATGGCTGTTTTGGAGAGTGGACTCCATAGCATTATACTCCACTGAGGTACCACCATGTCTCAAATCCTGCCCACTCTCAGCTCCAGCCACAGTCTCCAGGTATTCCCTAAACCAGAGCAGGCAACACTAGGCGGCAATGTTCCCCACTGAACAAACCCAGGTTCTCTATCAGCCCTATATTTGCACTGATGCGAGGTTGTACTGGAGTGGGAAAAGAGTATCGGACGGAAGGCTTAACCCTGTGCTCTCCTGTCTGAATTGAATGAAGTGGAAAACACTATACATGGCTTTTCTCCACATATTAGCAATTGCCTAGACGAATCAGATCAAGTTCTGTCTAAGGTTGCCTACCATCTGCTTGCAATTTCTGGCAGTACTGGAGCTGGGGTAGAAGAATACAAATATCATCACATCACTTCCATTTGAGGGAATGGAAGTGACATCACAGCATGAGTGGTGCTCTAGGATTTCCCCCCATCCCTGTGGTATTTGAGAACCAAAGAGAGTGATCTGGTAAGTCAATCTAGTAAGTATTCCATCCAGTTTGGTCTGATAATGATAACTGTCAGCCACACCCAGGATGTGAAGGTGATTGTTGTTACTTGTTCTTTGCCCATAAGATTTGTATATGGAAGCTTCATTTTTGTGTTGTATCTGATAGCCCTTGATATATCTATGCTAGGGGAGTAGCATAATCCTTTTTCAGAAGCTATCAAAGCCAGTGACCATCCAAACATCCTGTGTTTTCTGCACCCAGTATTAGCTTCATGGCAATACCATGCTGCCAATAAGATCTGTCTAAATGATGACATCGAAAGCTAAAACAGCATCCCCTGTTCAAACCATAGGGGAACATGATGCTGGACAGCAGTGAGCTGATTCAGTAAGCAAGAGATGGAGTAATTCCTTAAGTTCTAGCCAATGGTATGCTTGCAACATAATGAAGGAGCTGTGCAAGATACTGCCACGCTAATGGTTCTGGTTTCAGTCTCAGTTATTACTTTTAAAAAAAGGGAGGGGGGAAGGACATTTTAAAAGACCAAACTAGATATGACAGAGGCAGAAAAGGTTGTTGAAACCTCACGCACAGAACTGATAATAGAAATCATCAATTGTCTCACTTCCCTCTTCCTCTCACAAAGCTCCTCAAAATACCAAGGGGCTAGTTTGAGGCGAGGATGCAGAGGATTTTGGGGAGTGATGTCATGGATGGTGGTGGAGAGACGGACATCCAACAGATCTGCTAATGACTCACCAGAAAGCATTGGGTCTCACAGAACATTCAGGAACCCCTCAAGATCCATGTCTCCATGCCCAACACCCAAACAGGGAGGAGATAGGATTTGAATCTGGACTTTCAGGGTGTGATGGTCTGACTATGGGATGGAGTCAACTGACATCAGATGTGAAAACTGCAGGACCATTCCCTCAGAAAAGCATTATGCACCAATTTGTTGGAGATTTCTGGCCCCAGAGAAATCCAACTGGCTTTGAGCCATGGCCTTTTCAGCCCTGATCACAGCCTGGTGGAATGTGCTGCCATCAGAGACCTGGGCCCTGATGGAACTAACAAAGTTCCTCGGTGCTTGTAAATGGCATTCTTCCATCAATCCTGTGATTGTGGCCAAGATGAAATGAAGAACTACTATGGGCCTCCCTTTCTGACTCCTCCAGAACCCTTTCTTTCCTCTCCTATCTCACACATCAGGGCCCCCTCCCCACACCTATAGAATTCCATCATAACTGAAATCAGCCAATTAAGAAGGCATATGAATTCAATATCCTAAATCCAGGAAAATCCAGCACTCAAATAAACATGTGTCCTCAGACTGAGAATCCCCTTCTGTAAATATAATCAGTCTGCTTTCTCCCAGTCTTTCCAACATTCTCAGGAGCAGACTGGGGGTGGGGGTGGCGGCGGTGGTGGGGGTGAGAACGAAACAGGAATGCAGTTTCTGTAGCTAGTGGATGATCTTTGTTCGACTGACTTGTAATCAGTGCTGTTTCTCATCTTACTTGCAATGCAGGTCAATCAGAATTTTATTTTTTTAGGGTTATAGGCAGTGTAATACCATTAAGACCTAGCGCCATTTCTCACTGTGAGGTTTCCAATGAGAAATGGGCTTTCTAGAAGTTAGCTGTGCCTCAGGTTTGCAGGAACTTATTCCCTCCCCTTGGGAAAAACCCCCTTGCACAGGAATGCCAGCTATTGTTATTAGATGTGTGAAGAAGGGTTTTTGGAGAGAAGAAGGTTCCCCCCCCCCCAGTGCTTTCCCATTTCTGAACAAGTGTGTTTCTGTTACATGTCCCCATTTGATTTGTTGTGTTGGCTAATCTGAAAGTGATCTCATCAATTTGCATCCATATAAAGTTGCTTGGCAATCACTGCATTTATGCATGATTTCAGCTCATTTAGATGGAATTGAGGGACTGGGGAGCACAAGAAATAAAATATGTATACACATGCAAACATATCAGAGATGGGTGGTGTAGTGTTTAAAAGTGGCAGCCTCTAATCTGGAGAACTGGTTTTGATCCCCCACTCCTTTACCTGCAGCCAGTTGGGTGACCTTGGGCCAGTCACAGTTCTCTCAAAGCTCTCTTGGCCTCACCTACCTCGCAGGGTGCCTGTTGCAGGGAGCGGAATGGAAGATGGTTGTAAGCCTCTTTGAGACTCCTTTGGGTAGTAAAAGTAGGGTACAAAAACCAGCTCATCTGTTCATTCTTTTCAGCTCTGTGATTCAGCAGTTATGAAAGCATTTTCATCATGGGGGACAAAACCTTGCCCTTCTCTAACACTGGCTTCTCTAACAAGGGCAGAATGAAAGGTTCTGAAAGAGGTAGGGGAACCACCACTACATCGTTTTGTTCTCTCCCTTATCATCTTTACTAATTGCCCTGTGGGCCACATCCCCACCTTTCCTGTTGTAGAATCTATGATGAAGAAGAAAGGGGAGGAGCTCTGGCTTCATCTCACTGTCTACACCTATTTCTTTCCTAAATGAAGACCACCCTATCTAGAGATGCCAAGGATTAAACCTTTTGGATGCAATGTGTGTAATTATTATTTTGTCAGCATAGTCCTAATTACAGTGGCACTTGACCTCACTGGAAAAGTGCACAGATGTGAATAAGATGTAATTTAACTGGGATAAGTGCAGAGTTCTTCACCTGGGTAACAACAATGAGATGCACATATATATAAATGGTGGACACACTTCTGGGCAGCAGTGTATATGAACAGGATCTTAGAATCATAGAATCATAGAATTGTCTTGGCACATGCTACTGCCAAGACAAGTCTCCCCCATCTTATATTGGTGTATTTGGTTTTTCCTACCTAAATGCAGAACTTTACATTTGTCCCTATTGAACTTCATTTTATTCAGTTTAGCCCACTTCTCAAGCCTATCAAGATCATCCTGTATTATGTTGCTGTCTTTAGTTGTGTTTGCTACCCCTCCCAGTTTAGTATCATCTGCAAATATAATAAGTATCCCCTCTAATCCCTCATCCAAATCATTTACAAATATGTTGAACAACACAGGCCCCAGGACAGATCCTTGGGTACTCCACTTGTCACTCTTTTCCAAGAAGATGCTGAACCATTAACAAGTACCCTCTGGGTATGAATTGTCAACCAGTTATTGATCCACCTGACAGAATAGAAGAAGAAGAAGAAGAAGAAGAAGAAGAAGAAGAAGAAGAAGAAGAAGAAGAAGAAGAAGAAGAAGAAGAAGAAGAAGAGTTGGTTCTTATATGCCGCTTTTCCCTACCCGAAGGAGGCTCAAAGTGGCTTACAGTTGCCTTCCCATTCCTCTCCCCACAACAGACACCCTATGGGGTGGGTGAGGCTGAGAGAGCTCTGATATCACTGCTCGGTCAGAACAGTTTTATCAGTGCCGTGGCGAGCCTAAGGTCACCCAGCTGGTTGCATGTGGGGGAGCGCAGAATCGAACCCGGCATGCCAGATTAGAAGTCCGCACTCCTAACCACTACACCAAACTGGCTATGAATAAGGATCCATACCACATTTTACCAATTTGTGAACAAGAATATCATGTGGAATCTTATCAAAAGCTTTACTGAAATCCAGATAAACTATGTCCACGGCATTCCCCTGATCCAGCAAGGTAGTCACTTTCTTGAAAAAAGAGATAAGGTTGGTCTGACATGACGAAACCCGTGCTGAGTCTTAGAAATCACAGCTCTCAGATCCAGCTGCTCAAGGACCGAGTGTTTGATTATTTGTTCCAAAATTTTACCAGCTACAGATGTCAAACTGACATGTCAATAATTACCTGGATCCTCCATTTTCCCTTTCTTGACGATGGGGACAACATTTGCCCGCCTCCAATTATCTGGCATCTCATCTGTTCTTGGAGTACGGCTGGACTGTAAATGAAATATGAGCATAGATTCAGGTGGTTAGCCATGTTGGTGTAAAGCAACAGAACAAAATTTGAGTCCAGTGGCACCTTTAAGACCAGAAAAGTTTAATTCTGGGTGTGAGCTTTCATGTGTATGCACAGGAAAACATATACCCAGAATTAAACTTTGTTGGATTTCAACTTTGTTCTAAATATGGGCAGTTAGTATGCTGCAGCTGCAAAAAAGGCTAATGCAGTCTCAGTTTATCTCGTCAGCAGTGACATAACATCCAGACCACAAGATATCATAGTCCTCCTGTACATTGCAGGAGTCAGGCCATACCTGGAGTACTGTGTGCTGTTAAGACCTCATTTCATAAAGGATGTTGTCATAGTGAAATGGGTACAGAAGAAGGTGATGAAGGAGAGAGCCTGTCCACATCTGCCTATTTTCCAGCTCTACAAAGAAAATCTGAGTGACTTGGGAATGTTCAGCATGGAGAATAGGAGGATCAGGGGGGACATGACTGCTCTCTTTAAGGATCTGAAAAGCTGTCAGAGGAGAACAGGGAGCAGTTCCAGTTGGCAGCAGAGGACAGCACCCGCAATAATGCTTTAAATTATGGCTGGAAAGATACCAGTTGAATATTAAGGGGGGAAATTTATAGTGAAATTAGTTCCGCAGCAGAATCGACTGCCTAGGGATGTCGCGAGCGCCCCCTCATTGGCAATCTTCAAGCAGTGATTGGACAGATAGTTATCATGGATACTTTAAGCTGATTGGGCATTAAGCAGGGGGTTGGACTAGATGGCCTATATGGCCCCTTCCACCTCTATGATTATATGGTCTTATGAGTGTAATTCTGTTTAGAAATGTACTATAAATAATGTACATGATGACAAATTCATGAATTCCATTCTAGCCACAGCTATGAACACCAAGACTCCAATGTATGTGTATTTTAGTACATCCAGCGCACGTAAATCCCTGTTCTGTGCACAGAACATTCTACCAGAAGAACACTGAACATTGACCTGAAGAACAAGATTCTGTTTGTTCAATAGGTGAACATCAAGGCCATAAATAGATTTGTTCTGTTGGTGGTAAGGATTATACCAAAGAGTCTACATTCACTGCAGAGCATAAAAGAGAGCAGTGATTCTTAAGCCAGACAGTTATGGGTAATAAATGTCAAAACAACATTTTCTCTCATGAAAAATATCCCTTTTACTGCCATCTATAAGGTTTATATTGGAAGTAAGTTGGAAACCATCAGAATTTTGTTTCTGAATCAGTGCTACAATATCTAGTGCTGCACAATATTGAGCAATAGTAATGCAGATGCCCTGAATCAAAATATAACATAATGTAAATAGCCACTGCCTATTCATTTTCCTGTCCTGATCTGGATAGACCAGGCTAGTTGAACTTGGAAGATCTTGAAAGCTGCTAAGCAGGGTTGCCCTTGGCCTTGGTTAATATTTGAATGGGAGACCACCAAGGAAGTTAAAGGTTACAATACAGAGGCAGGCAACGGCAAGCCACCTCTCAACATGTCTTGCTCCAAAAATCCTGAGGGGTTGCCATAAGGGGGCTGTGATTGTATGACACTTTCCACCACCACTATTCATTTTCCGCTTTGTGAGGTGCTGTCTCTGAATGTGTTGATATTCCAAGACCCTATACAAAATTCTCCATGTTTTTTTTAAATGTCTCATACATGAATAGTGTCCTGTGGGTGCAGTGTTTGCTGCAGCTTCCTGTATCTTCCGTTTACCATTAATGAATGATATACATGTGCAGGGATGGGCATGAACAGGTCCATGAGCCAAAATCCGGCATGAGCTTTGCCTGGTTCAGATCCCCTGAACTAATGTTCAGGAAAGGCACCTTCTCTAAACATTTACTGGACTTTTGGCCTGATTAGTTTAGATTTTGGGGCCATTTAAACCTAACAGCTGATTGGTGCAGGATCGAAACTGACCTGTTTGGTTTAAATGGCTGCGTCCACTGGTTCATTTCATTTCTTCCCACATCCAAGCAGGGGGAAGCAAAATGAACCAGTGAAATGACTCCTAGTCATTTCAGCCTAATGGCTGATAGGTGCACTTGTCCCATTTTTAGACAGAAATGACTGTGAGCCATTTCACTGGTCAGTTTCACTTCCTCCCACTTTGAAGGGTGCAACTATCCTGTTGTTAGGCTGAAATGGCTGCAAGTCATTAAACCCATCAGTTTCACGATCATCCCCACTTCCAAGAAGGGGGAAGCAATAGATCAGTGAAATGGCTGGCAACCACTTCTGCCATACATCTGATGGGTGAACCCACCTCTCTGTCAGACTGAATTGGCCACAAGCCATTTCACTGGTATGTTTTCCTTTGCTTCACTATCTGCTGATGGTTACATCTCTTATTTTTAAAAGGCTGTGTGCTATTTCACTGGTCAGTTTTGCCAACCCCTACTTCTAAACTGAGGGAAAGAATACAGTTTGGTGAAATTGCTACCAGCCATTTCAACCTAACAACTGATGGGTGCATCCTGCCCTGCTGTGAGGCTGAAATGGCTGCAAGCCATTTCCCTGGTTTGCTTCACTTATTCCTGCTTGAAAGCAAAACCAACTGGTGAAATGCTGCCAGCCATTTAAACCTAAATGTGCAGTGGGACTGGCAGTTAGCTGTTAGGGTTAAATGGCTATGTGCAATTAAACCCATCTCTTGTGCTTCCCCCATTTCAAAGTTACGTGAAACAAAAGGCATTAAATGATTTAAAGGCCATTTAACTCTTCCTGGCCTATCCCCCCTTTTCACCTGGCCATGGATTCCAACTGGCCAGTTTGGGGAATTTTTGGCTTAGTTCAGGGGCCACCCCAAATCCTGAACTGAACCAGAATTTTTAGGTTCTTGCCCATCCCCACACCTTCTTTTTTAAAAAGTGAAAAAAATTAGTCTTCATAGGATTGTACTGCTCAATTCAATAATGTGCACCCAGAAGAAAACAGAACCATAAAAGAGGGGGAATTCAGAGATCTGCCATGGGGGGGGGGGGGCAGGAATTGGAAGAAATTGTCTCCATTTCTCTACAGAAATCCTCCAGGGGATCTATCCCATTGTAATAATCCTACTTTAGAAACCAGATTATGGATTGGATGTTGCAGAGCTCTTCTAGTAATGTCACTTTCTATGGGTACAAAGAACCTTCTGTTGATGCAAGAACCTCTTGCAACAGCAGGCATGTTCTTGTGCCAGAAGAAAGCACTGCTGTTAGTGGACTAAATGTGGAGGATCCAATATCAGGTAATTCAGAATTCCAAAATGAGGGAAGAAATTGAGATGAGGAGCATTTTGGAAGCGTGTCTAGTTAACAGAGGATATTATTTGTGGCCTCCCCGCCCCCGGCTCTTGAATATTTCAAAGAAGACAGCTATACTGATGACCAAAGTACTTCAAAGAAAGCTTTCTCATCCTTGATATTAATCTATATCAGTCGGTCTAGTTGTAAAATGTAAATCTGTGGTAAATTTTGCTTATTCATTTAAACCGTACCTTTCTTCTCAATGAGGACCCAAAGTGGCTTACATCATTCTACTCTCCTCCATTTTATCCCCATAACCTTTCTGTGAGTGAGGGTGTGTGACTAGACCAAAGTCACCAAGCAAACTCTAGAGACAAGGTGAGGATTTGAAGCTGGATACCCCAGATCCTAATCTGACACTCTAACTGGTACAACATGTTCACTCTCACACTTGTCCTCAGAATAGTCTCATCATTGGGCATATAAAGACAGTAGGAATTTTGACAAGATCTCCCTGAAGACACTATAAAACCCTTATTTTCTAGTCTCATTTCAAACTTATATGTACAGTGTTGGATATTCCAGTACACATTAAACAGTTATTCACATGAAAATATTAAGCCAGAAAGACATCACATTACCTTGTGCTGAAATAACTTATTTCAATTAAATTAACTTCCTGGGCATGTTGAATAATTTCCAGTTTATTTTACCTGCATCTTACATGCATCTTTCTTCAATTTATTGACACTACCCTAGGCCATCCAAAGTGGGGTGAGCCAGTGTTTCAAAATGTATTAATCACCTAGCCCAGAGAATACCTAGAACCCTGCCAAACCTTGGCTGTTCATGGGTAAAAAAATGATGATAACTGACAATAGTTTGCCATCATCTATAATGTGTGGTTTGGCTCACTGGTTGAAGTCAGCTGGAGCTATTTGCTCTGAGGGCACCTTCTGCAATGCACCTGCTGTCAGCTCCTTGCACATTGGCCTGAGCAAGCTGATCAGAAAGACAGGGCTGGTGAGTATCTGATCTAGCACTTTTGGGGAATAAACTGAAAAGCAATCAAGACTGCCCATGTGGCCAAAATTAATCATGCTAGGGTTCTACCCACTCCAAGTGGCTGCTTCAGTCTCATTCTCCCTTCAACAATGTTCCTCGCATAACACGCCCAACTCTACTTAGAATACAAATAGCCAAGTTAATAATTATGGTATGAATTTAGAATTATGTAAATATATATCAAACAGCAACTGTACACATGCCACTTTTGCAGACATTATGCAAACATTTGTTTTCCTCTTTTTGCAGTAATTTTTTTTTCTAGGTTGCATACAACTACTGGTATTATTTAAAGTTAAATTATTTAGTGCCAGCACTGTGATAGGTCACTGTTTCCTAAAGGGGATACTAAATGTTCTGTAACATTCTAATGTCCAAAGATGACAGTGATAAACCCAAAGCCTACATCTTATGCTGTGTTTTGCCCTCTGACCCAAAACCTGATGTACAAATACACTTGGATCGCAACTAATACAAGAGAGTGTACCTGCATGTACACACACACACACACACATATATCACTATTTTTATTTAATCACAGTAAAAGACTCCCAGGGCTTGGGGACTGAAAATCAATACAGGGATCTGGGGTGCCAACAAAATGCAAAGTCCTGCTGTATTAGCCACCAAACCTTGTGGGTCTGTGGAAGTTCTGAATAGGTACCTGGAGAAGGTGGTGGAATAGATGAGAATCAATTAACTAAAGTGCAGTCAAGACAAGATTGTGGTGCTGCTGGTCAATGGATAAGCTGCTTGGGGACTGTGGACCCAACCTCTTTTGGAGAAGGTGAATCACTGGCTGCGTAGTTGGTGCCGGCAGGAGAGATTTGGTTTCTGGGACCATGGGATAGGCTTTCTTGAGGAAGGCCTACTAGCACCTGATGGACTGCACTTATCGAAACTGGGGAAGAATGTGTTTGGCAGGAACCTGGGGAGATTCATCAGGAGAGCTTTAAACTGAAGCCACAAGGGGAAGGAGACGATCAACATAGGGAGTGTATGGAAGGAAAACTATAAAAGGCAGTCCAACCGGCAAGGCCAGCTCATAGGGAACCAAAAGTAAAAGGATTCAGATGTCTTTATACTAACGCCCGAAGCATGGGCAATAAAAAGGAAGAGCTGGAACTTCTCATGCTGATGGAAAGGTATGATCTAGTAGGCATCACAGAAACTTGGTGGAATGATTCTCATGATTGGAATGTAATGGTGGATGGATATGAACTGTTCAGAAAAAACAGAATAGATTGAAGAGGTGGAGGAGTGGCACTGTATGTGAGGAAAGGGCTTACCTGTCAGGAAATTCTAGTGAAGGAGAACATATCTACAGTGGAAAACATCTGGGTGAAAATAAGCGAGGGGAAAACAAACAGTGTGGTAGTTGGTGTCTGCTATCGACCGCCTGACCAACGAGAGGATGTGGATGCTGCACTTTGTGAGCAGCTTGAGAAAATATCCAAGCGGCAGGACCTTGTCATCATGGGTGACTTCAATTTCCCAGATGTGTGCTGGGAAACAAACTCTGCGAAGTGTCCTCAGTCATGCAACTTTCTGACCTGCCTGGCTGACAATTTCATTTATCAAATGGTAGATGAACCCACAAGAGGTTCAGCCATACTGGACTTAATACTGACCAACAGGCAAGAGTTGGTGGATGAGGTGAAGGAGGTGGGGACCCTAGGGGGAAGTGACCATGTCCTCATAGAATTCCTTTTGAGATGGGGAGCCAAGGAAGCTTGTAGCCAGACGCGGATGTTGGATTTTCGTAGGGCAAACTTTAATAAACTCAGAGACATGATGAGTGTCATACCATGGACGAGAATGCTGGAAGCGAAGGGAGCATGTGAAGGGTGGGCGCTACTCAAACAGGAGCTATTGCATGCTCAATCAATGACTATCCCAGAAAGACGAAAACACTGCAGGAGCTCTAAGAAGCCTATTTGTATGAACAGAGAACTTCAAGAGGAACTAAGAAAGAAAAGGAAAATGTTCAGGAAATGGAGGGAAGGACAGAGCTCTAAAGAAGAGTACCTACAGGTTACTAGGCACAGTAGATCAATCATCAGAAAGGCCAAAGCTGAGAGTGAGCTAAGATTGGCCAGGGAAGCCCATTGTAACAAGAAAAGATTTTTCAGTTATGTGAGGAGCAAACGTAAAGTAAAAGAGGCAATAGGCCCACTGTTGGGTGCGGATGGAAAAACTCTAACAGAAGATGCAGAGAAAGCAGAAAGGCTTAGTGCCTATTTTATATCTGTTTTTTCCCACAGGTCAAAGTGTTTAGGCACATCTAGAGATGGCTGTAGCCAAAGGATAGTGTCTGGGTGGCAGGTTAACATGGATAGAGAGGTTGTCGAGAGGCATTTAGCTGCACTGGATGAGTTCAAATCCCCTGGTCTGGATGAAATGCACCCGAGAGTACTCAAAGAACTTTCCAGAGAACTTGCATAGCCCTTGTCCATCATCTTTGGAACCTCTTTAAGGACTGGAGATGTCCCGGAGGACTGGAAGAGGGCAAACGTTATTCCGATCTTCAAAAAAGGGAGGAAGGATGACCTGGGACACTACAGACCAGTGAGTCTGACCTCTGTGGTGGGGAAGATAATGGAGCAGATATTAAAGTGAGTGATCTGTAAACATCTGGAGAACAATTTGGTGATCCAAGGAAGTCAGCATGGATTTGTCTCCAACAGGTCCTGCCAGACCAACCTAGTTTCCTTTTTTGACCAAGTAACAGGTTTGCTGGATCGGGGAAATTCGGTTGATGTCATTTACTTGGATTTTAGTAAAGCTTTTGACAAGGTTCCCCATGATGTTCTGATGGATAAGTTGAAGGAATGCAATCTGGATTTTCAGATAGTTAGGTGGGTAGGGAATTGGTTAGAGAACCGCACTCAAAGAGTTGTTGTCAATGGTGTTTCATCAGACTGGAGAGAGGTGAGTAGCGGGGTATCTCAGGGCTCGGTGCTTGGCCCGGTACTTTTTAACATATTTATTAATGATCTAGATGAGGCGGTGGAGGGACTACTCATCAAGTTTTCAGATGACACCAAATTGGGAGGACTGGCAAATACTCCGGAAGATAGAGACAGAGTTCAACGAGATCTGAACACAATGGAAAAATGGGCAAATGAGAACAAGATGCAATTTAATAAAGATAAGTGTAAAGTTCTGCTAAGAGCCTCTTGTGGCGCAGAGTGGTAAGGCAGCCGCCTGAAAGCTTTGCCCATGAGGTTGGGAGTTCAATCCCAGCAGCCGGCTCAAGGTTGACTCAGCCTTCCATCCTTCCGAGGTCGGTAAAATGAGTACCCAGCTTGCTGCTGGGGGGTAAATGGTAATGACTGGGGAAGGCACTGGCAAACCACCCCATATTGAGTCTGCCATGAAAACGCTGGAGGGCGTCACCCCAAGGGTCAGACATGACTCGGTGCTTGCACAGGGGATACCTTTACCTTTACCTTTAAAGTTCTGCATCCGGGTCAGAAAAATGAAAAGAATGCCTACTGGATGGGGGATACGCTTCTAGGTAACACTGTGTGTGAACGAGACCTTGGGGTACTTGTGGATTGTAAACTAAACATGAGCAGGCAGTGTGATGCAGCGGTAAAAAAGGCAAATGCCATTTTGGGGTGTATCAACAGGGGCATCACATCAAAATCACAAGATGTCATAGTCCCATTGTATACGGCACTGGTTAGACCACACCTGGAGTACTGTGTGCAGTTCTGGAGGCCTCACTTCAAGAAGGACGTAGATAAAATTGAAAGGGTACAGAGGAGAGCGACGAAGATGATCTGGGGCCAAGGGACCAAGCCCTATGAAGATAGGTTGAGGGACTTGGGAATGTTCAGCCTGGAGAAAAGGAGGTTGAGAGGGGACATGATAGCCCTCTTTAAGTATTTGAAAGGTTGTCACTTGGAGGAGGGCAGGATGCTGTTTCTGTTGGCTGCAGAGCAGAGGACACGCAGTAATGGGTTTAAACTTCAAGTACAACGATATAGGCTAGATATCAGGGGGGAAAATTCACAGTCAGAGTAGTTCAGCAGTGGAATAGGCTGCCTAAGGAGGTGGTGAGCTCCCCCTCACTAGCAGTCTTGAAGCAAAGGTTGGATACACACTTTTCTTGGATGCTTTAGGATGCTTAGGGCTGATCCTGTGTTGAGCAGGGGGTTGGACTAGATGGCCTGTATGGCCCCTTCCAACTCTATGATTCTATGATTCTAAGGTTACACTTCACTGAATGAGCAGGTTCATAACTGGTGTGTGTGTGTGTGCGTATTAGATCCAATTCCTGATCTATATTTTGAAGACTCAATGGCATACAGCCTTTTTTTATCAGCTCCGGGCCTAGGGATGGGCCTGGTTCACAAACTGAAATTCAGTTTGAGCCTCCGGGGAGGGTGGTATATAAATAAATTAAATAAAGAAATAAACAAACAAACTAGGGACAGTGAACCAATGTTCATGTTTAATGCCTTTATAATGGCTTGGTTTTTATACTGTGGTTGTTAATTGTAAGGTGCCTCAAGATCAACTCTGAAGCCACAAAAAAGAAATATTCTAATTCAATGAATTAGTCAAAATTACTTGACCCAGAGATGGCTATCTACAAGGGACTGAGAAGCATGTCTTTCCCTTTACCTAGGCAGAAGTGGGTGCATATTGACTGAAAGCAAAACAAGATACATTTGTGCTCCAATTTCAGCCTGTCTTGTGCCTCTGTTGCCCTAAGAATCATGGGACTGTGCTCCTCCTTACAAGTATCTATGACACAGAAGCTTTTGGGTCAACCTGAGATTGGTGGGAGGGAGTTGAAGGTGGACTGGAAATCCCAGTTGAGACAGCTGCATCATGCTGCCTCACACTGGATTGACATGCTTTGTGCAGATCGTTCACCATTCCCCTCTCATTCTCACCACTGCCCTTGCCCTGTAAAAAGACCATTGTAATCTCATCAGTAGCCCTGGCAAATCCACTTCTCACTCATTCGTATTTAGTTATTTAAAATATCTCATCCTGCTTTGCTCCTGCAGAGAAAAATGGCCCCTGCTAATCCTAAGAACACTTTCCTGAGAGTAAGACTTACTAGATAGATCTGAGCTGGGTTCTGAGTAGGCCTGCTTAAAATTTCTCTTTTAGGCTTGTGGTAAGGTATGCTGCACATGGCAGGGCTCCTTTTTCGGGTTTGAGAGCAGTCAAGGGGTGGGACTCAGCAGGTGAACTTCACCACCAGAAGCTGTTCTGAATCAGACCATTGGTCCATCAGGGTCAGTACTGTGAATTGCTCAGGGTCTCAGGTAAAGGTCTTCCACATTCCTATTACCTGGATTTGCAAATGTGAGAATCTTGCAAAGGGCTGCAACTTCACATCAGGTGTTCAGCCTACAGCAAATGATATCCTGCAGTCTTAGTATTTGAAAATCTTCTCATGATCATTCAGATCTTACCTGCAGGAAGTTGATCACTGTGTCTAGGAAATGTACCACATTCCAAGTGACTCTATAATGTCAGGATTTCTCTTTGAAATTCAGATTGCATATAATGCCAAAAAGGAAGGTACTAAGGCTTTCCCACTAAATTTAACAGGTAAAGAGCACAATCTTAAACATGTCTCTTTAGCATCCCACTCAGATCTATCCAGTGGAACTTACTCTTAGGAAACTGTTCAAACATAAGTCAGGGAGAAAAAAAGACATAGAGACACACACACAGAGAGTTTAAACACAGGTTTTCTTTTCTTTCTTTTTGTACCATCACCCATAAATGCATCTTTCAGAGAGGAAACAAGATTCCACTGAAAATGTGGTTAGTTAAAACAAAATGAAATGTAAGCTACTTCTCATAAAAATGCATTTATATGTGATGGGGGGGGAGATAATCAGCATTTAAACTCTCTCTAAGACTTACGTTTTCATCATAGCAACATCCTTGCTGGACTTAAGTAGACTTTTCTTTTTATACCCTTTATTACCTCATAGCCATTTTCTTGTAGGTAATGAATGCTCATGTTAACAGAACACCATGCTGATGCATTTTTCCTGCCATTGTATGTAACATATTTTCTAATTCTTCTGCTCTATTCAGCATTTGACCCCAACGATAGGGGATTATGGTATTAACTCTCTACACAGCACACATTCTTTACAGACTTTCACTAAATACTGTAAGCCTGCTGCAGAGCGGAATAAAAGTGAAAGCAGACCGTCTGGTCTTAAGCTGTGCACACAGAGGGTCGTGATCCAATTGGAAGAGAAGCAGAATTTTAAAAAGAAAGAGGTTTGACAAAATTTTAATCCTTGTCATTTTCATTTCTCTTACCCTGTGGATTTGGGTGATTTTATTTACACTGTCATCTTGAGCCTAGGGATTGAAAATCAGGCTTTTATAGAGATTATTAAAAGTACATACAGTACACTAAAGGTTGGACCACTGGTATATGCTATGAAAAAATATGCTTATGGACTTGCTTGTCATTAGATATAGAAAAGAAGCACTTTTTGCAACCTGTTTTTAAGGGCTATGGGAAATGACCCCTGAGCAATTCTTGTTAAGAGGCACAGTAATTGGCTTTTTAACAATCAAAGTATTGAAGGCTGATCTTAAGGATATCTCTGAGTGTCTTCTTGGGTTGTTTTGTGCCTTTAAACTTTGAACAAGATTGCATGAATAAAAGGTAAGTCTTTGACCAGGTGCCCACTGTGACTCAGCAGTAGGCTTGTCCATTTATTATTGACAGATATTGACAAATATTCATGCATTTCTCCCATTCGTAATCCCACCTTTCATCAAGGGAACCTCAGGGTGGCAATCATGATCCATGTTTTTTTCTCTCAACAATCCTGAGAAATGGGCTGGTTGAGGCAGAATGAATGGGCCAACTCCACTCTCTCATTTTCATTGCTTTGAACCCAGGTTTCAAAAGTTCAAAACTCTAATTGCTACATGACACTGGCTCTTGTTTACAAAAGCACAGCTTTTGCCATAATAAGGTAATGATGAGGAAAGATTCACTGAATTTCTATTTGACAAACAGCTATAAAATCCAACCAAATTTTTTCCAGGAACGGAGATACAGTGAAAAGAAAATCAATGAGTCTGTTTTTAGCCAGGCCCACAGAGTCATGGAAAGAACAATGCTGTACCTGGTCTACTTTCTTCAAGCACCACACCACAGAGCAGAAGGCTGGGCAATGCTTGGTACTGGGAGCTGGTTTTGCCATACACTCTTGGTCTTACAAGCCACTGGCCACAATGTGAAGGCATTTGCTCCTGTCCAGAGATGCTACACCACCTGGAGAAACACATTGTTGCTGTAATGATGATGATTAATTATGTTAGTATACTATCCTTCCTCTCAACATTCTTTCAAAGACTATTATCCCATCCTTCTTTGAGATATTTAGAAAGCAATATATATGGTCACTCCAACTATGCCATCCTTGCACTGCACTCCAATCCTATTAGAGACATTATGCTGAAAATTGAGCTCAAAGTACCATCACCAGCTGCATACTTGGCTGGGAATTTGGATCCCAGTCTTTGTAGTCTAAGACTCTCCGCAAACGTTTTACATCCTGCACACCAAGATGCTCCAGGATGCTCCATTATGCTCCAGACCATGCAGTTATCACCTATCAGTTGGTCAGTAGACAGGAGTATGGTTCATATGTCGTTCCAGAGGATAAAAGAGTAGACTTCGTTTAACTGGCTACAAAATGATAGGGAAAGGATGGGTTAATATGTTAGCGATGGGTGAGCTTGACAGAATTTCCAAATTTTAAAATTGCTCAAAAAAACAAACAAACAAACTGTTTTTCCAGTTTTTCTGGGAAGATTTCTGCTTGCTGAACTGAATTCTGAATCAAGCCAGAAGAAAATCTTCTATCACCAATTTCTTTCTATGGTGATGATCTCATGTTCTACTATTATTTACTTTATCTCTTTCCTTCAGTAACTAGTTGCTCTCTTGACTGTTTCTTCCAGGGTGATTTCCTATTTCTTAACATTCAATTTTAAATTTTCTTCTTGCTCACATTGCCTTTGGTGAGGTAACTATTCTGTTCCCTCTTCAACTCCAGCTGTTAACTCCTTGATGTAATATAATTCTTCCTTTTCCCCTCCATTAAGTTGCTAAATCTTGTCAGTTTCTTCTCCGTAATTTCTGTAAAATTCACCTTTTTCATCCAACCAAAGCAGTTATTCATTCTTTCATTATCTTTTGCATTGACTATTGTGACTGTTTTGCATGGCCAGCTTTTCTTTTCTCTTAAACCTCTTTCCTTGGTCTTGAATTCTTCAGTTTACTTACTGTGTTCAGCTCACCGCTATGACAATGTTATACTTTTGCGCCACACATTGGCTATCCTTTTTCTTCTTGTGTTCGGTTTAAATGCCTATTAAATTATTTAACTTTCTTCACCCTCTTGCTCCCCCTTCCCTATTGGTTCTTCTCTCTATTCATATTCCTTCTTCATGCCTCTGGTACCTTCAGTCTCCTAAACCCAGAATTACATCCTTTGTTCCTTGACTTCACCTTTCTTCCTTGTTAACCCAATCATACCTCTCCCTTTTGTATGCATCAGTCCCTTTGAGGTACATTAAAAAACACTAGCATTTCTTATTCTAACTAACCTTTCACACCTTCATTTTTTCTCCACCTCTCTTTTCTTATTCAGATTTTAAATCTGAAGGCAGGGTACAGAAGAGTGCCAACTCCATACTCGGAAATTCCTGTATATTTAGGAATGGAGCCTGGGAAGGGTGGAGTTTGGGGGAGGGGAGAGCATAACACCATAGAGTCTGCCCTATAAAGCTGCTGCTTTATCCAGGGGGGCATCTCTGTAGTCTATGGATAAGTTATAATTCCAGATGATATCAAAGCCCCACCATAGCTCAAGACAGCTAATCAAGTTAACCAAATTCAGTTCTAAATGAAACCTCATCTGCCTCCGAAAGATCGACAGTAAGGGGTCAGATGCACCTCCCTGGGGAAGTTGTTGCATAATTATGAAGTTGTCATTGAAAAGTCCCTTTCTTATGTACCCACCAAATTGGCCTCTTTGATTGATGGGACAGTAAGAAGGGTCTCTCCCTGTGATCTTAATTTCTGAGCAGCAACGTATGAGAGAAGATAGTCTTCCATGCCTCTGTCCCAAGCCATGTAGTGCTTTAGCAGTCAAAATCCACACCTTGAATTGGGTTCAGAGGTGGATTGGTAGCCAGTGTAATTGCTGTAGTATCAGGGTCTTGGCAACCGGCTCCAATCAGTGGTCTGCCACAACATTCTGCACTGCCTTCCGCCTCTGAACCATCTTCAAGGGTAACTCCTCATGGAGCACATTGCAATATTCCACACTAGATGTAACAAAGGTTTGGAAAACTAGGGCCAGAAATAGGTGCAATTGACACACCAGGCAAAGCTAGACAAAACCAAACTGGACCAGTGCAGCCACTTGAGTTTTGAAAATGACCACTGTGTCAAGCTGTGAACCTGGCTTTTCAAAGGGAGCATCCCACTGAAGTCAGGAGAGACATGAAGCCCCTGATCTGCCTTTCTACAGCTCAGAGCCCTGAAGCCCCTGCTCCATCTTTCTACTCAACTAGATAACTTCTGACTTGCCAGGATTAGGTTTCAGTTTGTTCATCCTCATTACTGTCTCCAAGCACCAGTTGAGAACATCAACAGCATCCTCAGAATTAAGTGATAGACAGGGAATGGGGGGGGGGAGATCTGGGTATCATCTACATATTGATGACCACTTCCAGTGGCTTCATATAGTTATGAAATAGCAAGCAGGGTCAGAGCAAACTGTGCAGAACCCCACAAGCCAAAAGCTATGCTGCAGAGCAGGAATCGCCTGGCACCATCCTATATGAACACTCCCCAAGACCCAAACTATTGTACCATGGTGCCCCAGTCTCAGTGCCAAGAGGCAACTCAGTAGGATACTATGGTTGATAGTATCAAAGGCTGCAGAGAGATCTGAAAGAAGTGGCAGAGTTGCATGCCCACTCCCTAGTTCTGGTCCATAGAATCAATTAAGGTCCTTAGTTCCTAAATCAGTGGTCCCCAACCTTTTTATCACCGGGGACCACTCAACGCCAGGGACCACTCACTGGGGACCACTCAACGCCTTTTACTGAGGCCCAGCGGGGGAGGGGTAGTTTACTCCTCTACTCTCAACCACTGCCCTAGCGCTCTCTGATCGCTATGGTAATGTTTAAACATCCCTTCAAAATAAGATACAGACATGCCACAACAATGAAGTGTGTTGTAAAGGGCTGGGGGGGGGGATGAAGTAAAGGGCCAGGGGGGGGAGAAGGCGTCCTTTGCGGCCCACCTCCAGTTAGTCGAAGGACCACATGTGGTCGGCGGCCCACAGGTTCGGGATCGCTATCCTAAATAGTAAACATTTTATATTTAATCTGTATATTTAATATTTCTTTTCCTGTATTTTGTGTATCCTGTTCTATTTATGCCTGACCATTGATAAAAGCAGCCATGCCGAAAAGAGTCTGGTCAGTGGAGGCATTAGTATGAATGTACACTTGGATTTTAATGAGGATATATTTTAAGCCTTGAATTTTTAATTTGAATAAATATTAACATTCAATTTTACATTATGTTCCACCCTACAGAGGCCTGAGCACACCTTCCTTATTTTGACCTGGAGGGGGGGAGGACTTGGGTCAAGAGATTTTCTCCTTTTTGTTGCCCTCTATCTGGTTCTCAGTAGAGATAATGAGCCAAGGCAACCAAAGCAGTTATAATTCTATTCTACAGTACATGGACAGCTGCGTTCACAATTACCAGTAGCCAAAAGAGCCATGTGACAAACTCTGTGGCCAGAAGGGTTTTCTTTTTGTTTTTGTTAAGGGAAAATGTTTTTGTTAAGGGGTAGTAAGCATGGCCAACACCCACCATGGGTGGCCAATCTCCAGGAGGGATGGAGACCTTCCAGCATGGCATCTTTCTGGGCACCTCCATAAAGCAGACTGGTGCTCTCCCACTGCTCCAGCTTCCCCACCCAGAGGCAGAAGGGTGCTCAGTCTACCTGTGGTGCTCCCATTGACAGCAGCCACAGCTCCCAACCTTCCGTCACCCAGGGGGGAGCCATGCAGCCCAAGAGGCATCCCCTCTCCCATACAATGGGTGGTGACGGTGCATTCTTCAGGGCTGAGTTCTGCACAGCAGCCTGCCACCTCTCTGCCCAGTAACCAGATTGGCCCACCTCTTCTCTGGTGCCCTTGCATTCCCCCCCCCCCACCACCACATGCCATGGCCAGACTGGATTGAGAGGAAGGGCTTCCCTCTCTGTCTTCCTGTTTTCTTCTCACTCTGAAGCATGGCAAGATGGGTAAGATTATCAAGATGCCCAAGGGTAGAAAAAGATGAGTAAAACTACCATTACTCCATGTTCTTTTCTTGGTTGGTTTGACTTTCTTCAGCCTGCTCTTCTCCTGGCAATGTCCCCAGTGCTGGGATAAGAACACAGAGGCCATAGGTCCTTACCTTTCATCCTTGAAATGAGGCCCACAGCTCATGGTGGCTCTCAGCTTATCCATCATCTAGGCCTTCCAGCAGTGAGTATTTTAAAGTAGAAACTACCTAAAACCCCCAGGCCCTACTAGTCAATGAACTTACTTTCCCAGAGCATGAGAAAGGTGCCCTATTTGGAAAGAGCCATAGGTAGTATTGACTTTCAGGAGGCGACTGACCCAGCGAAGACACGACTCCATATTTGGCGAATAAATTGGCCGCAGCCGTTTATTAACCCCCAACCCACAACGGAGGGTTGGCCCTCTGCTGGTGAGGGAGCCTGACCCCGTCAGCCGTCCGGCTGCCACAAACAGAACCGGGGCTAAGGCTCCACGCCTCACTCCCAGCCGGGAGGATGGGACGCCTTTCACCCCGGATTCTCCTGGGAAGCGGCAGCAAGGGACCCAAAGGGCGTCCGCCTCCATTGGTGTCCCCTTGCCGCTTGGCCCCCAGGCCCCTGGCCTCCCAGCCAGGTAGGCCGTGCCCAGGTACTGGCCGGTCTCTTTACTGAGACCCCCACCTCCCACCCGCACGCAAACGGGCCTCCCTGCCAACAGGCTCCCCACCAAGCATGACCGCACTGCGACAAAATTAACAATAATCAAAAAACCGGGAGGGTGGGAGGGTGACTGTTCCTGCGGCGTCCGGCGCGAAGAGGGCCTTGGAGCGAGCACCCGGCCTATATATAGCCGGGTGCCCCCGCCCCTCTCCGGCCGCGTGATGGCGTGGCCTGATGACGCCCTTGGAGGCGTGTCATTGCTGGGCGCCCCCGTGGCGTCAATGGCGTCCGCGCCGAGCCGCGGCCGCTTTATGTCAAAGCGCCACATGGGGCTCCCAAGCCACTGAGCAAAAAACTATTATCAAGCTTA
Source organism: Paroedura picta (assembly GCF_049243985.1). NCBI lineage: Eukaryota > Metazoa > Chordata > Lepidosauria > Squamata > Gekkonidae > Paroedura > Paroedura picta. The sequence continues at coordinate 55,147,588 of NC_135369.1, forward strand.
AAGCCAACCTGGAGGGGGGGGGATGACATTAAAACACTTCTATGTATACAACAACAAATATTATACTGGAAGTATGCAAACAATATTGCATTCATTGTAAAATATTTTCAATAGCTGATAAGGAAGAAATTAATTTTAGTCATCTAGATTCCTTCATCTACATACTCCCCACCCCCCATCCTTCCTGTTTCTTACATTCCTGTCTGCCACATGAGTTTTGCCGTATGAAAGAAAGAAAGAAAGAAAGAAAGAAAGAAAGAAAGAAAGAAAGAAAGAAAGAAAGAAAGAAAGAAAGAAAGAAAGAAAGAAAGAAAGAAAGAAAGAAATGGGTTTTGTCCATGCTTATCTATAGCTAAGCAAGCATAATGTGATTACAGAGCACATCTGATATTTTGTCCTGAATGTGCAAAAGAAGATGAAATGCTTGCTTTTTTTTTTTTTAAGGCACTGCAAATGAAAACACCACAGTGCGCCACCAGGATCTTTTGCAAAGTAGGCAGAATCTAACATTAGTAGTCTCTGGGTCAGTGCATAGCAGAAATTTACCCAGACTGATAGGAGTAACTTTCAGAGGTTCGACTTTGGCTGGTTTGTTTAAATTGACAAGGCTAAGGATGAGACTGTTGTCCTAAATATGGGATTCCCTGATTGTGGGCTTGATCCTAAATGGTGCTGAATGCTGTTGACTGCTACAGGCAGCTCCTTTTGGTTCTTCCTGGGAAATGCTTGTCATCTCACAGGATTGAACCTTTTGTCCTTAATACTGTCTCATTCCCATTATGCCCCTTTGCTCACAGATAATCCCTTGGCATTATTCTCATTATACTACTTGGCATTCCCATTATGCTCTTTACCACTGATCTGCCCATCTTCCCTATTTAATTTCCTTGGTATGTTTTTTTTCTTTTTAAATTTCTGTTACAGCTAACATTAATTTTATGCATGATTCTTAGGATTGCGGCTCTATGATCTTGTTGCCCATTTCCTTGAATTCTGAAGATATACCCTCCCAAAATCTCAACAAATATAACCTAAATCAACGTATACATTTTGGCATTTACATTGCTATGCCTTTGCAATGTTCAAAGAATTAAGCAGCATACAGCAGATGGTGATTTCATGTATCCTCTACAAAAGCCTGGAGAAACTGAAACAATGCAATCCTAAACACAGTTATACCTTTTCATTTGCTATGATTAACTCCACTTAGGATAGCACTGTGCATTCAAGAAGAACCGGGTTATGCTCCATAGCGTTACCACCATACCGACTCATATATATTTGCTCTTACATGAGAAGCATCACCATTGACATATGGGGACATTATTTACTGTTCAGCTCAGCTCTGTCAATAATTTAGGGGGGAAATCATTAGGCAAATTTCCCTAATTAAAGTTTGCCCCTTTAAAAAATATGAAATTACATTATTCTGATTTTTTTAAACCAATACCCGTATAAAGAATCACATACGAAAGGAGAAAGATAATGATATCAATGCATGATGTAATACATTACCTACTGGTTTATCACGGTTTTAGAATTTATCAGTAAATCTATCTAATTGACTTTCAGTTTCTCTTCTCCCATAATCAGTGGACACAAATATATTTAAAATAAATCACACAGTCTGTCTACAGTGAAAAGAGCTGTCAAATCACAGCTGATTTATGGGGACCTCGGGGGGGGGGTTCAAGGCAAAAGACATTCAGAAGTGGTTTGCCATTGCCTGCCTCCTCCTCATGACCTTGATATTCCTTGTAGGTCTCCCATCCAAAAGTAGCCAGGGCTAACCTTGCTGAGTTAATTTCATCCTTTATTGACATTCCAGAATATTACAGAATACATATTGCAGAAAGTCAGAGCAGGAAAAATATAAATAGCAGCACAAACAGTTAAAACAAAGGTACACTCGAAGAAGAAGAAGAAGAAGAAGAAGAAGAAGAAGAAGAAGATGGTTCTTACATGCCGTTTTTCTCTACCAGGAGTTTCAAAGTGGCTTACATTCGCCTTCCCTTTCCTCTCTTTTATTTGAATTAACAGTGGAATCATATGCAGAAGTAACTCTGCATAAGATTGAACTGCAAGTCCAAAAGTCCTTTATTGTTCTTAGATTTTGGCTGGCATTAAGTAGCCAATTCCTTAATCACCTATGGTACATAGAAATTGATTTTGGATGTCTAGGCAGCTTTCATAGCTTGATTCTTTTATATTCTCTGTATACAAACACGTGGGCAGACTGGTTAACAAGAATATTAGGTAGTTTGGTAACTTTGTTCGAATAAAGTACTTAGGAGCTTTATGACAAAAAAAAGGCATCCAAGCTGGCCATTCAATGCTTAACATTACAGTTTTAAAAGCAGTATGTGTGGCCTGAATTTTTAGAATCCTTCCAGATTAAATTTCAAAAGCGAAATCTGCAAACATTCAATGCATCTTAAAAAATCAAATTCAAAGCTGAATATTTGGTCAGCTTATAATGTTGAACACAATTTCCAGCAATACATGTGGTCAAGGGCAATGGCATTTTCTGACTGCTTCTGCAGAAAAATAATTCTGTTGTAATGGGTGGTCTGAACTGTTCACTCCAAAAGCAAGCCTTACACACCATTGCAAACCTTCCAAGATAATGTCTTATGCTTTAGAATATGGTGTTATCTCTTTAGGTATAAGGTCAACAGGCCATGCTCTGACATTCTGAGCCAAATCCTGATTCAGTAGGGTCTTGAGAAATTTAAGTACATGGCAAACTACTCCACAATGACCACAAGAAGCTTCATCAGAAACACAGAAATCCAGTTTGTCACAGGTTTTATGAACAGTTCTCCAATAGATTATATTCTGGTCCAGAAGATCATTTACAGTCTGTTTCTGGGTTCTCAAAAAATCAAACATTTTGACCTACACTTCAGTAGTACTTTTGGCAGTCAATTAAATCAAAATTCTTAGGAGACTTTCCAGACAGCAGCAAAAAAGAATAACATGCCCAATGTACAAGGACTTGTTAACGAGAACGGGTGAGCTCAAGAGCTTGCAAGTATTAAACAAAGAAGGATATGAACTACAATGGATGGAGTATAATCAATTGAAATCTAGATTAAAAACAGACTTTGAGATCCGTGTGGACAAAAACATGCCTCTTAGCGATTTCAAAAACATGTTATTGCTCAAAAAACCTCACCTACAGGGCCAGATCTATAAACTACTTTTGAAATATGAAACCGAGTCATAACAAATTAAGAACTGTATGATTAAATGGATGCAAAATCTAGGTTCTATAATTGCTATGAAGGAATGGGAACGAGCATGGATTAAAATTCCTAAACAAACCAACAGTCAGATTTTAAGGGAAAACTGGTATAAGATGTTTTATAGGTGTGGTATATTACCCCAAAGGTCATTGCAAAAATCTCAGATAGGTTTGATAATAAATGTTGAAAATGTAATAAAGCAATAGGTTCCTTTTATCATATGTGGTGGAATTGTGAGACAGCAAAAAAGTATTGGGCCAAAATACATATGGTGTTACAGGAAATATTTAAAATGCGGTATCCAATGAAGCCTGAATCTATGTTGCTAAGTTTTCATCCAAGTGCTTTACCAAGTTCTTCTAGAATCCTCTTCTTCCATGCAACTATGGCGGTGCGGTTGGTGTGGGCGAAGCACTGGAAGGTGACTGAAACCCCAACTATTTCTACATGTTTAGACAAATTAGCGGACTTAGCAAAAATGGCAAGACTCACCAACATGGTTAACAAGAAACCACCGGAAGAATATGATGAATAGTGGAGCAACTACCTGGACTTTCTTAAGAAAGACAGCAGTAACTGTTAGGTTAGGGTTAACATGCAATGGGAACTGACTACATACTTCTTAAGATAATATCAGACTATACTATAATATGTATTAATAATTACTTTACTAGCTGGTCACTTGTTTCTTTTTTCATCCTTCTGTAAACGCTTTATATAATAATAATTTTAAAAATTCTTAGGAGACTTCCTGAGCATATGAGAACATACCACAATCTTAATGAGAAAATGAAAATTGGGATGAGGAGCAAAAAGTGAATGAGTTAACAATAAACTGGAAGTGTATGTAGTTGGCCAGCCATTCCTTGTAAGTATGATGAATAATGTTTTCATCTAAAAATACTAGTTGATGGATGATCTTTGGCAGATAACTTGCCCTCAATGAGCAGGTTTCTCATGCCATTGTCTAAGTGCTGAAAATTCTATTTGATATCATATTTAGTCTGTCTTGTGCTGTGAGAAATTGTAGGAATGTTTTAGATGAGCACAAAATCTTTTTTAAAAACCCTGGAAATTTTACATACCAGAGCAAATTTTAAACCACTCAACAACTCAGCCTTACTTCATCAACAATTCCAACTGTGGCTACATTATACTCCCTAGGAAAGCAGATCTCTATATCAATTTCATACCGATGGGACAAAATCTTGATTTTATGATGAATTGTATTTTCAGGATGTCTGATTGTTAAATGCTCAAAACGGCAACACTGATTCATTATGGAATCCTATTCAATGAGGACAACTTAGCTTGCCTGCCAAAAATCATTCATCAATGGGAATTTTTCTCATGGAAGATTGTATCTGGTTGGCCAACAAAAAATCAATGCTTGGAGGATAAAAAGAGATAAACCTACAGAGTTTTAACAATCCTTAGACAACATCTGATTTAGCTTATGGCACACATGCTGGTCCTACAATCTCTTGAGCTACTGTTGGTACTACTGGGGATTTGTTCAGGGATCACTACAGCCTTTGTTTTCCTTTTGTCTGTTGTATACCTTGAGGCATTTTATACCTGGAAGTATCTTCAGGGCAAAATGGAGGTGGTAAACAAAGAGGACTGGAAATAGCTCCAGGCTGATTTTATGGTTTCTTAAGAATTTGACATTCAAAGTGAAGTTTGAACTGAATTGATATCTATGGAATTGAGACTATGTATATAGTGGGATGAGCCAGCCAGAATGACGGGTGTTGGGAAACATAAGTGAGCACGGGGGCTACTGTTGTTGTTTGTACAGGCTGCTACCCCCTTTTAGAAGAAACAAACATAGAAACAAAGAGCTGGAATGGACCTCAAAGGTCATCCAGTGCAACCTCTTGCATAATGCAGAAAATTCAGAACTATCTCCTATCCATGCATTCCCCCAATGATCTCCAATCTATGCCCAGAGGAAGACAAAAAAACTGCAGAAACTCTGGCCAATCTGGCTGGGAGTAAATTCCTTCCTGACCCCAAATTGGCAACTGACATTACCATGTGCATTGGCCCATTCCTTCCTGCCCTCACTCTCATGATTGTTGTGCTGCTCTGTAAGCTCTGTACTTCATTTTGAAGGTAGCATGGGCAAAGAATAGCTGATTAAGAGGGTTACACTAATGTGAGGATGGCTGTTGCTGCTGTCCTTGTGTTCACATTATTGGGACGGGATCTATCTGGGTTGCTACAGTGATGGCTGAATGGGCATGTTGAGATTGGTGTTAGTAATAAGTAAGCCAACCTTGTATGAATTATTCTAGCATGATTTTATATAGCCTGGCAGTTAGTGGCAGGAGTCATATATTAGCTTGGTATCATTCATATTTTTCAACTGAAAGCCGATAACATAAAAACAAACAACCAAATAAATGGGAGAGCTGCCTCTTTAAATGTTTAGTCAAGAGCCAAGGATGCATTGAAAGAATATAGGATGACATTGTCAAGTTTATCTTCTGAAATAAAGGAAAATAAAAAGAGTGCTCTTAAAATTTACTGTAGGAAATTCTACAGTAAATGGTGTCTCACAACAGAAGGTGTTAACCAAGTCCAGAAATGTATTAAGGATCAGAGTTTCTGTAAGTATGTGTCTGCGCAATCCCCCTGGGAATGATCTACATGACTTTTATGGTTGCTGACACATTTTCTCAAACCGTGTCTTCCCTCACAGAACCTACAGTTCTTTTTTGAATTTCATAATGGAAAGACCACCTTTCCACCACAGGCTGCCATGGAGGCAGCTTGTGTGCAGAATTTGGAAGAAATGTCAACACTTTTTGGCATGCGAGTCATAAGCCCATATGGGCCACTGCTTGCAAAATGTTGCTTTTTCATACCAGGAGAGGAAGATATGATGGTACATTTATTTGACTTCTTTGGTGTTACTTGTTTTTGCCAGAGCTCCCCCTTCCCCCACCCCATGGATCATCCTCATTTGTTTTGAAACAGAAATAATATCTAATAATACCCCTAGATGCTCTTGAAGTCTTTTCCCTTAAATGCGGACATATAAATGCCAATATATATATCCAACATTCCATCCCACTCTACCATGATTGTAAAACAAAACTGAAGGCCTTGCTTGACAAATAGAATTGGGCTTTGTTCTCAGTGACACGAATCAAATTGCTGAACACCTTCTACCGGTCGAATATCTGATGGTGACAATTAATAATACAAAATTTCTGAAGAGATGAAAGTGTTCTTGAGATGCTCCTACTCAGTCCTTCTTCCTTAAACTAGTGTCTGGTCTTCAGCAGATGGTGGGGCTTTGGAATGACCTTCAAGGGTAAGGATGAACCAAAAGGATGTGGGTGTTCCATGTCCTCCATGTACTTCACTACAGGTGAGACCAGAGGCCTGTTGTCTCCCATTGGGAGCTGTTGTCTCCCATTGTTCCAGGGACAGTCAGCAAGGCGCTAATGCTGGCAGCCAGGAGCTGCGTGTTCTGTTGCTCTAATTTCCATGGAAATGGATGACAGAGCAGCAATTCGTACGTGAACCATTAAAATAAATATATTGTACCCAATACAGAGATGATGATGAGAACAGTGATGACAAAACGGGCATGTTCAATATGAGGACTTCAGGAGCACTGACTCATTCTTTTTTAAACTTATAATTGTATTGACTCAGACTGTTAGGTGACTTAACTGACTATGCATTTGCTCTAGCAACAAGTCTTCAAGAACATAGGAAGAGATTTTTCCTTTTAATTCTCTCTGAAAGGCCTAAAAATGGAGATATCCAGGATGAAAGTTGTCATTAGCTAGTGTGGAGTTCTGGTCTATATTCAGCAAGTGCAATTTCCCTCCCACTTGAATGATGAAACAACCACATCCCAGGCACAAGAGGGTACCTGTGACTCTCTGGCATTCCCTGGCAACTGTATGTCCAAGGGCTTCTTCCATCCTGACAATTGTTCAAAAAATGCAAAGTAGCCTCTGGAGGCTGGGAGGCTGTAATTTGGAATGGGAATGCCTCAGAGGAAGAAGGAGATTTTAGCCTTTTGGCCAATTCAAAATTGCTACAAGATGCATTGTCTTTTGCGGATATGGATATATCCACCTTGAAAAGTGAATGGGGGGGGGGGGGGTTGGATGAATAGAAAAACATCTGGTGGGTCAGGGCTTTTTATTATTATTTTATTCATAAGAATTATACCACAACTTTCTATCTAAACATAATAATAAATAGTGGTATATTTGGTTGTTTTTTTATTTAAGCCAAGTCTGGTTCTCAAAACCAAGACAAATCTAAATTAAAGTATCTCCCCTGGACTTTGTGGATGTCATTTGGTTTAGGGTTGCCAGCTCTGGGCTGAGAACTCTGGAGGGCAGAGCCTTGCGAAGAGCAGAGTTGGGGGAGGGACCTCAGCAGGGTATGATGCCATAGAGTCCACCCTCCAAAGCAGCCATTTTCTCCAGGGGAACTAATCTCTGTTGCCTGGAGATCACTGTAATAGTGGGAGATCTCCAGGTGCCACCTGGAGGTTGGAAATCTTATGTCAGACTGCTTTCAGATTGAGCCAAGCACAACAGAAACATGACTTGCTGCTTCTTTCCCCATTTCCTTTATTGACAGTAGTTGCAAACTAGGAGGAATCCATCAAGGCTGCATTAATTCCTCCTATCTCTTGCTATTCCTCTGCTTAGACTTGCAATCTCATGAGGCTGCTTTTCATTTAAAAATCTATATTGGAGCAGCATTTCATATATTTGAATTAGCGAGACTAGCAGTGCAACCCTAAGCAGAATTATACCTTTCTAAGTCTGTGCAAGTCACAGTAGATCTGCAAACACATCTAACCTATTGGAAAACTGTAGCTCACCACGTGGTTTCCAATGGTTTCCAATGCAAGCAGCTATTTCAGTTTTCTGTTCAGGTAATCTAGTCCCCCCCACACACACACACCCATCTCCCACCCCTGTAACATGTTACTCTCCAGCACAGGGAGGAAGGAAAAAATCTCATAATGCTTTTTACCTGGTGATCATCCCACTTCATGAAAGAAGCAATACAAACAAATGTGTTGTATCAGTAAGGCCCACACTGCTTTAGTGTGATTAACTACTACTGGAAAATTTCAGACCCAGATAAAAATTGCAGGGATTTTTTTCTGCTTTAAAATGAGCCCTGTTGTAAAGGAAACCTGCAATAATGAGATAGTATGAATGAAAAATAAATATTTCACATATTTTGAAGCAAAGGCAAAGCACCCCAAGGGCACCTGCTGGAACAGGTTTTTATGTCCCTTGAGAGGTAGGTAGGTTATTTTATTTGTTATTGTATTTATTAACCGCACTTTCTCAGTTGGCTGACTCACAGTGGTGTACAATAAAATAACAATAAAATCATATCATTACCACATAGTGGCTCTGTATGATTGGGAAGAGCCACTACGGGTCCAGGCCATGTCTGGGCCCTGTCCAGGTGTTCGGACACAGCTTCCACTCCCTGGGCCAGCCTGTGGAGTGCCCGCCCGCAACACCCGGCTGTGAGGTGCACAGGCAGCCTCACAGTCACACACTCCCCACCAGCCGCCGAGGCCTGCCCATCCTGCTGCTGCACCCAGCCACTAGCAGCGGGGAGGTGGCAGGTGAGGCCAGGAGGCTGCAGAGAGGTGGTGCCAGGCCAGTGCCGCGACTGCAAACAGGCACCGGTGGCAGCGGTCCGGCGGAGGTGGCAGCGAGGTGGCAGCTGCGCTAAGGGGAAAAGAGGGGAAGCCTTTCCATGCCTCATGGAACTGGACTCCCCACGTTCCTGCCATGTCTCACCCCACCAAACACCTCCTCACTAGCGCCCGCTACATTTATGTGTGCAGTTGAATTTTTACCTAGTAAAATAATACAACAAGTCCTCCCTAGCCCCAATTCTCTTAGAAACCCAATAGTCCCTATCAACCCAGAGCCTCGGAGAGTAGGCAGAAGAAGGGAGGAGAGGTCCAAAGATCATCATTGACCTGGCCTCAATCAAATGCCTGGTGGAAGAGCTCCATCTTGCTGGTCCTGTGGAACTTAGACAGTTCCTACAGGGCCCTTAGCTCTTCCAAGAGCTCATTCCATTAGGTGGCTACCAAAAAGGGCCTGGCCCTGGCTGAGGCCAGACACACTTCATGTGGGCCAGTGATCACCAACCTGTTCAAACCTACAGAGCAAAGAGCTCTGTGGGGGAGCATAAGGAGTTAGGCAGTCCCTCAGTTACACTGGGTCCAGACTACAAATGGCCTTAAAGGTCAGAACCAGTACCTTCAACTTGACCCGGTACACTACTGGCAACCAATGCAGCTACTGCAGGACTGACTGCATATGGGTTCTCCAAGATGTCCTTGCCAAAAACCCTTGCAGCTGCATTTTGTCCCAGCTGCAATCTCCGAGTCAAGGTCAAGGGTAGGCCCATCCAGAGCCAGGTACAGAAGACTAGCCTGGAAGTGATAGTTGCATGGATCATTGTGGTCTGGGGCCAGATAGGGCACTCGTAGCCTCACTTGGCGAAGCTGGGCTACCTTAGTGTAAGGTGACCAGATTGTCACCTGGGGCCAGGAGAAGGCAAATTGTATTTATGTTGAAATTAAAAATATATATATTACAATACTATTTTTGCATTCTATGCATTCTATGAAAAATTTTGTTGCTCCATATGTGCCAAATTTTTAATCAAGAACCCCCGGTCAATGGTGTCCCGCTTTACCAATGTTAAAATCTGGTCACCTCACCTTAGTGGCTTGTGCCTACATTGTTAGGGAGGCATCAAAAGTCACCCCTAAATTCCTGCCCAAGGGCAAGATTACCTCCCATCTAGGCAGGGAATGTGTGCTTCTGTTCTGGACCCTTTGTACCCAGCCACAGGACCTCTGTCTTGGAAGGGTTGAGTTTCAGATGACTTGTGGTTTACTTGTGGTTTGGTCTTCGGTGAAGAGGGTGGCTGAGGGTTTTTAGCTTGGATAGTCAGGGATGTGATATGCTACATAATGTATTTGTTTTAAATATGTTTAATTATGCAGGTGTTCAAAATCTTCAGAACTGCATCTTTTGTACAGTGCTTTTTGGGTATATTTTATTTGAACCATTCAGAGTTCTATTCAGAGGAGAGAGAATGAAATATAAATCCAATAAATAAATAGAGGAGAAGATGCATCCACATCCTGAGGAATCTTCAGGCTAAATTATTTATTAATTTTCATATTTATATATGAAATCTCAATAACACCAATGGAAGACCTAAGAGTGCAAAAGGAAGGAAACAAGAGGTAAACAATGATAACAAGGTAAGACAATGTTCTCTGTTTCCTTGTATATCTTTAACTGCTACTGTGGAGCGGATTAAATAAAGCGCTAAGGGCTCCTGGAGAGGAGTTAGGGCGGGCCCTGTCTGGGGTAAAAACTCGGAAGGGTGAATCAGGAGCCGTGAAGCGGCTCCTGATTCACCCTTCCGAGTGCCACTCGGGGGCCAAGCGGACAATTGGGAGCTGCGCAAAGCCCGGCTCCCCATTGGCTGCTTGACCTGGCCTTGCCTCGGCCGCCAGGGGTGTCACCGCTCAGACAAAGAAGACCTCTGAGCTGGTGAGTCCTCCCAGCAACCTCTCCTCCCCATTGGGAAAGGAGCAGGGATACCGCGGTGTCCCTGTTCCTTTCTGCCCACCCCCCCAACTACGCTACCGCAAACCGCCCCTCCATCCTTCTGTCCTGCTGCCGTTTCTGCACCACCAAACACACACACATGCACCCAACCAACGCCTACTCCTCCCTAACCCCCAGACCATTTCCCGTGCCCCTGCCAATTGCTACTCTTCCAACATGCACACACAAACACACACACCCAGACACCCACCCAGAACTAACCCCCCTTGCCCCCCAGGCCGCTTCTCATCCCACCGCTAATTTACACGAACCCCACACATATGCATACGCATGCACACAGCCTCCGACCGTAACCCCCCTCAATCCCCCAAACCCTTCCTGCCCCGCCGCCCTGGCTCCACAGCCTGATGCCCACCGGCTGCCTATCGCCCCGCTGCCCTCTGCCCCATCCCACCCCCACCCCAATCACTCCTTTCCCTGGCCCCTCGCCACCACCCTCCTTACCGTTACGGCATCCTCCGGTTTCCTGTCCCGTTGTTAGCCTTCCCGCGGTGCCACAGCTAGGCCACGTGACCTGCGCAGCAGCCGCCATGCCACTGCACTGAACCACGCATTCGCGGACTCCCGCACATGCCTGGTTGCCCGCGCCGCCCGCAGGTCCTGTACGGTAGGTGGGGGGGACCCCCAGGTCACCACCGCCTGGTCACCTGCCCGCCACCCTTCTCCTGGCCCCAGAAACAGCCTCGTCATGTCGCGGATGCGCGATGCTACTCCTGGGGCCGGGAGAAGGCCCTGCGTCATTCCCGGGTGGGTGCGTACCCGGAGCCCTTCTCCCACCCCCGGAAACAGCCTCACCATGTCTGTAACGCGGCGAGCCTCTTCCCGGGGCCAGGACAACACCCCAGGGCACGCCTGAGTTGCCGCGGTGCGCCAGCCCCCAGGAAAGCCTTCGCCCCGTGAAGGCTTCCCCAGGGAGCGGGGGCCTAGCGCCCATTTTATTCCTATATAAAATGGGCTTCCTTTCTAGTCTGTTTATATTTTGGAAACAATTTCCATTTTCTGCTCTTAAAGTCTATTTTGCAGAATTATTTATACCGTGTATACATGTTATTTGGTTTTTACAGCAACCTATACAATATTTACATATACCGCATACATGACATAATATGCAAATATAATATAATTTACATCTATTGTATAATATCAGTGTATTGACATGAAAATAATGCTGATAAATGTGTACATTTTACAGGAAATGTTTGATACAAGGAAACAAAAAAAGGTAAGACAATTAGTGGGCCATTGTCATGGATCCAACATGGCTTTGCTTATATTCTTATATTCTTATGTTCTTATCACTTTCCTGGGAGAAAGACCCAGTTAATAAAATAGGACTTAAGTAGTTCTGCTCACATTTACTGTGCACCATGCATATTTCCTTTTGTGGGACTGGACTAGAGATGTCTGATACTATGATTTCAATTAAAGGATTTAAATAAATATTTCACTTTATGTATTTTAGATATTTATACTCAGTCCTCTGGATCATGAGAACACACTAAAGGTAAAGGTAAAGGTATCCCCTGTGCAAGCACCGAGTCATGTCTGACCCTTGGGGTGACGCCCTCTAGCGTTTTCATGGCAGACTCAATACGGGGTGGTTTGCCAGTGCCTTCCCCAGTCATTACCGTTTACCCCCCAGCAAGCTGGGTACTCATTTTACCGACCTCGGAAGGATGGAAGGCTGAGTCAACCTTGAGCCGGCTGCTGGGATTGAACTCCCAACCTCATGGGCAAAGCTTTCAGGCGGTTGCCTTACCACTCTGCGCCACAAGAGGCTCATAGAGAACACACTATGGCTTGCAATAAACTTGTAAAACTGTCATAAACAATTAAAAATAAAATACAGACTATAAAATGTCTTACAGAGATGTAGTTTGGAAAGTATTTTAGTATGTTTGCACACAAAAGCTTATACCTTGAATAAAACTTGGCTGGTTTGAAAGGCATCACCAGCCACAAAGTTTTTAAAAACATACCACAAAACATAGATAAGTTAATGAAAAACTTGGGGAAAGAAGAAGGCCAAGGGACCACCATGGGAAAAGGACCTATTTCTTGTTGTTATGTGCGAAGTCGTGTCCGACCCATCGCGACCCCATGGACAATGATCCTCCAGGCCTTCCTGTCCTCTACCATTCCCCGGAGTCCATTTAAGTTTGCACCTACTGCTTCAGTGACTCCATCCATCCACCTCATTCTCTGTCGTCCCCTTCTTCTTTTGCCCTCGATCTCTCCCAGCATTAGGCTCTTCTCCAGGGAGTCCTTCCTTCTCATGAGGTGGCCAAAATATTTGAGTTTCATCTTCAGGATCTGGCCTTCTAAAGAGCAGTCAGGGCTGATCTCCTCTAGGACTGACCGGTTTGTTCGCCTTGCAGTCCAAGGGACTCGCAAGAGTCTTCTCCAGCACCAGAGTTCAAAAGCCTCAATTCTTTGACGCTCGGCCTTCCTTATGGTCCAACTTTCGCAGCCATACATTGCAACTGGGAAGACCATAGCCTTGACTAAACGCACTTTTGTTGGCAGGGTGATGTCTCTGCTTTTTAGGATGCTGTCTAGATTTGCCATAGCTTTCCTCCCCAGGAGCAAGCGTCTTTTAATTTCTTTGCTGCAGTCCCCATCTGCAGTGATCTTGGAGCCCAGGAAAATAAAATCTGTCACTATCTCCATTTCTTCCCCTTCTATTTGCCAGGAATTGAGAGGGCCGGATGCCATGATCTTTGTTTTCTTGATGTTGAGTTTCAAGCCAACTTTTGCACTCTCCTCCTTCACCCGCATCAACAGGCTCTTTAGTTCCTCTTCACTTTCTGCCATTAGAGTGGTATCATCTGCATATCTGAGGTTGTTGATATTTCTCCCTGCAATCTTGATCCCAATTTGTGACTCCTCTAATCCCGCATTTCTCATGATGTGCTCTGCATACAAGTTAAATAGGCAAGGCGACAGTATACAGCCTTGCCGAACTCCTTTCTCAATTTTGAACCAGTCAGTGATTCCATGTTCAGTTCTCACTGTTGCTTCTTGACCTGCATATAAATTTCTCAAGAGACAAATAAGATGCTCTGGTATTCCCATCTCTTTAAGAACTTGCCACAATTTGTTGTGCTCCACACAATCAAAGGCTTTAGCATAGTCAATGAAGCAGAAGTAGACGTTTCTCCATGATCCAGCGTATGTTGGCAATTTGATCTCTAGTTCCTCTGCCTCTTTGAAATCCTGCCTGTACTTCTGGAACTTCTCGGTCCACATATTGCTGGAGCCTAGCTTGTAGGATTTTGAGCATAACTTTGCTAGCATTAGAAATTAGTGCAATGGTGCGGTAGTTTGAACATTCTTTGGCATTGCCCTTCTTTGGGATTGGAATGTAAACTGACCTTTTCCAATCCTGTGGCCATTGTTGAGTTTTCCAAATTTGCTGGCATATTGAGTGTAGCACTTTTAGTGCATCGTCCTTTAAGATTTTGAATAGTTCAACTGGAATTCTGTCACCACCGCTAGCTTTATTGTTGCTCGGACTTCCTAAGGCCCATTTGACTTCACATTCCAGGATGTCTGGCTCCAGGTCAGTAACTACCCCACTGTGGTCATCAGGGATGTTAAGCTCGCTCTTGTATAGTTGTTCTGTATAATTTTGCCACCTTTGTTTAATCTCTTCTGCTTCTGTGAGGTTCCTACCATTTTGGTCCCTTATCATACCCAACTTTGCATGAAACGTTCTCTTCATATCTCCAATTTTCTAGAAAAGATCTCTGGTCCTCCCCATTCTATTGTTTTCTTCTATTTGTTTGCACTGTTCATTTAAGAAGGCATTCTTATCTCTTCTAGCTTTTCTCTGGAATTCTGCATTCAATTGGGTGTATCTTTCTCTTTCTCCCTTGCCTTTCACTTCCCTTCTCTCCTTGGCTATTTGTAAAGCTTCCTCAGACAGCCATTTTGATTTCTTGCATTTCTTTTTCTTTGGGATGGTTTTAGTTGCTACCTCTTGTACAATGTTGCAAACCTCCGTCCATAGTTCTTCAGGCACTCTGTCTATCATATCTAATTCCTTAAATCTATTTGTCACCTCTACTGTGTATTGGGGATATGATTTAGTTCATACCTGAGTGGCCTAGTGCTTTTCCCTACTTTCTTCAATTTAAGCCTAAATCTACCAGCCTGTGTCCTGCTTCATTTTGTATTCCAAGGCCAAACTTGCCTGTTATCCCGGTTATCTTTTGGCTTCCTACTTTAGCATTCCAATCCCCCATGATGATAAGCACATCATTTTTTGGCGTTGCTTCTAGAAGGTGTTGTAGGGCTTCATAGAACTGATCAACTTCATCCTCTTCAGCAGCAGTGGTTGCGGTATAGACCTGGATCACTGTGATGTTGAATGGTTTGCCTTGGATTCGAACTGAGATCATTCTGTCATTTTGGGGATTGTATCCCAAGACTGCTTTTCGTACTCTCTTATTGATTATGAAGGCTACTCCATTTCTTCTGCGAGATTCTTGTCCACAGTAGTATACCTGATGGTCATCTGAATTAAATTCACCCATTCCTGTCCATTTTAGTTCACTGATTCCTAAAATGTCGATGTTCAGTCTTGTCATTTCTTGTTTGACGATGTCCAGCTTGCCTTGATTCATGGATCTGACGTTCCAGGTTCCTATGGAATAAAAATCTTTACAGCATTGGACTGTCTTTTCGCTACCAGTTACTTCCACAACTGAACGTCCTTTCGGCTTTGGCCCAGTCGCTTCATTCATTCTGGCGCTACTCGTACTAGCTGTCTGCTCATCCCCAGTAGCATATTGGACACCTTCCGACCTGAGGGGCTCATCTTCCGGCGTCATATCGTTATGCCTACTGGAACTGTCCATATAGTTTTCATGGCAAAGATACTGGAGTGGTTTGCCATTTCCTTCTCCAGTGGATCACCTTTTGTCAGAGCTCTCAGCTATGACCTGTCCGTCTTGGGTAGCCCTGCATGGTATAGCTCATAGCTTCACTGAACTACGCAAGCACCCTTGCCACAACAAGGCAGCGATCCTTGAAGGGGGATACATATTATATAACATAATAATATTAACAAATTGGGAGGATCATAAAAAAGAAAGACATCCATATCCTTGTTGACAAGCTTCCCAAGTGAGTGGCCATCTCAGATCAGGGTTGACATTAATTGGGTTGACATTAAGTAATTTTAAATTATAAATATATAGAAAGGAATTTTAAATGTTGTTGTTGTTAGGTGCGAAGTCGTGTCCGACCCATCGCGACCCCATGGACAATGATCCTCCAGGCCTTCCTGTCCTCTACCATTCCCCGGAGTCCATTTAAGTTTGCACCAGCTGCTTCAGTGACTCCATCCAGCCACCTCATTCTCTGACGTCCCCTTCTTCTTTTGCCCTCGATCGCTCCCAGCATTAGGCTCTTCTCCAGGGAGTCCTTCCTTCTCATGAGGTGGCCAAAGTATTTGAGTTTCATCTTCAGGATCTGGCCTTCTAAGGAGCAGTCTGATCTCCTCTAGGACTGACCGGTTTGTTCACCTTGCAGTCCAAGGGATTTTAAATATTAAGTAATTTTAAATTGTAAATATTTATATACATATGTGATGTATGTCCTCTCTACAGCCTTTGGAGGAGACATGGATGCAGGCTACACACAATTGCAACACTTTTCAATAAAGACATGCGGAATGTGTTTTCAAAACTGTGGGCCTTTTCCATAATCTGAGACAATAATTTAACTCTATGCACCAGGCCTGTTTATCCAGAAGTAAACCCCAATGACTCAATGGGACCTAGTCCCTAGTCATAAACCTGCTTCAGCATTACACTCTCTGGGCCAAATGGCATGTAGTGTTGAGGGTCCATTATCAGATCCTCCAATGAGACATTTAGCTGAAAAAATGACTGAAGGAGCAAAATAGATCCAGGCCCAGGATAGGGAGAGCTTTAACTCTTCATTCAGCACCAGTTTCCCTTCAAAAATACCTCTCATGACTTTGTTTAGCCCTAGTAGGGGAAATAAGGACCCACATAATACAAGGGCTTTTCTGCATGTGATAAATATAGTGAAATGCTTATCTTGTGAAGACACTATATTCCGGCTGCTCTGCATGACATCGCTACCCTCCCGCATCTGGCCAGGAAATGACTGGCTACATCCACCATTTTAAAGTGCTAGTTGGGGAATCGCAGCAGACAACCAGCACACTACACACTAAAGAAATGTATGGAAGAAGTGCTATCTCTGCCTCCAATGTCCCACCCATGCTCCCGCCTCCCTCTCCCTTTTCCTGGGAATATGTATTTTTTTAAGCAAACAGCCTGGAGCAATGAACAGGTGTACAAGTGTGCAGGCAAAGCCAAAAAGAATCCCCTCCCCAAGTTGTCACACAAAGCATGCCTCTCTACAGTTCTCCCCCCCCCCCAAAAAAAAACACCAACATGATTAATTTTTAAACAGTTCAAGACTCATGATTCTATGCACCTATGATTAGATACATAGACATTTCAACGGAGAACTATTAATTTTTAAAAAATTGTCAGGAATCGCGGGACCTTTAAAAAAAGGAGAAAGGGGACTGGCTGCCTGAAAGGAGCCAATTGATTGAAAGGAGGAAAAGAGTCACATATAAACCACGTTGCTCTCTTCAGCCATTTCCAGCAGCACTAGTGGAGTGGAAAAAGTGGGAAAAGCGGCAGACTACAGCAGGAGAGCAAGGTGAGGAATGGCTGGAGGTGCAATAATATTTAGTGCTAAGCCATTCATCTAGCACAGTGGTCCCCAACCTTTTTATCACCGGGGACCGGTCAATGCTTGACAATTTTACTGAGGCCTGGGGGAGGGGTAGTCATTTGCTGAGCGATGTCGCCACCGCCTGAGCCCCTGCTCCACTTGCTTTCCCACTGGCCCCCCTGACTTCCTGCCACCTGCTGGGGGGGGGCGCTGCCAGTAGCAGCTGTGCAGTGCCACACCGAGGAGGAGCCCCAGCCATGGCGGCCGCTGGAGAGCACCAAAGATGAGCCAGCAGCAGAGTGGCAGGGCAGCCCCCAAGGCAGCAGCTGAGGAGGAGGATGAGGAGGAGCCGTGGACCGGTATGGACTGATCCACGGACCAGTACCGGTCACCGGCCCGGGGGTTGGAGACCGCTGATCTAGTGTAATGCTATTTTTTGCGATGTGAGGAAATGCCCCAAGTATTTGTCTTTATTCCAAAGCTGCAGGGGTAGGGTGAGTAGGAATTCCAGTCAGGGACCAAAGGGACAGAGAGGCCCTCCTTTGTCAGAGCCAATGGTCTTGACCTGTGTTTGTCTCACTCACCCAGCACAGAGATGCTTTCTGCAGATCAGTTGTACATTTATAGGGGGAGGGAGCCCCAGCTAGTGCTCATACAGTGTAATGCTAAGCAGCGAGTGATTCCAATCTGAGCCACTGATTTCAATAGACTGGGATAACTCTGTATAGGGCTGCACTGCTAGTCAGTAATAAGATGAGGTCACCAACTTTCTGGTAAGTGTAGAACTTCTTCTAAATGCCATGTATACTCTCAGTATGACTGCACAAAATAAAAGCACTGTGGCTGCCTCCCCTTCCCCCCCTTCCTCTTTAAAAACATTCTCTTCTTTTCCAAAGACATAGGTGCAAAATGAAAGCAAGCATCTTAAAGGACAAGTCTAGTCAGCTTGCACTGCCATCAGCTTGATTTCCTATCCCCTAAGGGTGGCTGCACACCACCATCAGCATAACTGTAACTAGTGCCATACAAGCCACTCAGACAGCAATAAAGACATTCAAGCAGCCAGCAAAACACTCAGTTGCTTCGACAGGAAAAGTACATTACAGAGCCCAGCATCTGTGTCTTGCAGCTGCCAAGTATCCTCCATGTGTTATTACAGCTGTTGACTCTATTGCTGAGGAAGGCAGAACAGAAGGATGGGAAAGAAGGAGCATTAAGAATATTCCGCTCTTGGAAAAGCGTGCCAGGCAGGTATCCAGATGATAATGCTCACACAAGCCCGGTCTCCTGAACACAAGATCTCCCTGGTCCGTCTCCACTACTGGAGATCAAGATGCTAAGCCATTCGGCATTTTTGAAACTAGCTTAAATGCAGGAGCTGATGAAATCCTTCTAAAACATGGCTATTCACAGCCTTCTGGTTTGTTTGGGAGGAGGGCTTGCAAAGAAATTGGAAAGGAGCAGGGGCTGGAGGAGCAAAAGATGTGTGTGGATTTGACTGAAAATTAAAATTGAATTAAAAAAAGAAGCAGGGGAAGTGGGCTGAGAATCATCCAAATAAACAATAAATTATTCCTTTGCAGGGGGAATTTACTTTTAAATAAATAGCCACTCTGGAATGGAGAGGTCCCATTGTGTTTTCTCTAATTTCTTAATTTAAAAATTTTTTAGTATCATAATTGGTTTTTGTGCATTGAAATAATTCATTTAATTTTAGGAAACTTATATTTCACCTTTCTGCCCTCACAAGGGCCTCCAAGGTGGCTAATAAATTAAAACTTATGTTAAAAAAATATTTTAAACCATTAAAATTAACCCACTCCCCCAAAACACACACCTCAATAAAACAATTACAGCTTAAAAACTTCAAAAACTTTAGATCATTAATCAACCTTTGTCACACCAAGTTCTATCTATGATATTTTTATCTGGCCTTTCCATCAAAGTCGTCAGAAAACATGCCCCCCCCCTCCCAGTTTTGCCCACACCACAACCTGAAGAGATTAGAGTCAGGGACCCGACCTAGGTCACTTCAGTTAGCTTTACAGATGACCAAATCTGTCAAGTCCTGGTCTAACACTCAAACCACTACAACATACTGTCCTTATTAAAGTCAAAACCACATTACACAGCACTTTAAATGCCTGATTATTGCCACCCTTCATCTAATCCAGACACCTCCTAGTAAAGTTTAGCTAAAGAAGAGGCATGATACATAATTATCATGTTTGGTATTTTCCCATCTCCTGAAAATGGTAGCCAGCAGAGTCAGACAGAGCAGGGAAAGGCAGATATGGTGATGTCGTGACATATTTCTGCTTCAACAAAATATCCACAGGAGATACTGGGAAGGGTTGTGGAGCGTCAGTTGGCAGAGGCCACACAGTCAGAGAATGTGTCATTTGGGCGTTAGTCATGACTAAATTCCCTTTAAAACAGTAGATCAAGTCAATAGAAACTCTCTTCAATCATATTGGTTTTCAATGTGACTTAGGAGGCCAAAGCAGCCATTAGAAGCAGATGCATGGAATATTACCCCAATTGTCCTTTCAAATAGCAAAAACAATTTCTAGAGTGATAATTTGAACTGGAGAGGCAGCACAGAGAGAAAATGTTAAATCTTTCCCCCCATCCACCATTTCCCTGTTCTAAATCATCCCCTGTGTGGCACTCTACCCATCAAAGAAACAACTTATTTGAATTCTCTACTGGAAACAGTTGGGAAAGATATCTAAAAAGAGGTGTTAAAAATAATATAACATCTAGTTTGACCTTAGTCACAACTAAATTTATGTGGATCAGGACCAAATCAAGCTTTATTGAATCCCCACACACACATACACTATAGCATATATTTAATTTGGGGGATATATACATGAGTTAGTCTTGGATTGAACAGAAGATGGTGCCATAGTGGATGTTTGGTCTCCTCAATAAAGGGGTTTCAGGTAACTGGGCTGGTGCAGGGAAATTCCATGGTGATAGTCACACGCTCAACCCATTCTACTGAACACAGTGCTTATCTAAAGAAGTAATAAACTTTATTCCCCATAAGAGCTCATTGTTTTTCAGATCATTTTATCCATAGGCTGAGATTCCTGGAGACATAGGAACTCTAGTACATTTATGTTGTAGTATGAGATGAGCTGGGTTTTTGTTTGTTTGTTTTTTGTCTTGTACTCCACATTTTCTACCCAAAGGAGTCCAAAATGGCTTATAATCCCCTACCGTAAGGGCTGAGAGAACTCCAAGAGAGCTGTGATTGATCCAGGGTCACTCAGTTGGATGCAAGTGGAGGAGTGGAGAATGAAACCCAGTTCTCCAGATTAGAGGCTGCTGCTCTTAACCATGAGTTGAGTGAATTGTCTCCTAAATATATACCATTCTTAGGCCATTGGGTTTAAGTTTATCCCATAAAATTAAATTGGTGGGAAATCATTTCCTCGTCAGATCATGAAAGGGATTTTTGTTCTATAAAAACAGCTACTCCTGAAGTTAGGAGAACAGTTACTGGAATGAGGTAGCCTATGAAAAACTGAAAAACCTCTCTCATTTGGCATCTATGAGCTACAGTAGAAGAAGGTCAAAATGAGACAACTTTTCCTTCTTTTGCTAATCTTATGACACCATAAATCTGTGGGACCACACCACCAGCCCATTGGTTGTTTGAAGAGAAAGCAGCTATCACATCTTAAGCTCTAACAATACTTGGTAGCCAATGAACACCATGTCCCCATGTCCCTGCTCCATGTTTCACTGCTTCCCCAGCCAGACTGGAGGTGGAGGGGGCCCCCCACAGTGAGAAGGGGTATCACTCCAAGTGTCCATAAGGAGTTCCATCCACCAAGCTCAATTTTTTCAAGGACTTTGCCAAGAGTGTTGGAAGGAGTGAAGGAGCATCTGACTCATTTGCTGCTGCCTCCTTTGCAGTCCCTTGCAGGAGGGGGGAGGCAGTAGAAGCAGTATGAGCACAGGGCATGGAAGAAAAAGCAGCAGTGGGCAGCCAGGCGATTGTGGGTGATAAAGGAACTGGTGTGATACAGAGGAAAAGCAAAGCAGGCTTCTTCTCCTCCCTGTTGTGGCACAGAGACCATGTGCATGCAGGCATGCTTTTAGTTCCTGTCGGGTCTCCTGACTAAGCCTTCTTAGGGATGTGCCTGCACAACACACCCACCTTCCTTCCTGCCCCAGCACTTTGATGCTGCAATCCTAACATCAAGGGAAAGGGGGGGGGGGAGAAGAGAGGCTGCATCCTTGATTCATGGTGGAGGGCACTGTGTGGGGCCCCTGAAAACATGGGGCCAATATAATGTGTTACAAGTGCTACATGGATAAACCAGCCATGCTACAAAACAGCAGTGCTCCTGGCAGCTATGGCGGTAGCACCTTCAACTATGTGCACTGCCTAGTAACATCAGTCAAAGGGCATGCAGGCAGTGTGGGCAGCTGAAGTGCAGGTGGTTGTGGGAAGGCTAGCAAACTGGAACAGTACATTACCAGGAGGAGGGCAAATGTGGGTGGAAAGGGAGGTATAACTGAGTGAGTTCTGGTGGTAGAGACCCATGGAAATTTTCTGCCCAGGGCCCCCAAAACCTGGAACTAACCCTGGTCAAGACTATGGAAACCTTTACATGAGGCTCAAGCCAGCATGGTGGCTATCATCTCTGTGGAAGGAAGTTCCCTGTTGAAATGCATCAGCTGAATATTATATACACACTAAAATACACAATATACACAGCAGCAGAAGGTTCAATTGGACTGTTTTCCAAGTCCCATAGCTAAGAGAGCTTGTGGCCTCATGATTAATATTGGCCCAGTAATAATTATTACTCACCGTAATTAAGGAAGCCTTAGAATATAGAATTTGGTAGGAAGGTCTGTTGGGCATTTTATAGTATGGCTGGACCAAAAGAAAGATTGTTCTTTATCATGGTAAGATCATCCTTCTTTTTAACAAAAATCCCTAACACCTACAACTGACCACTGCCCCAAACAGAGTTCTGTCAAAAATCTCACTATAACTTTTTCTAGAAGAAGAAGAAGAGTTGGTTCTTATATGCCGCTTTTCCCTACCCGAAGGAGGCTCAAAACAACTTACAATCATCTTTTCTTTCCTCTCCCCACAGCAGACACCATGTGAGGTGGGTGGGGCAGAGAGAGCCCTGATATCAATGCTCGGTCAGAACAGTTTTATCAGTGCTGTGGCTAGCCCAAGGTCACGCAGCTGGCTGCATGTGGTGGAGTGCAGAATCGAACCCAGCGTGCCAGGTTAGAAGTCCGCACTCCTAACCACTACACCAAACTGGCTCTCACAGGGCCTTTGGGAAGGAGCCATGGCTCCGTTGTAGCATATCTGTTTGGCAGGCAGAAGGTTCCCCATTCAATCCCCAGCATTTCCAGCTAAAAGGATCAGTAGTAGATGATGTGGAAGACCTCTGCTTGAGACCCTGGAGAGCCATTTTCAGTCAAGTATGGTGACAATACTGACCTTGCTATACCAAAGGCAACTTCGTGGGCTTCTTGAGGTAATATGCAAGACAATAGGATCAACAATAATCCTGACATTGTCTCCTAGCATTGGTCTTCAGAGGTTTTCTGCCGCTTTATTTGAAAACATCCTTTACTCACTGTGGCTAATAGTAGCCACAGAAGGCTGTATCCCCCCATAAATCTGTCTACTCTCCCTTTTAAAGCAAGCCCCCTGTGTGCATCCTTAGTTCCACTTGTTTCCTTCAACCTGTCTTAACTAAACTTTTGGTTCTTACATGGAAACCTGCTTTTTCTTTGTGGTGTACTAGCATAAGCATGGATCATATAGTATCTGCTGCGAAACTGGGAAAGTTAATTTGACCAGCATAATTTCTCCAGTACAAAACACATAGTCGAGACATACAGAGGAGTTAATATTTTTTCAAGTATGAGAACATAGGAATGCTGTGATGTATTGCTCTGTATCTGGTTTAAGGAATCTTTTTGTGCTGCTCCCTGGAGTACAAAACTGCAGCTCCCAAGCCACTCACACAACAGTTTTCAATATATTTCAGGTGCCAGAAATACAGACAGAGTGTGACTTCTAATGCAGTGGGGAAATTTATTGCATCATTGAGTTATATTAAACCCACTGGCAGGGGGGAAAAAACTCTATCCAAAAACACAAAATCACATACATCCCACACAATTCCTCTCACTTTTTGCTTCTCAGCAACACCCACAAAATCACTGACCTGTGCAACATGGGCAGAAATATAGGAGGCTGTGCGACGTGTGATGCAGATTCAACCCACATTGTCCCAGTGTGCTCTAAACGGCATCAGCTGCCAGAGGTGGGACAACTGTAAAGAAAACGAATTGCAGATTGAACATGCAGATTGAACTCTAAAATGTTTTGAGGAATGTATGTCCCAACCCATATAATAAATAGCAGTTAGTGTTACTGGATTTTAGCTTCACTGTGGTCACAATCAGAACAGTTAGTGAGAGGCAGAAGGGGAATACTTCCCTACCTTTGTAATGCCCGCTTATGAGTGGAATGGGGGCACTTGCATTAAGGACAGTGAATTTTAGGAAGCTGGGATGGGAGAATCAAAGCACATCTGTTATTGTCAATCTCTGTCCACCATATCAGTACTGCCACCACCAGGTATGTGGATATTACAGCCATACACACATGTGCATGCATATTTCATACACCATGATCACTATGGCTATGGTGGAAGATGCAAAACAGTGCTATGGGAGCATCCAGCAGAAAATTACCTCAAAGCTCTGAATGTGTTTTGAGGTGTCATTTTCATCCAAGATCATGATCTGGAGTATGTGCAATGGATACCTTTCTTCCAGTGGAATGAATGATTATGCCCATTTATGATTTTTATTTCATAAGGCCACCTTTGAAAGCAAAATAATGTATGTATTACACCGAGCCTTGTAGCATTATGGAATTTTTAATAGTATTTGGTGATTGAAAGCAAGATACAATAGCTTTATGACAAAGAAGCTTATGAGGATGGCCTTCCATAATAGCTTTTGTATGACTGTAAATCACACTGCTTAAGGTTGGCTTTTTATTAATGTAAATGAACTGCAAATGGCACAAATTCTGATAATCAACAGGTCACAAGGGATCTCTTTCAACAGGATGTGAACACTGACTTAGCAGCAAATTCCTGCCCGCCCCCTTTTGTGCAATACTACCATAAGACCACAAGAGGAGACTGATTTTTAATTCACATTTACGGGTGTTCAGAATTCATTTAAAAAATCTCTCTTAATTTGGTTTCTTTTCTCAGAGATGCCAAGATGGATGCTGTCATAACAGATGGCTAGAGACTGTTCAGCTACGGTACAAACATTTCAGAAGGCGCAAATCATTGCTACATAATTCTTTTAAAATGTGCCCTTGGAAGTACAATATGAATGTACACTTTTGAATAAGAAGGACCTGTTCTCATAGATTATGGGCAAAACTTTGTTTCCCAATCCTGTATCTCTTCCCTAAAAATCTGAGGGTGGTGGAATAATACAACTGATCAGGTGTTTCTTGCAATGGCTTAATTCATTCTGGAGGTTATCAGTGTGGTGGAAAATGCTGCATATATTTCCAGTATGCTAAAAGCATAAGAGTCCTGCTGGCTCAGATCAGTGGTCAATCTAGTCTTACACAGCTGCCAATCAAGGCTTCCCCTGATGCTGCATCCTTGTACCAGTATTGAGAGAAGTGCTGCTTTGGAATGTGGTAGAGATACCAGCCCACTGGAGAGAGCAAGGGATCCCCCCCACCCCAGCAGCCATTTTCCAGTGCCACTCTGAGCAGTATTGGGAGAAATATAAAATAAATAATGGCTGACAGCATGACATCACTTTTGGAAAAACCTGGAAGTAACGTCATGCCTCTCTAGGAATTGGCTGAAACTCTCAAGTAAAACCAATTCCTAGAGAAGTGTAATGTAATTCAAGGAAAACCTGGAATATCACACTACCATCTGAAGACCCCATGTCCCTGTCTCTCCAGTCTCCCACTAGTTGTTAGGCCATGCCTGGAAACCCTAGGGTGTGAAATTCTGCTCTTAGTTGAATGTATGAAACCAACTCTGCCTACTGGACTGTAGGACGTAAATCTGGCTAATTATTTTGCCCTCCAAATTTGTAGCAACAATTTCAGCCACAATCTTGTGGGATCTGCAGGGCATTGATCTGTCTAGACATACATAGAATCATAGAGTTGTAAGGGACCTACTGGGTCATCTAACCCAACCCCCTGCAGTATCCAGGAAACTCCCAACTACTTCATTATTTCATTCAAAACTGGAACTTGAGTCCACCAGGAGAGGATTTTAAGGATTTCAATTAATGGCAAATATGTAGCTATATGGCATTAAAAGGATCAGACTGATGTTCAATAAGTACTTCTCCCCCAAAAAAAGACTAGCAGCTTGATTCGCAGCTTTAACCCTTAGGCCCTAGTCTTGGTTGGTCCTTTGAAGAACAACTTGGTGACAGTACCTACTTGGTGACAGCAATGATGTCATATTTAAAGTCATCATTCCAAAAATGCATTTAAAAAGCAGCAACCTGAGCTACACACCACATATACCAGAATGCTTAAACTGCTTAAACTGTAAGGGCAAACTGAGACATTACCAAAGCCCAGATTTAAAAAAAGAGAACTCCGGCATACTGCAGCCCAGATTGGCATGGAAGATTTTTCTTCTACTGTTATACATATTGAGGTCCCTCCTAAGTGTGCTGGAGCACTTTAGTGGAAGTTAGGGTTTGGTCACAGAGTGATGAAATTCCATACTGGAAATCACTAATCTCAGCAATTTGAACTGTCCAATGACTATTTTGTATTATTAATTCAATACATTTATTAGCTACCTTTCCCATTCAAGACAGCTTACAACATAAATAAAATGATAATAAAAGGTAGCCCATTCTGCCCTTGGGGTGACTAGGGTTGCCAACTCTGGATTGGGAAATACCTGGAGACCTTGGGGGTGGAGCCGGGAGAGAGTGGGATTGGGGGCAGGGAGGGACCTCAGTGGAGTATAATGCTATGGCATTCAAAACAGCCATTTCCTCCAGGGGGACTGATCTCTTTAATCTGGAGATAGTATAATTCCAGGAGATCCCCAAGCCACACCTGGAGGCTGGCATTCATAGGAGTGACTAAACTCTATCAGTGTAAATAGCCCTGAAAAAATGTTTAGTCTTAGAATTCTTGGATTGCCATACATTTCCTCAAGTTGTTTGACTTAGCAGGCCCTGTTACATTTTTGCTTAAAACGTTGTTATAAGAGAAATCTGGCAACACTATAATCACTGGCAAAGTCTTATCAAAACAATTTGGGCTTCCCTCAGAATTTAGGGGTGTACATTTGGAAATATCTGGCCCAAATTATATCTGAAATTGGCTCTTTTTGATCAGTTCAGAGATATCTGAAATGGCCCCCAAACTCTTCCGGCATTCTCAGAGTGTTCAAGGGAAGATAGCAGAATCTATAATTTTGAATGTTTTGTAATGTTTTTGGCTGTAATCTGTAGCCAACATAATCTGCAGCAGTCTCAGAAGCCAATGGTATATTCCTCATGAGTCAGAAGTTTAAGGTTTTTATTCTTGTTAAAAAGTTAAAGTTTTTATTCTTGAGCACAAGAGAGGCAGCTTTGAGATAAGCTGTTGGATTCCGCCAGGTGCTGAAAGGCATATATACACCCTTGCGTATCTCTGTCATGTTTGTTGGTCATGTGAGAAAATGACCCCAATTTTGGAATCTATTCAACTGTCAGATCACTTCCTTTATCAGCTTCTGTACTGTTAACTGAGAAGACAAGAATCCCCAAATAAACTGGTTTTTAAACCCTGCTGATTCAGCTTCTGACAAATAATGAGCTTGAAGTTAGTTAGCTCTTTTAGCAACTATGTGAAAAAGAGAAACAGGAAGAGAAAGTGGTTGACAACAGTTATAAAGAAATAATTTAATGTCAGAATTGCTTCTGAAAAGGTAGGTTATATGCTAGAGGAAATATAAACAGCTGTAATCTAACATAGTATTAATTTTACAATGCAATATTATATGAAGAAGGAAATTCATATTTATTGCTAGTAACACTACTAGTTTTGACTTATAAGGCTATAAATGGTTGGGAGCTGGGTATATAAAGGCATATTTGCTTCCATATGGCCCATTATGCATGGAGTGGAAGGTCCGCATTCGGGGTGGAATGGCAGCGGCTAAAATCACCAATTATGTACGCTGCAGGCGGCAACCGGGCACAGAGTCAACGTATGCCACCGAAAAAGCCGCGTTAGCGAGATGCGGAAGAAAGACCGTTTATGCACTGGAGGTTTCATGCCGGGCTGCAGGATGGAGTTTTAGTCATGGCAGGTTGCTCTACCTCTTCCTGCACCCACACGAGGGAGCATTTGGCCTGGTGCACCTCATCCAGCCCCGATTTGTGCTCCTGCATGGGAGATGGGGCAGTAAAATTCCCAGTGCATAATCGGTCAAAGTGGAGCTTCCCGGGACCAGGGCGCAACCAGAAGCGGCTCCAGAGTAGCTGCATGCATAATCGGATTCTCTGGGTTTTGCCGCCATTGTGTTCCGTCCCGTGCATAAGCAGTTTGCTTTGGTTCCTCTTCCGTGTTCTCCATGCCGTCGTTTCAGCGGCCATGCATAATAGGCTTCTGAAACTCTCATTTAATTTTTCATCCGATGGACTCCCCCACCATTTTAGGGGACGTAGTTGTCAATCAGCAATAGTTCTTCTTGAATGTGGTATCATATTTCCTCCCCAGGATTTTGCTGGTGTTAGGTACGTGTCTTCATTGTTGGTATTAGGTGGGTATAATGCAAAGATGTCCTTTTTTTCCTCACCAGTTTGACCACCTAGTTTGCTAAACCTTGTTCCTCTTTGCTTTCAGGTGACTTTTGATTTATTTACATTATATATCATCTAACTGTCTTGCTGAGACTCAAGACAATTATTGGAATATAAAATTAGAAAACAATGCAATAAAAACAATATAAGATGTGACATTCTTTTAAAAATGGGAAAGAACTGGATTACATCATTTATAAAATAATGTAGTAAGAACCAGATAAGGCATACAATAAACAGTGCCATAAACTATAGTTCTGTTCCCTTATAAAAATGTCTTCCTGAACCATTCTCTCTGATTATGGTTCCATTCAATTTTGATTTGTGAAATTTGTTACTGATTTTCATTTGTTTTTATTGTCATTTAGCTTTTTATGTTTCATTTTGTTTTGGCTGGCTACTTAGAGCAAATTATTTATTTGGAAAAAGAGGGATAAAATAAATTTAATAATGGACAAGTGGCAATAAGAGTGGGATAGTTAATACAGAAGCATGTATTTGTCTTTTTCCAAGCCTTAAGCCTAAATGAACTGAAAACAGGTTTTAACCTGAAATTTTAAAAAAATAGCTAATGCAGCTTTGCAAATAGAATTATATTTTCATGTTCCTGCTTTGTTATTGTTGTTAGGTGCGAAGTCGTGTCCGACCCATCGCGACCCCATGGACAATGATCCTCCAGGCCTTCCTGTCCTCTACCATTCCCCTGAGTCCATTTAAGCTCGCACCGACTGCTTCAGTGACTCCATCCAGCCACCTAATTCTCTGTCGTCCCCTTCTTCTTTTGCCCTCAATCGCTCCCAGCATTAGGCTCTTCTCCAGGGAGTCCTTCCTTCTCATGAGGTGGCCAAAGTATTTGAGTTTCAACTTCAGGATCTGGCCTTCTAAGGAGCAGTTGCTTCTTGACCTGCATATAAGTTTCTCAAGAGACAAATAAGATGCTCTGGTATTCCCATCTCTTTAAGAACTTGCCACTATTTGTTGTGCTCCACACAATCAAAGGCTTTAGCATAGTCAATGAAGCAGTAGATGTTCTTCTGGAACTCCCTAGCTTTTGCTTTAGGATGCTTAGGGCTAATCCTGCGTTGAGCAGGGGGTTGGACTAGATGGCCTGTATGGCCCCTTCCAACTCTATGATTCTATGATTCTATGATTCTCCATGATCCAGCATATGTTGGCAATTTGATCTCTAGTTCCTCTGCCTCTTCGAAATACTGCCTTAGCCTACACCTCCCAGATACCATACCATGACATGTATTTAAAATGCTCATAACTCTTACTGTGAATGAACACCTACTGTGTGGCAGGAGTAAGAGGTGCAATTTGATACCTCTCTATGCTTACCCAGGAACATTTCTTACAAAACTATCTGGATGACATAGTTGGCTCTTGATCTCAATAAGAATTACTTCTAAGTATTACAAGTTTTATTTATTAAAACATTACAAGGTATAGAAAAGAATAAGACACTATGTATTTCATTTACAGAACTATGGATATTAAACTAATATGTCACACTTTGTCCTATATTGTTCCACTGTACCAATTGCCCCCCCCCCCGAGTTCATACTTCCATTGTTTACATATCTTTACACCGCCCGTGGCACCACGAGCGCCACGGACTAAATAAAGCCGTAAGGGCTGTGTAGGAGGAGTTAGGACGGGCTCGGTCTGAGATGAGGAAGGGTGCCGATTGGCCCCTTCCTCTTGACGGACCATTGGCCGAGCCGATTCCCACCCCACTCACAAGGAAGCAACTGCGAGCCGCGAAGCGCGGCTCGCAGTTGCTTCCTTGCCGGCGGCCTGACACGTCGGAGGTGTGAAGCGCCTCCGACGCGTCAGCCCGCCGCCCAGGGAGCCCCCGGCAGTCACGCAAAGCGCGGCTGCCGGGGGCTCCCTGTCCGGCGGCTTGGCGCGGCGAGAGGCGCGAAGAGCCTCTCGCCGCGTCAAGCCGCCGCTCAAGAAAGCAACTGCGAGCCGCGCGAACCGCGGCTCGCAGTTGCTTCCTTGCTGGCGGGCTGACGCGACGGAGGCGCGAAGCGCCTCCGACGTGTCAGCCCGCCGCCCAGGGAGCCCCCGGCAGTCGCGAAAAGCGCGGCTGCCGGGGGCTCCCTGCCCGGCGGCTTGGCGCGGCGAGAGGCCGCTTAAGGAAGCAACTGCGAACTGCAGTTGCTTCCTTGCCAGCGGCTTGACGCGGCGAGAGGCGCAAAGCGCCTCTCCCCGCGTCAAGCCGCCGCTCAAGCCTTCGCTGTAAAGCCGCATCCGCCCTCAAGCCTCTGCCGCCGCCGATCAAGACCTCGACTCCGCCGTTAAGCCGCCTCCGCCGCCCCCGCTCAAGCCGCCGCCGCTGCCATCAAGCCGCCGCAAAAAATGGCTGCCAGCCAGAAAACCCAGCGCCGGGTAAGACATCTTTTACTCTCCTACTGCCTCCTAGCGCCCATTGTATTTCGGATACAATGGGCTTTTTTACTAGTATATCATATAAACCAATTATTTCCATCTTATCTCAATCAATACAGTCTAATATTGAACCCTACTTTCTATTAAAATCTGATATTACTTCTTTATAAGACTTTCTTCTAAGTAAATGTGTTTAGGATTATTTATTTTTATTTATTTATTTTGTTACATTTATTGCCCTATATTATAGCTTTAATCAAATAACAAAACATTCATCACAGTCTGCCTTTGGGCTTAAAGAATCACTGAATTCTGGAGCTGGAAAATAGCAACTGGCCATACTTTAGTGCTGAGGGTTAGTGTGTATTGGGTTGCCCCAATTTATTCTCTCAGAGAGGGAATAGGCTGGGAGAGGATGGCTGAGCCAGAGCCAAACACTCTTTTTCAGAGCTGGGCAAGAAGTTCCCCAGTCTAAATTGGATACTCTCTCCACTACACCATGGGTGGTCTCCATGGGCAGGTAGTTGTAAGTTCCTGCATTGTGCATGGAGTTGGACTAGATGACCCTGGAGGTATCTTCCAACTGTATGATTCTATTATTCTACTCCACACTAGCTCACTAAATGCACAAATCTGATAGTTCCCGTTTGTTTATGAATCACACAACTAAAAATCCAGTTGTAGTGTGGTCTTCACTTTGAAAATTCAGTGACTTCCTCATCTTATGAGAAAACATAAAGAAGAAATATTAGGGCAAATTAAGTGCTGGATCCTGACAAGCTTGACAATGTCTCTCTTTTGACATTTTATTTTTATGGGCCCCTTAATGGTCCCATTGGAATCTTAATGCTCTTTGGTTCTTTATGTATATATTACTGCAACACACACATACATTTGATTAATATTTTATGGTTACTTGAGTTGGCAAGAGCTCTCATAAATTTAATGGAGGGCTATTTTTGAGGGATATTAATGTGAGAAATCCCTTTTGTTGAGGAAAGGTATCAATCACTTTAGCATCTATACCTGCATGGTGAAAGATGTGTTGCTAAAGCATCTTTAAAGAGTTGTTTATAATTAATGCCTTCCAAGTGTTATGCCATTAACACTGAGCTGAATTAACTCTGAGGTGATCCCAGTCTCAGCCAATATGGTCTAGCACCACAATGACTGGATTGGCACAAGTGGACCACCAGACACACAATAAGGCCTGTAAGGTGTTTGAATACCAGCTTGGTGTAGTTGTTAGGAGTGTGGACTTCTAATCCAGAGAGCCAGGTTTGTTTACCCGTTCCTCTTCCACATGCAGCCAGCTGGGTGACCTGGGTGACCTCACAGCACTGATAAAGCTGTTCTGATTGAGCAGTAATGTCAGGGCTCTCTCAGCCTCACAGGGTGTCTGTTGTGGGGAGAAGAGGCATCACAGGGTGTCTGTTGTGGTGAGAGGAAAGGGAAGGTTTTAATGGGGGTTTTAGTGGGGTTTTAGTGGGTTTTTAGCCGGACTTTTGTAAACCACCATAAGCCACCTGGGAGTGGCGGTTAATAAATCAAATGAACAAACAAAGTGACCATATGCCACTTTGAGACTCCTTCAGGTAGAGAAAAGTATATAAGAACCAACTCTTCTTCTCTCCCCATTTTTGCAGTGCCAGTGAGGAAGCAGTTATTGAAGTCTCTTTGCAATGCAGAGGTTCTAGTGTCAGGGTAGGATCCAGGAGACACAGGTTCAGATCTCTACTCTACCAGGAAGCTTGCTCAGCCAGTCACTGCATTTCAGCCTAACCTATCTCACAATGCAGATGTGAGGGTAAAATGGAAGAGATGGGAATAATTTATGCTACCATGAGTTCCTTGGAGGATCAGCAGAATAAAAATGTAAAGGTAAAGGTATCCCCTGTGCAAGCACCGAGTCATGTCTGACCCTTGGGGTGACGCCCTCTAGCGTTTTCATGGCAGGCTCAATACGGGGTGGTTTGCCAGTGCCTTCCCCAGTCATTACCGTTTTACCCCCCAGCAAGCTGGGTACTCATTTTACCGACCTCGGAAGGATGGAAGGCTGAGTCAACCTTGAGCCGGCTGCTGGGATCGAACTCCCAGCCTCATGGGCAATAAAAATGTACTGAATAATAAATGTGTTATGAGCCATTGTTGGTTCTCCATCCAGTGTTAGTGGTCAGTATTTGGATCCCAAATTGTTCTGTGCTTTTGGAACACTATCATTAATAACAAAAATAACATAAACAAAAATATTTTTGGTAAACATTCCCGTGAGGTATATGTACATTTCTGGTTTCTTAAGATCCTTTTTGTCTCCATTGAACTTTGAACATGGGAATTCAGCAGGCCAAACCAACCTAAGAATCTCAGAATATGTGTTCAGTACTCTAGGAATTTTACTGCAGCACAAATAACCAGACAACACACATATCTGAGAGATGCTGCACCAGCATTGCCTGAATCGAGGACAAAAGAGCTCTGTTGGCCAGTCATTTTAGTCCTCCTTTTGTCAAACACACCTGCTTCTGCCAAACATGATGGCCAGTAGCATCCATTGGATACTGTACTGGCAACCACTGAAGAATTCATAGAATAGCAATTACACTGTGATCCTTTGTCAGCTAAAATGTCAGCTAAAAATCTGAAGGATGGGTGTCCCATTACCCATCTTATTCAGCTTCCCAGAGCTACTTTACCTTCTTCTATGAAGAACTATCCCCAAGATCCAACAAATACCTTGGTGATGTATTTGGAACTCATTTGGAACTCATGCACATAAATGGTCCTGTACATGTTCTCCTCTCGGCCTATCAAATTACAAGTTTGAAGGCCTGAAATAATCACTAGCTTGGCCAGAATAATGCACCTCAACATTTCAACAACAGTTACACAGAGTTGCTTAGATACAGTCATGGTTTGTAGGCCTAGGTTTCAAAGACAAGAACTCTTCAGTTTTGTTTATGTGCATGCATTTTTTTTGTCTGAAACAGCATTCAATAACCAGGCCATAGGCTAGGCCCCAAAACAGTGTGCCCTCAACTGAAATAGAGTAGACGCACTTCCAGTCTTGGTTCCAAGTGGAAAAATTGCCATCCCATCATCTTGGCTTTGTCTGACTGAAATTAAATACCCACCAGGAAGCAACACACAGGTAAGCTGCCTGACATTTCACCTACCCTTTCCCACATGCGCCAAGGCACACAAATGAATTGCAATGTTTTCTGAATATTTTCCCGATGATTTCCTTTCAGTCTTCATTTGATTTTAATGCAAGGGCACAAATCCTAGTTTATGTCATAATAGATGGACAACAATAGTGCAGTTTAATGAAAATAAAACGCTAAACAGAGCTACATGTTGACAGAGTCATGATGGATATAATTTGGAGTGTTTTTCGATGGTGTGGATCTTTGAAAAATAGCTGGCAAGTGCACCAAGTGACAAATGTATTTAAGGATCTATGCCATTCAAATGATACGACCACATGTCTGTTTTGGAATTTTCCCTATTAAAAGTGAGGAATATGGGCAAAAAAAGGGCTTACATATTGTGTTCTTTAAACAAAAAATGTGTTTGTGTTGGGGGGGGTTGTCTATCAATACCATCCAACATTCCCAAAGATATGGCTGCATAACATGCACAGATTGGGGGGGGGGGGGGGAGAGAGAGAGAGAGAGAGAGAGAGAGAGAGATAAGATTGCAAAAATTATGAATAATACATTTATAAATTTCTCCTAAAAAATAATCATGTTGTTTCCATACTACAGGGTTACATGCTTTTGATCATCAGCAAAAGTTGTATGTATTTAGCCACACTGGAAGGCAATTTCTGGTTGCAGTTACAGAGATGCCGAAAGAGTAATTCATTTGATTTCCATGGCTTGATTCCAGCTTGACATTCACTCCCCAGCAAATCAGAAGCCACAAAACACCCCGGCTGTTGTCTCTTTTCTTTTCCTTTGTCACCATAAGCGACCTCTTTTGCTGATTATATTTCTTTCTTTAAAAAATAAAAAATCCAAATGTTTTCCTGTTTTCCAAGTCCATCTGCTAAAAGTATCGCTTTAGAAAGGTGACGGCATCGTTAGCCTCCCTTTTTGCTATAAAGAAAGACACAGCTCCCCTATTTTTACCCAGTTCAGTAGCTCAGTGGATGCACTAATCTTGCTGAACGCTTCAGTTTAGATGGTGTATCAATGAGGCATTCAAACCCAGCAGTTTATACACAAAAAAATTCTGTCTGCTTTGTAAAAGATTATCCTTTTATAAACACTCCGCGGAAAACATAAAAGCAAATAGGGGACAGCACATAGGACAGGAAAGATGTTAGCAGGGAGATTAATGCTGAATGGGTCGAAATGAATGGTGCTTACCCAAACGAGGTCCAGATACTTTGGCTGCAATGAAACATAAATAATGGGAATGACACATCGTTTATTCGGGATAATGAGTTGATCCAAAGTAGGGGCCTAGAACAAGAGATTAAAGATTAAATATCCATCTCCTGATGAATATCAGTAGCAAACTTTAACCTTTTCCTTCCAAAAGCACAATTTCTTTGAACAAATCATGTCAGCGCAACACAATGAAGAAATTCACGAAAGCCAACGCAAATAGCATTCCTGCTTTAGTCAGTATGAAAAGGGCATTGGGCATTTTCTCTCTGCTTGAAGAAAGCACAGGGAAATATGCGTGTGCGCGCACAGATCAATTTTGCCGTTCTGGCAGATCAGTTAGCTATGACCCTGAAACATGGTGCTTTAGGTTTTGGTACTTGCGTGGGGAGGGAGGGGAACAAACGACTTTGGCTTTTGGCGCTGTCTTTCTAGTTCATGGCAACATAACAGCAAAAAGAACGGACTCGCTCAGAACATTCGCTTGGTTTGAAAAAACAATAACCCAAAAAGCAGCCTGCTGGAAGAGCAGAGTATACCACATGCTAAGTCAGAGTCTTACATTCAAGGAGAACTTGGAAGATGACACAGACCTTGGTTCGACAGGGGTGGGAAAAACAGTGAGACAAGGGCAGGCATGGCCTTCTGGGGACTGGGAACAGGCAGTGTTGAAATGCTGGCAGCCTACCCAGGCTGGTCAATTAGTGGTCCTTCTTGCTCAAGATGCTGTAATGCAACTGAGGCAGAAGACACAGGACAAGTGGGAATCTGGATAACTGTGGCTTGCCCAGAACATGGAACAGAACAGCTGCTGAATATAGTCAGCCAGCCAAGACTAGCCTTGTGGTTTTGTTGCTGACGGCTGCCTCTTGAAACAGGGATAAAAACTGAAGGGCGGGGGAAGGGTGCTCTTTCCAAATCACACTCAGCAAACAAGACAGCTATAGCAGGAGGACCCATACTGGAAAACTTTTCACCTGCTCAGTTGAAATGGGCTGAGGAGTGAAATGGGTTTAGTGGTATCATTATATCCAATGTGGTAAATTTTGATGCAGGTGCCAAACCAACATGCATGTGCAGTTGGCAGGAAAGGATGGGATTTACTTGGTAAATATTTGCTTACAGAATCTCTTATTCCTCTGAGTTCTTGCATGTATTTTTCAGTGGGTGAAAGGGGTGCTTTTCTTTCATTAGTGGTGCCACTGTTTTTTTTTTAATTCCTATGTGCATATATATATTTATTAATTTGAGATATCAGCTAATCAAATAAAGTCTTTCATTTACGAGTCATAATAAACTGACAGATTAAATTATAATAAAGTTACACCAAGTTTATGTATGCTGGTGCACTGTAGTGACTAAGGGACTGGACTTAAATCAGGAAGACCCAGGTTCAAATCTATATTCCACCATGAAGTTTAACATGTCACCTTGGGCCAGTCACTCTTTCTATAACCTCACAGGGTTCTTGCAAGAATAAAATGGGAAGTAGACACCATGTATAGCCCTAAGATGCATAGAGGAAGAAATTCTTAAAGAAATAAAATAAATCATGCTTGTAATCATTTTAAAGAAATAGAAAACATTTTATTTATAGGCTGGAATGCATTTGCTCCCAAGGATTCTCCTCCTTGAATGTCGTTATTCATTACTTTCCAGTTAGTCTCTGAATAATGGAATATTTGTTGAACATCCATAATATTCTAAAATATTAATTTTTAGCATTTGATAAGTAACAATATTTGAGCAATAATACCATGTAATGAAGCCTCCCTGAGCCTCTGGGAAAGGGTGGGTTATAAATGTATGTATGTATGTATGTATGTATGTATGTATGTATGTATGTATGTATGTATGTATGTATGCATGCATGCATGTATGTATGTATGCATGTATGAATAATTAAATAACGAAATAACAAAATAAATATGCACTTGACCTTTAAGGGCTGGCATCAATAATAATTCACATTACATAACGACATGCTGATGTCGAATAATAATATTTGATAGCTACCATGCAGTGATATTTAGTGCTTGGCAACACTGGACAGTTTATAGCTTATGTGTTTCCATATTAATAATTTCCCCCAACAATCAAGTGATGCAAGCAATGGGCCACAATCCTCTTCACACTTGCCTGGGAATTAGCCCCACAGAATATAGGGAGACTTACTTCCAGGTTTAAAAAAATCAAAAATCAGCATTTCTGAATAATGAGCATTTTAATTGGATTGCTGTTATGAAGCCCCATCCTACAGATATATGCAATATATACATACTTTAAGATTGGGTTCTCCAGGCCTTAATGGATGTAGTAAGTGACTGAATATATAAGATTGTCATGTGAGACTTAACCCAATCCATCTATTTCTTAGGCATGCAATGGGCACTTGACACTTCCCTACCCTCAGTCGCTGCTCCACTCATTACAATGTAGGAAGCAGATTGGTTACGTGCATTCCTTTCACTGTGCAAAAAAGCTCTTCCATTGACATCACAAAAGCTACATTGTGCACTGGCATGTATACAGACATCTGGGAATATGGAGCACCTTTAAAAAACATGCATCAGTTAACATAACATGATTTTTGCCCCCTTTTTAACATACATGAAGTGGCTTTATACAAGCCCAGAACATTGGCCCCTGTAGCTCCTTCTTTTTTATTCTGATGGGCTGTGGCTCTCGAGAGGTCTCTGGCAAAGTAATGTCATTCCCAGCACTTCCTTTGACAGAAGAGGCCAGAGACCCAATATAGGATTTTTGATGAGTAAATCTATTGGACAGGACTGTTCTGAGGATAAAATGGAGGAGAAGAGGGCAATGTAAGCCTCTTTGGGTCCATGCTTGGGAGAGAGTCAGGTAATAAATGAAGTAAATAAATTGGAATTGCTACTAAGCCTTTTGCATGTTCCAATATGAATCCATACATCTTGTACATAAGTGATACAAAATGTTGTTGTTGTTATGTGCGAAGTCGTGTCCGACCCATCGCGACCCCATGGACAATGATCCTCCAGGCCTTCCTGTCCTCCACCATTCCCCGGAGTCCATTTAAGTTTGCACCTACTGCTTCAGTGACTCCATCCAGCCACCTCATTCTCTGTCGTCCCCTTCTTCTTTTGCCCTCGATCGCTCCCAGCATTAGGCTCTTCTCCAGGGAGTCCTTCCTTCTCATGAGGTGGCCAAAGTATTTGAGTTTCATCTTCAGGATCTGGCCTTCTAAAGAGCAGTCAGGGTTGATCTCCTCTAGGACTGACCGGTTTGTTCGCCTTGCAGTCCAAGGGACTCGCAAGAGTCTTCTCCAGCACCAGAGTTCAAAAGCCTCAATTCTTTGACGCTCGGCCTTCCTTATGGTCCAACTTTCGCAGCCATACATTGCAACTGGGAAGACCATAGCCTTGACTAAACGCACTTTTGTTGGCAGGGTGATGTCTCTGCTTTTTAGGATGCTGTCTAGATTTGCCATAGCTTTCCTCCCCAAGAGCAAGCGTCTTTTAATTTCTTTGCTGCAGTCCCCATCTGCAGTGATCTTGGAGCCCAGGAAAATAAAATCTGTCACTATCTCCATTTCTTCCCCATCTATTTTCCGGGAATTGAGAGGGCCGGATGCCATGATCTTTGTTTTCTTGATGTTGAGTTTCAAGCCAACCTTTGCACTCTCCTCCTTCACCCGCATCAACAGGCTCTTTAGTTCCTCTTCACTTTCTGCCATTAGAGTGGTATCATCTGCATATCTGAGGTTGTTGATATTTCTCCCTGCAATCTTGATCCCAATTTGTGACTCCTCTAATCCCGCATTTCTCATGATGTGCTCTGCATACAAGTTAAATAGGCAAGGCGACAGTATACAGCCTTGCCGAACTCCTTTCTCAATTTTGAACCAATCAGTGATTCCATGTTCAGTTCTCACTATTGCTTCTTGACCTGCATATAAATTTCTCAAAAGACAAATAAGACGCTCTGGTATTCCCATCTCTTTAAGAACTTGCCACAATTTGTTGTGCTCCACACAATCTACCTCTTGTACAATGTTGCGAACCTCCATCCATAGTTCTTCAGGCACTCTGTCTATCAGATCTAATTCCTTAAATCTATTTGTCACCTCTACTGTGTATTCGTCGGGGATATGATTTAGTTCATACCTGAGTGGCCTAGTGCTTTTCCCTACTTTCTTCAATTTAAGCCTAAATTTTGCAACAAGAAGCTCATGATCTGAACCACAATCAGCTCCTGGTCTTGTTTTTATTGACTGGATAGAACTTTTCCATCTTTGGCTGCAGAGCACATAGTCAATCTGATTTCTGTGTTGACCGTCTGGTGATGTCCATGTGTAGAGTCATCTCTTGGGTTGTTGGAAAAGAGTGTTTGCTATGACCATTGTATTCTCTTGACAAAATTCTACCAGCCTGTGCCCTGCTTCATTTTGTACTCCAAGGC
The DNA here is from genome assembly GCF_049243985.1 of Paroedura picta. Classification (NCBI taxonomy): domain Eukaryota; kingdom Metazoa; phylum Chordata; class Lepidosauria; order Squamata; family Gekkonidae; genus Paroedura; species Paroedura picta. Next base: position 55,187,344 of record NC_135369.1, read on the forward strand.
CAAACTTGCCTGTTATCCCGGTTATCTTTTGGCTTCCTACTTTAGCATTCCAATCCTCCATGATGATAAGCACATCATTTTTTGGTGTTGCTTCTAGAAGGTGTTGTAGGGCTTCATAGAACTGATCAACTTCATCCTCTTCAGCAGCAGTGGTTGCGGCATAGACCTGGATCACTGTGATGTTGAATGGTTTGCCTTGGATTCGAACTGAGATCATTCTGTCATTTTGGGGATTGTATCCCAAGACTGCTTTTCCTACTCTCTTATTTATTATGAAGGCTACTCCATTTCTTCTGCGAGATTCTTGTCCACAGTAGTATACCTGATGGTCATCTGAATTAAATTCACCCATTCCTGTCCATTTTAGTTCACTGATTCCTAAAATGTCGATGTTCAGTCTTGTCATTTCTTGTTTGAACACGTCCAGCTTGCCTTGATTCATGGATCTGACATTCCAGGTTCCTATGGAATAAAAATCTTTACAGCATCGGACTGTCTTTTCGCCACCAGTTACTTCCACAACTGAGCGTCCTTTCGGCTTTGGCCCAGTCGCTTCATTCATTCTGGCGCTACTCGTCTTAGCCGTCTGCTCATCCCCAGTAGCATATTGGATACCTTCCGACCTGAGGGGCTCATCTTCCAGCGTCATATCGTTATGCCTATTGGAACTGTCCATAGAGTTTTCATGGCAAAGATACTGGAGTGGTTTGCCATTTCCTTCTCCAGTGGATCACCTTTTGTCAGAGCTCTCAGCTATGACCTGTCCGTCTTGGGTGGCCCTGCACGGCATAGCTCATAGCTTCACTGAACTACGCAAGCCCCCTTGCCACAACAAGGCAGCGATCCTTGAAGGGGGGGGATACAAAATATAAGAGTGTAAATAGGCACTCTTACTAATGTCCTTGTCTTATACATAATTAGCCCTAGATTTTGTATTTCTGTGAAGAGCTATTGAAGAAATTCTAGGACTTTTAAAATATATATCCTCAAAAGATTTATTTACTGGTGTAAAACATTTTGTTCTGCCTTTCAAACCAGTTGGTTGTATTTCTTGGTTCCAAAATACTCTGGTAAACCATTGCTCATAAATAGAAATATTTCCAGTAAATTTCTTCACAGTGTTATTACTAACCAATTAGGGCATCACGTCAGCAATAATTTTATTATTAAATTAATAAAAATGATATTAAATGCCAAACAAAACAAAAAGGTGGTGGAAGATAGTAATAGATGGAGACAGACTAATTTCTTGGGGGGGGGGGGATTCCACAATTTCAGTTCCACAACTGAGAAGGACCTTTCTCAAGTTGCCACCCATACTTGGGACCAGCAGTAAATAAAATGCTCACCAACTGTTTTGACACAGAGATTCCAATCTTGCTGAGTCCTACCTTTGAAGATGCCAGCCACTGTTATTTGGCAAAATACCAGGGACTAAAATTAACAGGCCATGGCCACATAGGCCATGTTGACACAAAAGCCAGTTGACTCCAGCTGTGAAAGCCTTTGACGATTCAGTAAAGGCTTTCAATGGTCAATACCAGCACCCTGACTTTGGCTCAGAAGCAAACTGGAAGCCAGTGTAGATAACAGAGAAAATCCTACTCAACAGCTAACATTCTAGTTTGTAGTCCTCAGCAGTTTCTGTATACTGCGTTCCTGTGGTTGGACACACAGTGTAATGCAGTGTTGAGAGCTAAGCTATTAAGAGCTGTAAGGATGAAAAAGAATTTGTTGATTGTGTTCCAAAGATGATAGGGCACCTATAGAAAAAATGAAGGACCATTTCTGCATGAGGAATCTGCCCCCAAACAGATTTTGAATACTGGTGGTTTTTACAGCTCACGCCACCTTTTGTCGCCTGCATACTGAGGCTATCAAAGAGCTGGGTCGAGTTTTGGCCATTTTTAAATCGCAATTAGGGGAATCACCAAAACTTGATCGGTGAGCAATGAGTGAGCAACCCATTGGTGAGCAACCAGTGAGCAACCAGAGGCAAGCCCATATGGAGGGGGAAAGACTCTGCAGCATTGTCCCACCCTCACACCTCCCCTCCCCTCTCTATTTCCTGCTCTGAGTAAATTTTTCATAAATGACATGATGACCGCAAACCAACATTGTCAAAGGTAAAATAAAATCTTATTTATACTATCCATGTCTTCTTGAGATCATGCAGGCAAAAGACAGCCCCTTTTCTGTTTTTGAGAGGTGAGAAATGAACTGGGAAAGAGAAGGGGCGGGTAATCGTGCAGTCTTCTCTTGATCATACAGCAGTCCGAGCACATTCTTTTTAAGCCAACCATTTACACAAAATGTATTTTAGGGCTCCAGGAACCATGTTCAGCATCTCAGAAATCCACCCAGGCAGAAATAAAGTTAAAAAAAAAAACGAATCCCCATAAAAGGGGAGGGGAATGCTGTATCATTTCTCCATAGCAATGTGGCAGTATTGATTTTTATTAAAATGCATCTGTGTTGTGGCATTACTGCATAGCAATGTGGAAGTACCTTTTAAATAAAAATAATTTGTGGGCTAGGGAGATACCACGGAAGGCAGCCCTCCCAGCCACAGGTGAGCGCAGCCAGCAGAGCTGCCTGCACTGGTGTCTCCAAGGCTCGCCAGCCCTTTTTCAGGGCCTGCTGAATCTTGGAGATGCTGCCACAGCCCTTGGCCAGCCAGGGGCAAGTGCGGTCAGGAGGGCTGCCTTCTGCAGCATCTCAAAACTAAACTAAACATTTTGTAAACTAAACATGAGCAGGCAGTGTGATGCAGTGGTAAAAAAGGCAAAGGCCATTTTGGGCTGTATCAACAGGGGCATCACATCAAATTCACAAGATGTCATAGTCCCATTGTTTACGGCACTGGTCAGACCACACCTGGAGTACTCTGTGCAGTTCTGGAGGCCTCACTTCAAGAAGGACGTTGATAAAATTGAAAGGGTATAGAGGGGACCAAGCCCTATGAAGATAGGTTGAGGGACTTGGGAATGTTCAGCCTGGAGAAAAGGAGGTTGAGAGAGGACGTGATAGCCCTCTTTAGGTATTTGAAAGGTTGTCATTTGGAGTAGGGCAGGATTCTGTTCCTGTTGGCTGCAGAGGAAAGGTCACGCAGTAATGGGTTTAAACTACAAGTACAACGATATAGGCTAGATATCAGAAATAAATTTTCAAAGTCAGAGTAATTTAGCAGTGGAATAGGCTGCCTAAGGAGGTGGTGAGCTCCCCCTCACTGACAGTCTTCAAGCAAAGGTTGGATACAGTCTTTTCTTGGATGCTTTAGGATGCTTTGGGCTGATCCTGCGTTGAGCAGGGGGTTGGACTAGATGGCCTGTATGGCCCCTTCCAACTCTATGAAAAGCTCACTGGGCCTTTTTAGGGCCAGGGAGGAAATGGAGTTCCTGCCCCCAACCCCAAAAAGCCCCGGCAAGCCTGGGAGATGCCGCAGAAGGCAGACCTCCCAGCCACAGGTGACTGCAGGTGGCAGAGCTGCATACACTGGCATCTCCAAGGCCCACAGAGCCTTGGAGATGCCACCACAGGCCTTGGCCAGCCAAGGGTGTTTGTGGGTAGTAGGGCATCTCCAAAGCTCTCTAGGCCTTTTGGGGGGGAGGGGGGAAACAAAGTTCTTCCCCCACCCCAAAAAGCCCCAGCGAGCCTGGGATGTGTTGTGGTAGGCCTTTTCCACTCTCTCTCTCTCTCTCTCTCTCTCCCTTTCTTCCTCTTTCTGTCTATCAATATTTTTCTTTCTCTTTCTCTCTCTGACTTTCTCTCTATTTGTTTATTTCTCTCCCTCTCTTTCTTTCTCTTTCGTTCTCTCTTTTTTTGTCATACTCTCATTCTTTCTCTCCCTTTCTTTCCCTCTATTTTTGTCTCTCTGTTCTTCTTTCTCTTTCTTACTTTCTTTCCATCTATCTATATTTCTTTCTATCATTTTATATTCCCTCTCTTTTCTTATCTCTCTTACATTCTTTCTCTTTTTCTTTCTACCTCTCTACACCCTCCCCCCATATCAGTGCCCTTAGTATTTACAGCTACAACAGGCTTTTATTCTAGGCTTATACATAAAATGTGATTCATACTTCTGACAAAATACTGAAGGTTCCAAAGATTCCTATTGGTAGAATCTCCCCTCCCCCAAGGCCAATTGCTGCTCTTGCTCAGGATTCCATACACCCCTCCTCCCTTCATGCCTGCTGTGAAGGAAGCCTCTAACAGCCCCTGACTCTTAGGGAGGATTTCCCAGAGCAACGCAGGGGAGTCTGTGGGCATGGGTGTGCTTGGTGTAGTTGTTTGGAGTATGGACTTCTAATCTGGTGAGCCAGGTTTGATTCCACGCTCCCCCACATACAACCAGCTGGGTGACCTTGGGCTCACCACAGCACTCATAAAGCTGTTCTGGCCAAGCAGTCTCTCTTACTGGGTGTCTGTTGTGGGGAGAGGAAAGGGTGGAGTGGTGTGGTGTGGGTGTGTCCTGCCTGGACTATGGGCTTTGGCCAGCCTGTATCAGCAACTGTTTGTATTTTGGGGCACAAACAGACAGACCAGCATGGGTCCTGGAAGTCTGGGAAATGCTGAAAGATCTAAATAAGGAATATTTAGACCCTGTAACTGTAAATGGTGACTTTCCTCAAGCCTGGCCTGGTAAATAAAAATCGGTATTTTCCAGGAAGGTCCTATGAAATCAAAGGCATAAGTGGCCCAGAATTTCAAGTGTAATTAGCTTTACAGGAAAGTAGACATTGAAACTTTGCAGGGAATTGGGTGATCTACTTTTATTAGGCAATGACTTAGCCTTGCAGATAACAACAGTGACTGCAGTTGCCAATAGTAGACAGGCTTCAGAAGGGTAGACATCACCAGCCAAGCAACAGACTGTGCTTGCCAAGGGTTGTCTGTGGCCACGTGCATTATTTTTGAAGTGGCGCATGTGAGGGGGAGAGTTTTCCTTTCAGCCTAATAGCCTGGATATGAGCTTTACTTCCAGGGGATCCTCAGACCCGACCTGGGGTACAATGCTATTAAGCAGCTATTTTTGTCTGGGGAGCTGATCTTTATAGTCTGGAAATGAACAGCAATTCCAGGAGATCTCCATACCCCACCCAGAGATTGGCTGTCCCTGGTCTAGAAATATTCCATCAGGTTAAGAAGTGGGTCCTCAAAAGTGTATAATGCCTCTGTAGCCACCTAACCAGCTGCATAGCACCCCCTGACCCATTTCAGGTCAAGAAAACAATGCAGAGAGGAGGGAAGATTGCCAGATTGGTGTAGGTTCATGTTCTGGAATTCTACACATCCTAGGTCTGCATAAACCTGACTAGGGTTAAGACTTCTGTGCACAGAGAGACCTCCTCTTAGAGTCACCAGCTTCCAAGTGAGGCACTAAACCCACACCAAACCATGAGCTAGTGCCCATTGCATTACAGGATGCAACAGGCTTTACCACTAGTAAAATGAATAAAATAAATATCACATCTGTGCGAGTCATGCCTCCTCAAGCTGTAAATCTCACAATTCTTGGATCAGGCTGTGGGGGTTCAGTAGAAACATTAAATTCTTCAGTTGCTTCATCATTAATTGTTCATGGTGGTTTCATTTATGCCCTAAAATAAAATCTTTCTGAGTGTGAGAGTAATGTGTGCCTAAAATTTGTATTCAGAAAAACAAATGGATATCTCAACTATCAGAAGTTTTACAGTCTATTATTATTATTATTATTATTATTATTATTATTATTATTATTATTATTATTATTAAAATTTACAAAATTTACAAACTGTCCCCAAGAAAACCCCAAGAAAACACTATTAAAACAATACGGGACATTACAATAAAACCGAAAGAAGCAAAACTTATTATTCAGTTCTCCAATTATTATTCAACTAGCTTCAAAGACCGTTCCTAAGAATGGGCCCTGAAAGGGTCCTCTCCCCTGGCCAGGCAGTTAAGGTGACTTTGGGCCACAGCTCGCAGCGAAACAAAGTAGGGCAGGCGGGGGCTGGGCAGCTCGTTAGCAGGCCCAAGACAGAGCTCCTTAGCAGGCAGTCAGCAGGCGGTCCCTCAGATATGTGGGTCCCAGACCGCAAAGGGCCTTAAAGTTCAGAAACAAAACCTTGTACCGGATCCGGGCAGCAACTGGCAACCAATGCAGCTGCTTCAGCACAGGCTGGATTTGGGTCCTGTGAAGACCCTAGCAGCCACATTTTGTACCAGCTGCAATTTTCAGATCAGGTACAAGGGTTTTAGATCATCATAAGCCTGGGTCACCTCTGCTTATCAATACAGAATTATCCACTGAGAGAACAGTGCTACAATCAAGCAACCAAGAACTGCACCATTACAAAGCAATTATTAACATCTATCTCTTGGGCCAACAGTCCACACACTGTAGAGAAGGAAATGTAGACCTAGAATAAACTCTGTGTCATTAGGAAACCAAGCAGGTGGCAACTCTCGTAGCTGTCAGGGATTCTCTGAAGGCTTATTTTGTATTTAGTTGTACAAAACTGCAGTGATTGACATGATAGAAAAGGACAGCCCAGGGGAGGGGGGGGGACGGTTAAAGCTGGAGACAGCTGTATCTTACTGTACAATGACAACAACTCAAATTGACTCTGGTGCAAGAGATGTCTTCTGTGGAAAATCTGTGAGGCCCTTTTGTCTGCCCTGAAGAAAGATATGAATTAAACAATACATCCACCCTTACTGCAGACAAAACAGAGAAGAAAGCCCAAAGTGAAAGATAAGACAGCAAAGGTCCCCTCATCCAAAATTTTACTACAGTTATTTGGGCCTCTATCTAAATGGGGTTTCCATCTTTCAGGTTAGCCTGGAGAAAAGATTACTAAGAGGTGATATGATAAACATCTCTAAGTACTTGAAGGGCTGTCACACAAAGGATGTTGCTCCAGAAGGTCAGACCAGAATCAGTGGGATGAAATTAATTCAAAAGAATTTTCAGCTTAACATCCGGAAGAAGTTCCTGACAGTTAAAGCAGTTCCTCAGTAGCACAGGCAGGTAGTTGTGAATTTCTTGCATTCTGCAGAGGGTTGGACAAGATGATCCTGGAGGTCCCTTCCAACTCTGTGATTCTATGAAACTTCCATACTTCTCATGAACAAGAATATCCATGGTCATTAGAAGAGTGATTCATGGCAGGAGTTTAAATAAGATCATTACAAAGTACAAACAAGGAATGGGGTCAAAGCATGGGAACAGAAGTCCAAGAAAGATTAAGAACCCCATACAACTGCAACTTGGTTATGGATTTTGTATGCAAATTGGCTAAAAAGTGGTTGTATGCAGATGTCACAAACAAGGATGGAAGGCTGAGTCAATCTTGAGTTGGCTGCTGGAATCAGACTCCCCGCCTTATGGTCAGAGCTTCAGATAGCATGTCTGCTGCCTTACCACCCTGTGCCACAAGAGGCTTAGAGTAAAACAAATATGCACTGTGTAGCAATAAGTGCAAATAAACACAGAAACATCAATTAATTGTAGAATTTGTCTCAGTTTCTTCACTAAAAATGTTTAATAGATTGCAGAATTTGCTTGAAGAACTGAAAAATACAGTAGATGTTTCAACAATTGTATCTTTTTAATTGATTTTACTTTATTATTTGATATTTCCCCTATTCTTCATAAGTTGCTAACTTTTGAATTGGTTGTTAATAGATTCATATTAGTACCAAACTGGTGAAGCAATGAACCAAAATATTTTCCATTCTTTAAACAAATTCTGCATACTTAGTGAGGAAACTAAAACAAGTTCTAGAATTAATTGATGTTTATGTACTTACTTGTACTTATTGCCACAAAGTATATACTCCTTGTTTTACTTATAGTTACACTGTGTGTTCCTTCTCTTGATCTATTGGCTCTTTCTTACAAACAATTGTATGCATGTGGAAGCAGAATATTTTTGTATTTACTATTCACATGCTACACTGAATACATGTACATCCTGTATCCACAAGCACACATCTGTTAGTAAGAAAGAGACCATATGTGTTCATTTTACAACCAACACTGCAATGGTAAACATTACATGCTCAGTTGTACATGCAGTGAATGTAACATGAGAATGACTCAATGCACATATAAATAAATTTCATGGGTATACTGTACATGGATTCTTCATGCTCAATTCAAGTCCAGTAGCACCTTAGAGATGAACAAGATGTTTGTGGTATGAGATTTTGAGAGTCAAGACTCTATGTGAATAGGATTAATATTTTGGGAGAATTTGGGACAACCGGCAACTGGCTTTATCATATATCGATGATCCCCTATAGATACCAATCTACATCAGAATCTATTATTTGAAATCTTGTCACATTTTTCCTTCTGTTTTGACAATTGTCTCCAAACACATGTATCAATAGGCTGTGGTGACACTTTTTTCTCCAACTCCTTGTAACAGTTTTCAAAAGGTGATTGTGAGGCAAATGTCATAGGATTTTCCCTCCTTTTTTTTTTTTTAATTATGGCTCAAGCCTCCATCTCCAGTGATCAAAGCCTTTGGAGTCCTAACACAGTATGTTGCAAGTATTTTGATACTTCCTCATTAGGGGTGGAACGGGAGCCAAAACAAGCTTCCAGGTGCCAATATTACACCTGACAAATTAGGCACACGACTGGAAAAGGGTGGAGACTTCCCTGTGGTAAATGCTCATTTCCTCCAAGTTCCACAGGAAGTAGTTGGAATGAGGCGGGCGGGAGATTTTCCTTGAGGATTTCAACCATCAAAAGGTCTGGAGTCACTTACTTCTTGCAAACAAAAACTTGGACGCCAGCTCCAGCCCTTTGATTTTGACCTCATTTGCGAGGACTTCTTTAACTCCCACTGACGGCATGATGAACAGGATGTTATGATTTATTTAACACTTAGGGCGGGTGGGAGGACAAGGTGGATGGTGCCCTTAGATGTAGTCTTTGAATAATTGATGGCTGCAAGCGCTTAATTTTTCCTCAGGGAAGCCTTTTGACAGCAGGCTGCTTTGCAGCATGTTTAACTGACATGGATTAAGTTGGGCCATTGGCGGTAAAAATAATAACACCAAACAATAATACAACCACATTTTGCCCAGCTTGCAGCAGCGAATGGCTTAGTGGGGTGAGGTTTTATGTGTGTGTGAGAGTGTGCGTGTGTGTGTTTAAAGCTTAACAACAGTTGAAATGAGTTTGTTAAATTTCATTGAGTAACATAAAAAATATTGAATTTCACCTTGTGGATTTCTTAACAGCATAATACACCTGTAAAATGCAAAGGAAACCCACTCAGACAAAACACCACATGCCTCCCAGAGGGCCAATGGGAAGCAGCATAAAGCCTATAAGCAAATCAAGCTATGTCTACATTGGGAATTCTGGCCATGAGCAGCAATGCAAGAAATGGTATGTCAGTCTGACTGTAGAATAGTATGTATACTTAATAAGTCTGCTAAATGCCTCCAAGGGTGTATCCTCTGAGCAAGTTCTGGCATCCTTATCTTGAATGCAGAACAGTAATTTAGAATGCTGTTTTTGTAGCTCAATGAAATAATGCATGGATTTTTTTTTATACCCTCTAGACATCAGGATTTTGCTTACATTTCATGTCAGGCACCAAAAGGCCTTAGCAAGCATGATCTATGAAGCTATTCTTCCACCTGTAGATAATGGATCTGAGCCCTTATCAGATTTCTTATCCAATCTCTAAATACAGATTGTCTGCTTTGATACAATAATACTTCTTTCCTTTGATATGACACTTCAATGTGTTGATGACACTTCACTATTTCAGCAGCAGCCCTGCAAGATCGGTTACTATTCTTAACCCCATATGAATGACAGAGCAGCTTTGTGTGTGTCGGGGGGGGGGGTGCAGCTACATGCACATATGTATGTTTCCTATGTTGTATTTTTATGTTCAGATAGCACATCCCTCATTTATGAAATGAAACCATTTTTGGGGGGGGGGGCTTTTTTTTTTTGCAAACTACATTTGGAGCTTTAATATTATTATTTCCATGTGCACTGTGTTAAATGTTTTAAAACTATCAATTCTGTCAAAACCTATCCAAAAGAAAACAAGAGACCCTACAATCTTAACGTCCAAACTGACTGGTGATTATCAGGAATTAAATGTGTAGGAATTCTAAATCTGAGATGTCTAGATGACTTTTGTTTTTCTATAATTGTATGAGGTTTCTACATAGTATTTAAGAATCAATTATATTGCAATTGATGCAATTAACGCTAATAATCCAGTAAAAGTCAGTCGGAGGTCTATTCAAGACAGTGGAAAGGGGGAACTATATGGGTGTTATCAACCTATGCTGAATTTTACTAGACATTTCCTTTTTTGCATAATAAATATACAGTAGTTAGCAAGGGCTGTCATTATAATTTTATGGGAACAATGGCTCATCGCTTTCTTTCCTATGGAGTCTTTAACCAATTCAATGTACAGCATATAAGCAAAATGAAACCTTTTATAACTGTACTCCAAATCATCTATTACACATCTATCAATCATCTGTTGCTCCACGATTATTAAAATTGTTGTTTTCAGAGCTGTTAAAGATATCACAAGAAGGACAGCCATTGCCAACACACCTTGTCATCCATTTAATACCCCCATACGCAGTTTGCTATCTTGTTTGTCACATGTGCATATTAACAAATCCCTTGGGGGGTAAAGGTTCTTAAATGTGTTAATACCTTACAATTCCAACTACAGCTGGATAACATAGGCATGATTCCAACCACGATGGACTTTGTGGAATGACAGTTGATTGCTTCCTTCTCCTAATGAAGCCATTAAGCCCCTCTCCATTTTATTCTGGAGGGGGTCACCGGAGTGTCAGAACAGCATATGGGGCAGAGTGGGGAATCTGAAGAGGACGGGGGAACAACAGAAACCATCACAGTTTCTTCTGAAAATGCAAATTTCATTCCATCAGAGGAATTGTGATGTTAATACACTAATGTATTTCTGAATACTTGGCTTCTGATTGACATATGGCATAGATATTACTCATTTTTGTCATTGACCAACTCCTGCATTTTTATCCCATCTTCCTCTAAGGAAGTCATTGATTTACATGTTTGTTTTTTTCCCTTCCCATTTTACTTCCACAAGAACCCTACACAGTAAGTTAAACTGAGGGACCTGTGATACCTGAAAGGGGAAGATAAATCCCATCCCCACACACTGGCCTTGGCCTCCTCCACCTTTTTGGATCAGTCTTCTCAACCTTCTGGCTAAACTTCATATGTGTGCCATTCACTCTGGGGCTGAAGATGGCAGAGAATTATATTATATCTTCCAGGAGGCCACTATGATTTTCTGTTTTCTGGCAGAAGTGACTGGGCAAAGCATCTCTGGATCAGTGGTGAGCCTTTTCCTAAGCCATAAACCTTGGTAGGTGCTCTTCTATACCAATCTTGAAGCCAGCCGTGGTAGGAATTTTATGTCATGGTAGAAAGAAAAACCCCATCTCCATCAGAAATGTGTGTCTCTCACAAACATGGGCTGTCTCAAAAGTTAGCCAAGTCATTTTTTGTGGGTCAGCAATTTTCTTAACTTAGGGGGATCTTCCTTAATGTCTCTCACAGCCTGCTGGCCCCATCCAGGGAAGACAACCCTGTTTCTAGATAGTCTTGACCTCTGACTCTCCTCATTCCAAAAGCTAAGCACTGAAGAGATCTATTATGTACTCACAAGATACCAAGCTCAGCAAGTGAGCTGACAATGCAGTGCAAAAACAACAACAACAAAAGACAAAACCCAGTATCCTGAGTATCAGCAGTTGCACAGGTCTTGAACTTTGCAGCCCTGAATGAATGGGCTTTAACTACAGAACAGAAGAAGGACTACCCAGCAGATTTTGAGTGAATGGCATCACTGTAAACTTAGAAAGCAACAGCCTGTTCTGCTCTAGGTGCAGGGATAGTCAGTTCAAGGCTTAGTTTAACACAGGGGTTTTATGCATGAATGTGCTGCATAAGAGTCCCTTCCTATATCTACAATGTATAGTAGTGCTTACCCTGTACTCCCTGTAAGTGTAAAGCAGAAAGAAAGAGGACACATGCTAGACTTGTCACAGAGATACCTCAACAATGGTGTGGTACAGATGCCAAAGGGAACTCTGTCAGGATGATGTGTGTCAGCTGGAGTACATTCCTAATGGCTTCTAGGAAGGCTGCACCATTTTCCTTTGCAAAAACAAGTTCCATTGCAAAAAACAGTAACACTTTTCCCAATAGGAACCAGACATTACAAGGCAATTGCTGAAACAAATGTGGGGTTCTACAGGGAGCAGTTCTCTCCCTCACTTCATTGAACATCTTTGTGTGCTGTGTGGCCCAGCTGGTCCAGAGCTATATACGGAAGACACCCAACCCTATTTCCGAACTCCTGCCTGGATACATTTGCCAGATGTTTTGAAACTGTAACTAGATGGTTAGAGCAGAGTCGCCTGAAACTCAACCCCTCCGAGGTCCTGTGGCTGGGCAGGAAGGCAATGGATCAGGAAGTGCACCTACCCACATTGGCTGGGGTGCAACTTAACCACTTAAGACTTACCAGGAGCAGCAGGGAGGCCCAGCCTTTGTACGAGGACATGTCTGTATTGCACCTATGTGATCCAGAAGTGACATCAACACTTCCAAGAAGATGAGGATGACACTGTAGTATTTGTGCAAAAACTCTATGGTCAATGTGGCTTCTGCTGTGCTTTTGAACAAATACCAGAGTGTAGCTCTAATGTCCTGGAAGTGATTATTTCACTTCCTGGTCACGTGGGTAATGATGCTGGATCTGTCTCTTTTTTTGGATGCCCCCCTCATCAGCCAGATGACTAGCAGTAGAGAGGTCAGTCCTGGGAATGGGGGACCCCTGTCTTCACCAAAAGACCTGGCAACTCTAGTATCAGACTAGGACCTGAGTTATCTATGTTTGAATCCTCAGACTTCCATGGACACCAGCTGTTAGATTAGGGTGGGGGAGGGGGGGGAGGGTGGTGACAGAGTTAGTGGGGTCGGGAGGGTTAGGGAGGGTTAGTGCAGCTGGGGAGGAGGCGGGACTTAGCATAGGAGTTAGGATTGACGTCCTCTCTCGAGGGGGGCACATGGAGAGGGAGGGTCGCCTGGGAGAGATGGCAGATGCTGGGGCCGGGATCCAAACGATCATGGGCCAGGGGCGCTATGGCTGGGGGAGGAGGTTGGACAAGAGAAGGGGTGGGAGCACTGGTGTCCCGCATAGGACCTGGCGGTGGAGACACGGCCGGCGCCCTGGGTGTGCTCGATCCCCTTCTAACCTCCGTCCCATCCCCAGGGCTGTGAGGGTGGAGGCTAGGGAGGGTCCGATCTTGGTCCTGTGCAATGCAAGGTCGATTAAGAACAAGACCTCCACTCTGCAGCACTTCTTTGCAGAGTCGGGGGCGGACCTTGCTTGCGTGACCGAGACCTGGGTGAGGGAGGGGGAGTCGGTGGCCTTGAAAGAACTGGCCCCCCCAGGATTCTCGGTCCTACACCAATCTCGGACCCATAAGAGGGGAGGGGGGGTGGCAATCCTGGCCCGGGAGACTCTTGCCTGCAGGGCTCTCCCGGTGCCGGAAATCAGTGGAGTGGAGTGTGTCGGTATTGGGTGGGGCTCGGTCGAGAGCGCGGCCATCTGGCTGGTATACCGTCCGCCCAACGCGCCACCAGATGCCCTGCCCCGCCTGCTGGAGGCGGCGGCCGCCTGGGCGTTGCAGTTCCCTAGGCTCTTAATCCTGGGTGACTTCAATGTCCATGCGGACTCGCCCACTTCAGGACTTGGTGGGGACCTGGTGTCATCCATGGCGACACTAGGGCTCTCGCAATTTGTTGCCGGTCCCACTCATCACGCCGGCCACACGCTTGACTTGATTTTCGGTGCCGGGATAGAGGTGGTTCTGGAGCCAGCTTTGGCCGTGCCATGGTCAGACCACTATGCCCTGCGGGCCCGGCTTGGGATGCCACCCCCTCCCCAGTTGGGCGGCGGGCGCACTTTTGCCCGCCCGCGGAGACTCATGGATCCAATTGGTTTCCGGAATGCTCTGCGGGGCCCGATGCCTCCTGGCAACTCACTGGCGGCGTTAGTAGAGGACTGGCAGTCCCGTCTGACAGCCGCTATAGATGAGATTGCCCCTAAGCGTCCTCTCTGCCCTCGACTCAAACGGGCCCCCTGGTACACGGGGGTGCTCCGGGAAAAGAAGAGGGAGGTGAGACGACTAGAGCGAGTGTGGCGGAAGACTCGCGACGAAGCTGCAAGAACATCTTATCGCACGCTTATGAGGGCGTATGAGATGGCGGTGAAAGTGGCGAAGCGAGAGTTCTTCGCCACGGAAATCGCGTCCGCAAGCTCTCGCCCGGCCCAATTATTTAGGGTAGTTAGATCCCTTACCGCCCTTCAGGGGCGCCAAAATATTAGTCAATTGGCACTTGGCTGTGAGGCATTAGCGAGCTTTTTTGCGGATAAAGTCTTGTCGCTTCGCCATGACCTTCCTGTCACAATTAATACAGTAAATGAACTGGAGACCTGTTGGCCGTCTTTGGCAGCGAGGTTTGATGGCTTCAGACGGCTCTCTTCTTCCGAAGTGGACAAGTTGCTGGGGTCGGTCAGGGCGACCACCTGCCCCCTTGATCCCTGTCCCTCTTGGCTTCTCAAGGGGAGCGGAGAGGGGACAGGAGGCCAACTCAGGGATATTATCAACCTTTCCCTGAGTTCCGGGGAATTCCCCGAGTGGCTGAAGGAGGCAGTGGTTCGCCCTCTCCTGAAAAAATCAACGCTGGACCCGCAGGACCCTGCCAACTACCGCCCGGTGTCGCACCTAGCGTTCCTGGGCAAGGTGGTGGAAAGGGCTGCGGCGGACCAGCTCCTAGCTTTCTTGGATGAAACTTCGGCACTCGATCCATATCAGTCTGGCTTCCGCCCTGGCCACGGGGTGGAGACGGTGTTGGTCGCTTTGCTGGATGATCTCCGTCGCCAGCTGGATAGAGGCGGGTCAGCCGTGCTGGTCCTTCTGGATCTGTCGGCTGCTTTCGACACCGTGGACCATGAGATATTGGGCCACCGCCTCGCTGGTACGGGGATACGGGGTACAGCCTTGCGCTGGATACGCTCCTTCCTCCAGAACCGGACCCAGAGGGTTGCAGTGGGGGATGAGCTCTCGCGCCCTTATGGACTCCCTTGTGGGGTCCCACAGGGCGCGGTTCTCTCCCCCACACTATTTAACATCTTCATGCGCCCTCTGGCCCAGCTGGTACGGAGTTTTGGGTTGGGCTGCCATCAGTACGCTGATGACACCCAGCTCTATCTCCTCATGGACGGCCACCCAGACTCCCCCCCGGAACCATTCGCCAGATGTTTGGAAGCAGTGACAGAATGGTTTGAGCAGAGTCGCCTGAAACTCAACCCCTCCAAGACGGAGGTCCTGTGGCTGGGAAGTAGGGGGCGGGAACAGGAAGCGCATTTACCCACCCTGGCAGGGGCGCATCTTACCATCGCGTCCCAGGCCAGAAACTTGGGTGTGACCATTGATGCCTCCCTGACTATGGAGGCGCAGGTCAGGAAAGTAGCCGGCCAGGCATTTTTCCATCTTCGCCAAGCCCGGCTACTAGCGCCCTACCTGTCCCCCGAACACCTGGCCACTGTGATCCATGCAACGGTCACCTCCAGATTAGATTTCTGTAACTCGCTCTACGCGGGCCTATCCCTGTCTCTGATCCGGAAACTCCAGCTGGTACAAAATGCAGCCGCTAGGGTCCTCACCGGCACACCTTGGAGGGCTCACATCCAGCCTGTGCTGAGGCAGCTGCACTGGTTACCAATTGCTGTCCGGATCCGGTTCAAGGTTCTGGTTCTAACCTTTAAGGCTTTACGCGGGCTGGGACCCACATACCTGAGGGACCGCCTAGTGCCCTATGCCCCCTGCAGGGCTCTGCGCTCTGCGAGTGAGAATCTTCTGGTCGTTCCCGGCCCTAGGGAAGCACGCCTAGCCTCGACCAGGGCCAGGGCCTTTTCGGTCCTGGCCCCCACCTGGTGGAATGAGTTCCCGGGTGAGCTGCGGGCCCTGCGGGACCCTTTAACATTCCGCAGGGCCTGCAAGACGGAGCTCTTCCGCCAGGTCTATGGTTGAGGCTGGGGCTGCCGGGGTACATCGACTGCTCTCCCCCGGGCTTCTTGAACATCGTTGACCTCCTTCTCCTCCACCCCCCCCTTTTTTAGGAATGGGGGTAGGAAGGGGATCTTATTATTGTGCTGCCATGTTGTGACATTTTAAAGTCTTTTAATGGGAGTTTTAATGGGTTTTTTAAGATATTGTAACCCGCCGCGAGCCATTTGGGAGTGGCGGGAAATAAATCGAAATAATAATAATAATAATAATAATAATTGGGCCAGTCATGTACTCTTAGCCCAACCTACTTTACAGGGTTGTTATGAGGATTAAACACCATTAGGCAGGAAACTGGGATATAAATGAAGCAAAGGTAACTCAAGCACCATTTCCTCCCATGCTACCCAGTCTGCCAGTGAAGATCTGCATCTTAAGCTCAGCTCTCTGTGCTCCCACCTTCAGAGGTGAGTAGGGTAGCACCTAGAGACACAGCATTTTCTGTGGTGGCACTTCATAGGGCACTCCCCCTTTAGGCATCTACTTTACTTCCTTTTAAGGGCCAAGCCAAAACACATCTTTTTACCCAGGCTTTTAATTAGGGGGTTGATCATACCAGCTTTTTAATGGTCTGTCTCTGTTTTATGGATAACTTTTATGCTGTCCAGTGGCTTGTTTGTGACATTATTTTAATTGTAAGCTACCTTGACTAGTACTTTGAAGAGACAGCATAGAAATATCCTAAACTAGGTACCTAACCCATTGCAAAAAGGAATACCACAGGCACTAGATTTGGGGGGTGGGGAAGAAGAACTCTGTGGATGGGCTCCCCCTCCATCCACGACCTGTTATGGAACTCACCGGCAAGGGCAGCTCTAACACAGCACGGATCTGCACCCTCCAAGCCTCAGAGGGAAGTGGAAGGAAGAGGGGGTGGTCAGAGGGGGGTGGAAGGTGATTGGCTGGCCACTGGCCAGACTGGCAAGCTGGTTGGAGGAGGAGGCACTTAGGGGTGGGACAGCCACCCTGAGTGGGTGTTAAGCACTGAGTGGCAAGACATGAGACATGCTCCTCCTCCAAGGCCTTACCAGAAATATTAAGTGGAACAGATAAATAAATGAATACAGTAAAACTGCTGGTGATAAAAACAGAAGGAAACAGACCATAATGATAACAGGACAGTGGTGAGTCCTTGTTCCTCACAGAATCTCATTACACTCATATAAACCAGTTAGTTTACTCACCTGTGATTAGGAGGCCAGTCCCCACATAGGACTGGAGATGCCCAGGAATTGTAGATCAGTTTCCCTGGAGAAAATGGCCACTTAGAAGGTAGATTGTATAGCCTTATACCCTATTGAGGCTCTTCTCCTCAAATCCTGCCTTCTGCAGGCTCTACCCCCAAAGTCTCCAAGTTTTTTCCCAACCCAGAGCTGGAAACCTTACCTATGATGCATCTGTTTAAGCTTATAATGGCCCTTGAAACTATAATTTTTGCTGATCAACGATGCCAAAAATGTGAGACTGAGAATTGTTACAGAGCAGCCGCTGAATCTTCCTTTATTTAACTCCCCAAACACTACTTAGTAATTTCATAATCTCAGTTCCTTTGCAAGCCTCAAAAAGGCTGTAAAAAAACTAATTAAGTTACACACTGCAAGCAGAATGCAAATTAAATAATAAATTAGAGCAGCAATCGGCAAGAAAATGTTCTCCAGTTTCACAGAAAATCAGCACAGCCTTATCTTTATTATTTCACATTTTTAAAAGGGAGAAAAAAATCTTCAGGTTACTGTTTTGGGTTCTCTCTGCAAAACAACTAAATATAGCTTTAGATCATGGTGGGTGGGAATGGAAAACAAAGAAGGCAGAAACTGAGCTCCTACTGCTGTTCCGTCATTCATTACATTATCATTACTTTTATTATGTACTCTGCTCTCTTCCAACATATCTGGATGCCACTTAAAATGACAAAGATATGATTAATAATGTAACATTTCAGTTTCTTTGATGACTGTACAGATAAACAACCATTCTTTCTGAACCCTGTTTCAAAATAATTTCTCACTTCTTAAGCAGGTTATAAAAGCATGCTTAGAACCATGTGGCAATTTAAAAAAAAGTATTTAAAATACAAGTTGTGTGCAAGAAAGCTACATTTGTTTAACATATAAAACCACAAGGTTGTGAGTACCGCAGTTTTGAACTGGTGACCAGATGGATAGCCAGCCGGTAGAGAGGCTGCCTTTGAGCTGCCCACCTATTGTATTGGAAGAGGGTCTGTGGGAAAAGTTGCCCTCAGAAGATGCAGGCTGATATTCCCTGATACCTATTTTAAAAGCTGCCAAAAGTTAAGCAACTAGATGGTCTTACCTTGACCATTCCTACTCCAGTTTCACATAGATGTTTCAAACTCAGGAGGCAGAACCTGATTTGTTCAAAAGGCACAATCCAGCTGCAAAGGAGCAGAACACACAAAAAAAGTCTTTGGCCATCTCATATGAACAACTATTCTATGTGCTTAAAAGTGTGATACAACCCTGCAGCACATCCAACCATTATGCCAGGCCTGCAGATCTTTCTTCTTTGATTTATTTTCATTTCATATCTCATTCACCGCCCCCGCCCCCAGAGAGCCAGTTTAGTGTAATGGTTAGGAGTGTGGACTTCTAATATGGCAAGCCAGGTTTGATTCCCCACTCCTCCTCCATATGCAGCCAGCTGGGTGACCTTGGGCTCGCCACAGCACTGATAAAGCTGTTCTGACCAAGCAATGATATCAGGGCTCTCTCAGCCTTGCCCACCTCACAAGGTGTCTGTTGTGGGGAGAGGAAAGGGAAGGTGATTGTAAGCTTCTTTGAGAATCCTTCAGGTAGGGGAAAGCGGCATATAAGAACCAACTCTTCTTCTTCTTCTTCTGGAATTGTTCAGGAAATGTTCAGGAAATAGAGGGAAGGACAGAGCTCTAAAGAAGAGTACCTACAGGTTACTAGGCACTGTAGATCAATCATCAGAAAGGCCAAAGCTGAGAGTGAGCTAAGATTGGCCATTGTAACAAGAAAAGAATTTTCAGTTATGTGAGGAGCAAATGTAAAGTAAAGGAGGCAATAGGCCCACTGTTGGGTGCGGATGGACAAACTCTAAAGGAAGATGCAGAGAAAGCAGAAAGCCTCAGCGCCTATTTTAAATTCTAACGGAGGATGCAGAGAAAGCAGAAAGGCTCACAGCCTATTTTACATCTGTTTTTTTCCAACAGGTCAAAGGGTTTAGGCACATCTAGAGATGGCAGTAGCCAAGGGATAGCGACTGGGTGGCAGGCTGACATGGATAGAGAGGTTGTTGAGAGGCATTTAGCTGCACTGGATGAGTTCAAATCCCCTGGGCCAGATGAAATGCACCGGAGAGTACTCAAAGAACTTTCCAGAGAACTTGCACAGCCCTTGTCCATCATCTTCGGGACCTCTTTAAGGACTGGAGATGTCCTGGAGGACTGGAAGAGAGCAAACGTTATTCCAATCTTCAAAAAAGGGAGGAAGGATGACCCGGGAAACTACAGACCAGTGAGTCTGACCTCTGTTGTGCAGAAGATAATGGAGCAGATATTAAAGGGAGCTATCTGCAAACATCTGGAGGACAATTTGGTGATCCAAGGAAGTCAGCATGGATTTGTCTCCAACAGGTCCTATCAGACCAACCTGGTTTCCTTTTTTGACCAAGTAACAGGCTTGCTGGATCGTGGAAATTCGGTTGATGTCGTTTACTTGGATTTTAGTAAAGCTTCTGATAAGGTTCCCCGTGATGTTCTGCCTAAAGAGGTGGTGAGCTCCCCCTCACTGGCAGTCTTCAAACAAAGGTTGGATACACACTTTTCTTGAATGCTTTAACATATTTATGTTATAACATGGAGCCAGTTTGGTGTAGTGGTTAGGAGTGCGGACTTCTAATCTGGCATGCCAGGTTCAATTCAGAGCTCTCCTGCATGCAACCAGCTGGGTGAACTTCGCCTCGTCACGGCACTGATAAAACTGTTTTGACCGGGCAGTGATATCAGGGCTCTCTCAGCCTCACCCACCCCACAGGGTGTCTTGTGGGGAGAGGAATGGGAAGGCGACTGTAAGCTGCTTTGAGCCTCCTTCAGGTAGGGAAAAGTGGCATATAAGAACCAACTCTTCTTCTTCTTCTTCTTCTTCTTCTTCTTCTTCTTCTTCTTCTTCTTCTTCTTCTTCTTCTTCTTCTTCTTCTTCTTCTTCTTCTTCTTAAAGGAACCGGCTGCCAAACAGTTGCTTTAGGAATTTTTGGGCTGATCCTGCATTGAGCAGGGGATTGGACTTGATGGCCTGTGCGGTCCCTTCCAACTCTATGTTTCTATGATTCTATGATTCTATGATTCTATGATTCTATGATTCCATGATTCTTCTTCTTCTTCTTCTTCTTCTTCTTCTTCTTCTTCTTCTTCTTCTTCTTCTTCTTCTTCTTCTTCTTCTTCTTCTTCTTCTTCTGGAGACTCAAAGCAACATACATAATTCCTCGCCATTCCTGCATATTATTCTCAGAACGACCCTGTGAGGTAGGTTAGCTTCCATAGCAGAGTGGAGGTTCAAACCTGGGTCTCTCAGATCCTTGCCCAATGTAATAACTGCTAAAATACATTGGCCCAGTTGCCTGTATTGGAGAACATCAACATTAAATTTTACTCCAAAGAACAATCCAAGGCACAAAAATTCAAACCATTGCAGAACAGTACCTCACGAAATTGAGTACATACACAAACGCCCCTCTCACCTTCACCTAACCAGGCATTCTGGGCACTTTTCTCTCTTGCACAATCTCATTCACACAGCCAGGATTCAGGCCACTCTCTTTATGACACTGTTTAACTCATTCTTGGTCACACAAATGCATGGATGTCCAACTTAGATCCTGCCTCCAGCTTCAGTTCCTTAACTCTCTTTCCTCAGATCTGCAGTGGTTATGGTGAACCTGGCAGACAGCTGAAGAACAGAGCCAGGGCAAGCATGCTGCCTAGGGCCAGCCTGTCTTCAGACTGGGACAGGGTGGCCATTGCCAATGCCACCACAGTGGTGACCCGTCACTCAGAGCCATGACATGCAACCAGGCAGGGCACTAGCTGCCAGGACAGCTGCCACTTTATGCAGCTCTGAAGGCTACAGGGCACATAATTCAGTTGCTCTGCCACAGCTGCTCTTCCTGCTCTTCCTGACCCTTTTGTCTATGATAGGCTTCTGCCAATGGTTATTTCATATACATGGGACGTGCCCGTTCCTCATACCCATGCTCTACAACACACCCATCCACAACAGATTTTGGCATCTGTACTGGGACTTAAATGTACCATGTAATGCATCAAGGCTCTTTCCCTGACTTAATTTGAAACTTGTTGGTATGTATGCCTGAAATCCCCTCCTCGCATTTATACGCTGCTTTCCATGTATGACAGTTGAGCAGGATCAGCACACACAGTCACAACCATGAATTTTTCTATGAAATTTTTCTATGAAATGATCACCATGAAATGGAAGGAAGGCCTTATTACCAACGAATAACCAATAATTGTAGGGAGAGTGTTAGAAAAGCTAAAGCTCAATATGAGCTTAGGCTAGCAAGAAATGCTAAACATAGCAAAAAAGGGGGGTTCTTTAGTTATATTTCAAGTAAGAAAAACAATAGGGACCGTAGGACAGTGGTTAAGAGTGCGGACTTCTAACCTGGCACGCTGGGTTCGATTCTGCACTCCCCCACATGCAGCCAGCTGCGTGACCTTGAGCTCACCACAGCACTGATAAAACTGTTCTGGCCAAGCAGTGATATCAGGGCTCTCTCTGCCCCACCCACCTCACATGGTGTCTGTTGTGGGGAGAGGAAAGAAAAGATGACTGTAATTTGTTTTGAGCCTCCTTCGGGTAGACAAAAGCGGCATATAAGAACCAACACTTCTTCTTCGTCAAAAAAGTGACTACCTTGCTGGATCAGGTGAATGCCGTGGACATAGTTTATCTGGATTTCAATAAAGCTTTTGATAAGGTTCCATATGATATTCTTGTTGACAAGTTGGTAAAATGTGGTATGGATCCTAATTCTGTCAGGCGGATCAATAACTGGTTGACAGATCGTACCCAGAGGGTACTTGTTAATGGTTCAGCATCCTCTTGGAAAAGAATGACAAGTGGATTACCCCAGGGATGTGTCCTGGGGCCTGTTTTGTTCAACATATTTATAAATGATTTGGATGAGGGATTAGATGGGATACTTATAAGTTCTGCATTTAGGTAGGAAAAACCAAATACACCAATATAAGGTGGGGGAAACTTGTCTTGGCAGTAGAATGTGTGAAAAGGATCTCGGAGTCTTAGTAGACCATACATTGAACATGAGTCAGCAGTATGACTCAGTGGCTAAAAAGGCAAATGGGATTTTGGGCTGTATCAAATGGAGGATTGTGTCCAGATCACGGGAGGTGATGGTACCACTTTATTCTGCTCCGGTTTGGCCTCAGAGTATTGTGTTCAGTTTTGGGCACCCCAGTTGAAGAGGGATGTAGACAAACTGGAGCGTGTCCAGAGGAGAGCAACAAAGATGGTGAGGGGTTTGGAGACCAAGACGTATTAAGAAAGGTTTAGTCTATTTAGCCTGGAGAAGAGACGACTGAGAGGGGATCTGGTAACCATCTTCAAGTACTTAAAAGGGTGCCATATAGATGGAGCAGTTGTTCTCTCTTGCCCAAGAGGGACGGACCAGAACGAATGGGATGAAATTAATTCAAAAGAAATTCTGTCTAAACATCCGGAAATAGTTCCTGAGAGTTAGATCGGTTTCTCAGTGGAACAGGCTTCCTAGGGAGGTGGTGGGTCTCCATCTTCGGAAATTTTTAAACAGAGGCTAGATAGGCATCTGATGGAGA
The DNA here is from genome assembly GCF_049243985.1 of Paroedura picta. Classification (NCBI taxonomy): domain Eukaryota; kingdom Metazoa; phylum Chordata; class Lepidosauria; order Squamata; family Gekkonidae; genus Paroedura; species Paroedura picta. The sequence continues at coordinate 55,210,385 of NC_135369.1, forward strand.
GGCTGATGCTTTGAAAGCTCAAGGGGGTGGCAGGTTACAGTGGATGAGTGATAAGGTTGTGAGTGTCCTGCATAGTCCAGGGGGTTGGACTAAATGACGAGGTCCCTTCCAACTCTATGGGGCTTTCCGCACCGAGATCCTTGTAGCAAATTGTTTGCTGAACGAAAAATCGCCATTTAAAATAGTGGAATTCGTCATTATGCATACCTGATTTTGTAGTGGAATCAAGTTGCGTTTCCATCGTTTCCCACAAGCTTCCGGTCTCAGCAAAAATCGCTAGAAAGGAAGCGCTATTGCTGAGCTCGTCCCACCCCTGGCCATCAAGCAGCCAATGGGCGGCCGTTAGCATGCTCCCAAACAGCCCCTTTCCCTTTAAGAAAGGTTTAAAAAAAAAAAAACACCCGTTGCAACGAATATGCGTTGATTCGTTGCAACTGAGAGACCCATCCAGCTGGCAGGTGTGTTTGAGCTGCCGTTTCATCGTTGCCACGCTCCCCCCGAGTGAAAAAAAAAATCCCCCCCCCACGGGCGCGATTTTCGGCCGAAAACAGTGTGAAAAATAAAGGGAAAATACATCAGCAAACAGGCTTCTCTGTTGTTTGTGCTTAGTGACTAAACAGCTCTGGGGAGGGACTGAAGCCGGGGAAGCCTCTAAACGGAGGCTCGCCGGTGTGTTGATCTCTGGTCGCTCGGAGAAAAAAAATGGCGATCGCTTCGCCGGAAGATCAGAGGAGAGAGCTAGGGGGAGGGACTTTGTAGAAACCACAACAATGGTTACGCACAGAACTTTCCCGCTAGTGTTGCAGATTGGTTGCAGGAGTGTAGCGCTTTCCGGAGGGTGAATCCACTTTTGGGGATTTCCCTGAAAGCGCTACAAGGAAGCGCTTTTTGCGGATGGGTTTCAGGTGTGTGGCAGATTGTCAACGACGTTGTGCATAATGGCAAAACTGTAGCGTTTTCAATTGGCAACCATTGTGCGATTTTGAAGGAGTGTGGAAAGCCCCTATTATTCTATGATTCTATGATTCTACCTGCATGATGTTCTCAGACCAGAAAACAGTCTGATTTCATTGTGCCAAAACAGAGAATGGCTTAGATCCCATAGTAGATCTGCTGATAGAAGGGATTTCCATCAATGATGCCAGACTTCCTCAATTCCCTGTTCTTGCTGCCACCCAAAAGGCTCCCTGAAACACTTTTTCTGGTGGGATGGGGGAAATACCCCACAAAACAGTATGAGAAGAGGGCTGAAAGTCTGGAGCTGAAGCAGGGAATTAGGGAAAGTCTCTCCTTCGTTCTATAGGTGGAAATTCACTGCAGGATACAAGCCAATTGCTGCCTCTGCTTTCCTACAGCAGACACTCGGTTTTGCCGACAGGAAAATGATACTTTTTAAATAGGGAAATGCTGTCGACTATGGAATATGCACAAAAGCTGTGAGCTATTAAATGGCTGCTCTCTGTTGGTGTCACGGAAGGTAAGCACTTCTCAAGACTTTAGCATATACGTGTACTTAGTAGTATATTTATTTATTCACTTATTTGAATAGTCACTTAAGTCCCCATGACATTGACTTCTCACCTGCCACAAAATAAAATGGCAATAGACACAGGGAATAAACACTGCAGAAACACTAAAGGTGGGTTGTATTGGTTTGGGTATTAGATTTTGACCAAAAGCAGATGTGGTGTAACCTGTTTAACCTGTGCAAGTGTGCAACTCACTGCATGGCCTTGAATAAATATCTGTTACTCAAATTCCTCTATCTCATATAGCTGACTGCGAAAAGTTAAATGGGATGTCCTTATATATGCTGCCTTGATGTCCTTGATGGAAGATTGAGATATTAAACAAACACATGTTATCCCGCTTTCTGACACAAAATGCTCATTTTCAATGTTTACTGTATGATTAGAAAACTATGGGGAACAATATATTTCTACACATTTCTAAAAAAGCAAGGAGTAAACAGTTAGGTGCTGATTGTCAGGTTTTTCCATTCCTTTTTCATTTATCTTCTATTGTAGAAAAGTAAAGTCCAAACAGTTATAATTTGTTCCCATATGGCAATGAGCTCTTCAGAAATAAAACAAATGCATTTTCATGAAATCTAGACTTTTAGAAGGTCAGTGCCTGGTGGTAAGAGCAGAACCAAAGGCCAAGGTTGCATGCTGGGTTTGCATGTAAAATATGAACACACCAAGCAGCCTTATATCGAGTCATATCATTGGTCCATCCAGCTCAGTACTCTCTTCTCTAACTGGTAGAAGACTGCAGAGTCTCAATTACAAAAATAAATAAATAAATAAATGCAACACTTGCTACTTTGTGGAAGAACTCTTCCACATGGAGGCACAAAATGTATGCTGCCTCTTACTTGCAAACATGTGACAGGAAACTGCACATTTGCACACTTCCTCGTGGGAGACCCCTCCCACGTTATCCCACTGCCTCATCGTTTTTTGCCTCCCAGCAAGGCAGCAAAGAAACAGGAAGCATGGACAACCCAAACCTCTCTCCCCACTTCTCACATTGTCAATCAATAAAGGCACCAATCCCTTCACAGTGGTTGTTTTGGGGACTCAAAGTTCCTCCCCCACCCCTGAGTCCCAAAATTAATTGGAAAAAACACTTCCACATTGCTAAGGGGAAACGCCACAACAGTAAAACATTTATTTTTAAAAAACTTGCACTTCCGTGTTGCTTCAGGATCATGCCACAACAATAAAACATTTATCTTTTCTGGATTCTTTGTATAATGGTTTCCCTTTATGTTTGGGTAGATTTGTGATAGGCTGGCCATGGTAACTGGACCCCAATGATTGTGTGTTCATGATAAAGATTTAAAACAAAGATCATGGATGCCAAACTAATAGGAAGAGGGCTGCTGGATCACACACACACACTTTCCCCGTTCATACCCCACAAACAGGGATGTGTTTTAGTTGCCCAGTCCCAATATTACCGTGCACACTGAAGAAAACATTTTATTTGAAGCGAGGGCATGCCACTTTGCAGATATGTGGACCACACCATTTTTATTTTAAATTTCAAGCAGGTGAGGGCGGGCAAACTGCTACCAAGTCTGAAACATGTTTCTCCCTCCAGACAGGCCTGCCCCTGTTTGTGCCCCTACTGGAAGAGCAACAAGAGGTGGCAAATCATGATTTTACAATTTCCCTCATCGAGAAGCACATCTGACAAAAACCTGTGCCACCCACTGGATAGCTCTGGGCTGCTGCTGATGTTATGTGGAAGCAGCACTAAGACCCTTTATGCACTGGGAACTTCACTACCCCAGCTTCCTTGCAGGAACAAATAATGGGGGCAGATGAGTAGCACCAGGCCAAATGCTCCCCCGTGTGGGTGCAGGAATAGGTGGTGCAACCTGCCATGACTAAAACTCCAGGCTACAGCCTGGCATGAAACCTCCAGTGCATAAACAGTCTAAAACCTGCAAGCAATGAGAGGCTGTCCAGGGCCAAATTCCTCGTACAGAATTGGTCTGTCACATTTTCATCTCATTTTCCGTCCAAGGAGTTCAGAATGAAATACATAGTTCTCCCCCAAAGCTACCCCATAACAATCCCATAAGACAGTCACCGTATGAGGTTGATGGCTAAGTGAGAAATTGAACCAGAGTCTCTCAAGGTCTAGTTCAGTGCTCACCTACACTCACTGAAAGCATTACATCACACTGGCTCACAGTCCACCTTTCACATAGGAAACAGGATCACAGGTGAACTATCCAGGCTAAGCCCCAAAGACTCTCTGTTTATAAATTTCCAAAGATGGAGAACCCACCACCTCCCAAGGAAGCCTGTTCCACTGAGAAACCGCTTAATTGTCCAGAACTTCTTCCGGATGTTTAGATGGAATATCTTTGGAATTAATTTCATCACATTTGTTCTGGTCTGTCCCTCTGGGGCAAGAGAGAACAATTTTGCTCCATCCTCTATATGGCACCCTTTTAAATACTTGATGGTTATCAAATCTCCCCTCGGTTGTCTCCTCTCTAGGCTAAACAGACCAAGCTCCCCCAACCTTTCTTCATACGTCTTGGTCTCCAAACCCCTCACCATCTTTGTTGCCCTCCTCTGGACACGTTCTAGTTTGTCTACATCCCTCTTCAATTGGGGTGACTAAAACTGAACACAGTACAAGTGAGGCCAAACCAGAGCAGAGTAAAACGGTACCATCACCTCCCGTGATCTGGAAATACTCTGTTTGATACAGCCCAAAATCCCATTGGCCTTCTTAGCCACTGAATCACACTGCTGACTCTTGTTCAATGTATGGTCTGATAAGACTCCTAGATCCTTTTCGCACATGCTACTGCCAAGACAAGTCTCCCCCATCTTATATTGGTGTATTTGGTTTTTCCTACATAAATGCAGAACTTTACATTTGTCCCTATTGAACTTCATTTTATTCAGTTTAGCCCACTACTGAAGCCTACCAAAGTGTTCTTCATCAGAAATAATCTAAAAACATATAAACAACAGCCACAAATTCAAAAACCATAAACATATATATTGTATCTTAACAAAGAACGAATGATCTCACCTCCAAATGCAGCATACAGAGCTCTTTCATAGAATCATAGAATCATAGAGTTGGAAGGGGCCATACAGGCCATCTAGTCCAACCCTCTGCTCAACCCAGGATCAGCCCAAAGCATCCTAAAGCATCCAAGAAAAGTGTGTATCCAACCTTTGCTTGAAGACTGCCAGTGAGGGGGAGCTCACCACCTCCTTAGGCAGCCTATTCCACTGCAGAACTACTCTGACTGTGAAAAAATTTTCCTGATATCTAGCCTATATCGTTGTACTTGTAGTTTAAACCCATTACTGCGCGTCCTTTCCTCTGCAGCCAATGGGAACAGCATCCTGCCCTCCTCCAAACGACAACCTTTCAAATACTTAAAGAGGGCTATCATGTCTTTACAGTCAAAAAATCTCAAAAGACTCCAGAATGTATAATATAAACCTCGAAATCTCATAAAACAAGCTATTTGGAACATTATTTCCTATAAACTACTGAAACCATACTTGCCTGTGTGGCCAAACCCTTTATATTGCAGCACACATGCTTGCTAGGTTGATGGTTGGATGCTCTATGATTCTATGATTCTGTGGTCATCAAGCCATACATGTTTATAAAATTGAAACAAATACATTGTTTGTAGTATTGCTTTGGGAAGTTGCTTTGTGCTAATAATGTATTGTGGGAGAAAAAAGGGACAGTTCACCTATATCAGGGGCTGCCAAACAGTAGCTCTCCAAATGTCCATGGACAGGGGCTCAAGGTAATCATAGTCCATCCCTGACATATATAAATATAGGTATACATCTTTTGGGCTCAGTCATAGTTTCTAGTTCCCTGTATGAAAAATTAGGATAACACCTCACAGGGTTTTTTGAGGACAAAGACTGAAAAACACCTTGCAAATTAAAAGTACCTTAGAAAAGACTGATAACACTAATCAAGAAAAGAGAGAGGCATTAGTAACCAAAGTACTAGAATCTATATACTGTAAGTAAAATGCTGCATCTATTATGCTATAACAAGGCAGTCCAAAATTAAACCGAGCATTCATGGCATGGCATAGAGTTGACATATGGAGACTCCAGGGCTTGGGTGGTCCCTGCCCTTACTGAACCGGCTGCTAGCCAATCCTTGGACTGTCACTTACATCAGCTCCAAAGTAATCTTCTGGCTTGCCCTTCAAGCAAGAGATAAGATGTCAGCATCAGTTAATAGGAAGTGGCAAGAAGAAATAACAATAGATGAGGAGGGAGTAGGGATTAATGATACCACGTATTTTTTCTTGCTAGCTGCTAGCTGCTATGACCCTTCAAAATATTCATTTGTTCCTCTCTGCATTGTTTTTATATTTTAGTTAGTGGTTCATGAATGAAAGGCAATGTCCACAGGACAGGAATGGTGCAGGTCTTAAAATTATCTATTCCCTTCAGCTCCTCGGGCATTCCCTCAGATCAGGAATTTTAAATGACAGTGTCATGTTTTTAAGACAATTAACTTCATATCTTTTGAATATGTTTATGAAGTTCCTGCCTGGATTTGGGGCATTTGAAGTACCTGGAGCCTTACAAAGTAAACATAAAATGTTTTACATTTTTTGATTTCTAGACTTCACTGTGCCTATGAGTTTGTATAGCTTATTGTTTAAAATATCTATCTTATCTCTTTTGACACATTTGACTTCTAGGAAATTATGTTAATTTACAAGCCACTGATTGCTTTAGTATATCAGTGAGATAACAAAGAAAGAAAAAAGCCAAGAGCCAGCTTGGTGTAGTGGTTAGGAGCGCGGACTTCTAAGCTGGCAAGCTGGGTTCGATTCCGCTCTCCCCCACAGCAGCCAGCTGGGTGACCTTGGGCTCGCCACAACACTGATAAAGCTGTTCTGATCAAGCAGTGATATCAGGGCTCTCTCAGCCTCACCCGCCTCACAGGGTATCTGTTGTGGGGAGAGGAAAGGGAAGGTGAATGTAAGCCATTTTGAAACTCCTTTGTGTAGAGAAAAGAACCAACTCTTCGGGCCATTTCGCACGGCTTCAAAGTAGCAGAATGGTTGCTATTTGGAAACGCTACTAATTTGACATAACCCACGACGTCGTAGACAATCTGCAACAATCCTGAAACCAATCAGCAAAAAGCGCTTCGTTGTGGCGCTTTCAGGGGAATCCAGAAAAGTGGATTCACCCTCCGGATAGCGATACACTCCTGCAACCAATCTGCAACAGTAGCGCTAAAGATCTGTGCGTTACCATTGTTGCTGGTTCTTCAAAGTCCCTCCCCCTGGCTCTCTCCTCCAAACTTCCGGCGAAGCGATCGCCATTTTTTTTTCTCCGAGCGAGCGGGGATAAACGCACCGGCGAGCCTCTTTCTGTTTAGAGGCTTCCCTGGCTTCAGTCCTTCACCTTTAGTCACTAAGCACAAACAACTGAAAAGCCCGTTTGCTGAAATAAAGTCCCTTTATTTTTTACAAATAAATTCAGCCGAAAATCGTGCCCGTGAGAGGGGGGGGGGATTTTTTTTTTTATCACTCGAGGCAGCGTGCAAATGATCATACAATCAAACGACAGCTCACATTAGGCAGCTGGATGGGTCTCTCCGTAGCAACGAATCTACCTAGATTCATTGCTATGGGTCGTTTTTTTTTTTTAAAAAACCTTTCTTAAAGGGAAAGGGGCTGTTTGGGAGCATGCTAACGGCTGCCCATTGGCTGCTTGACGGCCAGGGGCGGGACAAGCTTGGCAATAGCGCTTCCTTTCTAGCGATTTCTGCCGAGACCGGAAGCCTGTGGGAAACGCTAAAAAACGCAACTGATTCCACTACAAAGGCAGGTATGCATAACGACGAATTCCACTATTTTAAATGGCGATTTTTCATTCCGCAAACAATTTGCAACAAAGATCCCTGTGCGAAAAGGCCCTTCTTCTTCAAATAGACACTTCTCAGTAAAAAAAAGCTGGAATATAGCAGAAAGCTCCTCGTTACCAAATTTTTACATCCATATATATATATACCAAGAATGTAAAACCAGGAAAATTAGCATCTTGTCAAAGTCCAAATACCTAATTAAAAATACTTGGATGAAAGAGAATAAAGTTCAAATCAAGGTCACAAAGGAATGGATTGAGGAAAGCTGTCATTTTTGCTTGGATTGTGGGGCTGTTTCAGTGACATGGTTGCCGCTGAATCCAAGCCTCACAATGAAAAATTACACTGCCGGGGTTAATAAAGAGGGTGCACATTTGCTAAGGCAAACATCTCAATTAAAATGAAAATGGCTAACGTCTTGCTCCAAGGTGAAATGAATGAAATTAAAATAAACAAACTCTCCAATCGCTGATAAATTATGGCCCAAATTCAGTCCCGCTGTTCCAAATGCGATGCCCGTTTCAGATCCTCCCCCAGGGAAATATTACTTTCTTCCCAGGAAAAGCAGTTTAAAATTCTAGACAGAGCTCCACAGAAGCCTTGGCAAGGAGGCCAGTTTTTTTTTTCTCCCCCACCCTCCAAATAAGAAAAATGTGGGATCTGGATACTAATTGTATGGACATTAAAAACAACTTCCCTTCTCTATCCTTTCTATCTCTTGTTTTCAGGCCTGGATTCCACTAAGATACAGAAGCAGAGCATCAACTTTCAACACACTTACCGTGGAGTGTGAATTCTTCCCAAATCTTATCAACACCCAATGTTTGCCGCCATCTTAATGGGGCCTGGATTGTTGTTGCAGAACATTAACATTTGGTTTGATTGGAAAAATTATATATGTATAATTGTTTAATATATATTTGTTAAAAATTAAGATGTGTTAAAAAAAACCAGAATATATAAAAATAACAAAGTGTCACAACATATTTAGAACAGTCTGGGGGCTCCTCGAGATGTCATTTGAAGGAAGGAAAGAGCCTGGAGTAAAGATTACCAGAACAGAAATTTTAAGCACTTCTTTTCTCCCCCTCCCCCTCCCCATCACAAGAAGACAAAACTACTATTACAACTGCTTTGTCTCCTAAGTGTCCAAGTGTCCTTAAATGTATTTGTGTAGCTTGCTTCTTAGCTTGTATTAGGCCTAAAGTATAATCTATTATTTGAAAGCCAAAACAAAATGGCCTCTGCTTTCCATTAGGTCAGACTCCATCAATAGCTAGAGAAAGTTCTCCCTCTGCTGGCCTTGGGTGCTTGAAGAAGAGCTCGACTGAATCCGCATGAAGGCGCAAAACTTACGTTGCCCCCTGCTTGCATACTCACGGTTGTAAGCCTTGCATTTGCAAGCCACCTCATGGGAAACCCTTCCCTCATTTTCCCTCAAACTTAGCCCCCAAATTAATTTTTTAAGTGCACTTCCATGTTGCTATGTAATAACGCCACAATGTAAAAACATTTTTAATTTTAAAAATCAACACTTCCACGTTCCTATGGTGCAATGCCACAACAATAAAGCATCCCCTCTTTTGGGGATTCGAGGTGTTTTGGACTCTATTTATGTTTGTGTAGAGTTGTGAGAAGCTGGGCCTGGTAACTGGACCCCGAAGAGTGATTGTGTGTAAACCATAGGCTTAAAAACAAAGACCACAAACACATAGCTGATTGAGAGATGGCTGCTTCATCATGCCCTGCCCTTTCCCCATTCATTCACCTCCACCAGAAAACACAAATGGGACTGTGTTTTGTCTGCCCACTCCCAAAAAGAGCATGGACACTTTAGGGGAAATTTTATTTTAACTTATACAAAGTAGCTTTGCAGTCCCACAGCAACATGGACTGTGTCATTTTTTTTTTTTTAAGAAAGAAATTCTCAGAGCATGAAAATAGAGAGGGGAGTGTAGGTGCGAGGAGAGGCAAAATGCTGTAGGGACTGTTCCACATTTCCCCCTCCACACAGTTTACCCCTGGTTGCTCCCTGATGTGAAGCAAGATAACAAGTGGAAAATCCAGACTCTTTCTACACACGGAATGTGCCCCTGGAAAGCCTCTGGTTGCTGGCACATTTTAGAGCCCCCTCCACATGACATCGCCTGCATCCTGAGGCTGTCCAAGAGCTGGCTCGAGTTTTGCCCAGATTTCCTCAGGATGAGGGAAATCACAAAAAGTAGATTTGCAACTTTTTGACCGTTTACGCACTGGGAACTTCACTGCCCCAACTCCCATGCAGGAGTACAAATCGGGGGTGGATGAGGTGCACTAGGCCAAATGCTCCCTTGTGTGGATGCAGGAAGAGGTGGGGCAACCTACCACAACTAAAACTCCATCCTGCAGCCGAGCATGAAACCGCCAGTGCATAAACGGTCTTTATCTCGCATTCCTATCTGTGAGCATCCAGTGAACAACCAGAGGCAAGTCCATATGGAGGGGGAAAGGCAAGATAGTCTCTGTAGCATTGTCCCATTCTCGCACCTGGCCTCCCCTCTCCATGTTCTTTAAAGTGTCCATAATCTTTTTGGGATCAGGCAGGAACAAGGGGAAAGGGGGAGAGTGATTGAGCAGCTTTCTCCTGATCATACAGCCATGTGAGCACTTTGTTTTTAAGTGAACCATTTACACACAATGACTCTTTGGGCTCCAGGTATCATATTCAGCATCTCAGAAATCCACCCAGACATAAAGTCCAAAAGAACATCAATCTCAAAAGGGATGCTGTATCATTCTGGCATTTCTCCATAGAAATGCAGAATTCTTGTTTTTTAATTTAAAATGCATATGTGTTGTGGCATTACCACATAGCAACACCAAGATGTCTTTTTTTAAAAAATAATAATTTTGGTGCTGGGGGGGGGGAGGAGAAAATTTCAGTCCACAAGACAACTGCTGTGCTGTGATTTGTGAGCAAGCAAAAGAAATGAATTTCAAGCTGGTGATGGCGAATAACAGTTTATTCCAAAGTAAAACAATTTCTCAAATTTTCCAAATCATCAAAACAAACTCCTAGGTGTATTCCGTTTTAGGTATCTTCATCACTGATATGTGATACTTTTAATATTTTATCAATGAATCATCTTTAAATAAGTTATTTTCAATGATGAAAATGTATCAGGAGAATATAAACTTAATCCTATAGTGATATGTTAGTTGCTTCTCAGCCTTTTGGCTAAGATTTAGTTTGTATATGTTAGTGTATATGGTTTACTCTCCAAATGGTTCTACATTATCCAATATACAGAAGTCTACAAGTATTAACATCATAAGATTTAAATGTTCTTCAGTTGGGGTCAAACATGATGCTCCAGATTAGAGGCCGCTGCTCTTAACCAGTGTACCATGCTGGCTTTCAAACCATGTTTGATCTTAAGATACCGTATAAATTATACTGTATCATAAATTGTACGGAAGTAATATATTCCAAGTTCCATTTTTGTGCTGTCCAGTCACAGCTGACTTGCAGCAACCCCAAAGTGTTATCAAGGCAGAAGACATTCAGAGGTGGTTTGCCATTGCCTCCTTTGGTCTAGCAACCCTGGACTATCTTGGTGGTCTCCCAACCCTACTTAGCTTACAAGATTTGATAAGATCTGGCTACACTTGGTGATCCAGGTCAGTCCAATTTACTGATTCAATTTTAAATCAGGAAGAAATCTTTAGGTGACCCATCAGTACTCTATTCCAGCTTTCATTGTGACCTATCAGGTGTTTCTTGCTTTTGCAGACCCAGATGTATTGAGAACCAAGAGATGTATTGAGTCCCTAGTGGGTTGCCTTGCCCAGCAGGTGAACTGGTTATTGTTTGGAGGGCAACAAAATGTGAAGGCAGGCATGGTCTATGGCCATAGTGCTGAGTTTTGCAATCGTCCCTTAAGTATCAATATGTCTTCAGAAAACAACCACGAGGTTTTGTTAAGTACTGTCATCTCTCCCAGACCCATGGCGATGGGAGGGTAGGTGTGAAAGGAGCCAGGAGGGTTGCTTGGAGGGGGGGGGGTCAATGAACCTAATGGCCATCATACGTTTCCCACGAAGCATCTGAACTTTAAGAAAAGAACTTGATTCGTTAAGGAACTATTAATTGGCACACAGTTAATTATTAACAGATTTGGACGACTTTATCTCACAATCAAAACCTGGCCCCAGACCAACAGGGAGCAATTTACAGCTAGAAAAGTCAATTTATCCATGTGCCCTTTTAGTCTAACATATAGCCTTCCTAATTCATGAGAAAACTTTTCTACATTGCACTGTTTGGGGCTTGGATTTTGCATGTGTGTGTGTGTGTGTGCATGTAAACCTACTGCCAGCCCCCAGTATATTCCTCTCTCAGACTGAACCCAGCACACAGCAAAACATCCTATACACATGCCTATACATCAGCAGTCTGGCCACAAGTTGCACTCATGTGCTAAAGACTCTGTGGCAAGTGATCCTTCAGATGAAAGGGAGGGGGGAAATACCAAGAAGGGAAACAAAAGCAAACAGTAAATTCCCTCCCAAAGAACCCCTGGTCTCTTGGCAAACTCCAGCCCATACCAAGGTGGCTACCCTGCTTAACCCCACTTGGCACGGAGCAGGCATTACCAGGAGGAGGGGGGATCCATCTGGAGGGGACTGAGATAAGAGGTGTCCAATGTTAATAAACAGGCTTCCTCTACACCTCAGCAGGGCCTTCCTTTTCTAAACAGTCTTCCTTTAATGTTGTAAAATGTTTTTCCATTTATTTAACAATCACGCCTTTGGTGGCAGAAGAGGGAGAATGGAAGAGGAGGGGAAATGTTCAAGCAGGCAGGCAGAGAGAGAGAGAGCAGTAAACATTTCCAAATAAGTGGTCACCTGCTTTGCAAACAGAAACTTAAGCACTTCTTACAAGATACTTTCCCCACATCCTGCCCCATGCACATTGAATTCCCACTGCCACTATTTCACTTGCCAGCACATGGAAAGGAAAGGGGAAAAGCTTCACACAAAGTCCCGTGATGTTCAGGGTCTGACCCAATGAATGTTTTCTGGTTCCTCAAACGGCCTGTGAAAGGGACTGCAGCATCCAGCTGAGGTTAATGAATGAATGAGATGCCCTTGAAGGTTACATTTGCCCAAACAAAAGGTCAAGGGACATCTTCAAAAAATATATTGATTAAAGCAAGTTAAATGTTTTGACTAGAAGGAGACATGAAGGATTAAACAAAAACAAAAACAAAACAAAACAGCCTGGATATGCAGGGGATGGAAGGGAGGGGGAATTCCACCCCCAGACACAAAGGAAATGGTAGAAAACATATCTGAATCAGCTAGTCATCTACTAACAAGCTGTAAAGATTTCCAATGACAAGTTGTCACATTAGTTTAGTGAAACTGAAGCAGCACTTATCCCTTTTCCTGTGCTTAATCTCTCCCTGCGGTCCACAGAAACATGCTACTGCGTTTAATAGGATTAGGAGAGTTCACTTTCTCTTCTCCTGAACTCTTCCTTTCACCCTCCCCCCTCCTTTAGTAACAATTCTATTTTCACCAATGCAGGAATTTTGAATTAAACTGCCTCCCAATCAGCACCTCCCCCTCCGTAGGCCACCATTCTCACACTCACATACAAGGGTATTGGAGGGGACGGTAGAAAGCAACAGAAGGCTTTAAAACACACACACACACACACAGCATTGATCACAGAAGTTCTGAAAAGTTTAAATCAACCTTTGAAATGCATTGTCATTTCTTGCATGTTTAGATCTGCTAGCTAAATAATGTTTTAAACTGATAAATCACCTGTCTTCTGAACAGATCAGTAGGCAATTCCATCTAAATATACTCACATTTTACCACCCAAAAAGATCCTGAAGGGTTGAAAAATAATTTACAGTGCTAGCACTCATTTTTTGGAAGACAAGTCGGTGCAATATGGCAGTTTGGCATTCCATTCGTTTTCTTTTTGTAACATCTCTCTAAAACTGAGAAGTCTAAATTAAATTAGGAGTACATTCTGAGAACACAATTTTATGTTCAAGACTGGACAACTTCTCAGCCCCGGCATGTGTTTCGGAAGGGCCTGGAAAAATGCAAAATACATTTAATGCAATATCTACCCTGAAGATTAAGATTACAGAATGTAAGATGATGCATATGTTTAGGACACTACTAAATGCTTCAAGTTCAAACTTCAGATCAGTCTGGCTCCCTTGAAACTCCAGAGATCAGTTTCCCTGGAGAAAATTGATGCTCTGTATGGCATTGTATCCTACTGAGATCCCTGTACTCTCCAGGCTCCATCCTCAAATCTCTAGGAGTTCCTCCACTTGGATCTCGCCATCCTAACCCATCATCTTCTTCTGGTGGCCAGGGGGGACCAGACCATTCTACCATTCTAAATTTAGTTCCTCAATAGCAGTCACTACCCCACCTCAAGCACCACCAGGGCTTTTGTTGTTTTTGCGTTGGTAATTAAATATTATTATATCAATACAATGTTAGAGTCTATGTAAAAGGTAATGTGAATTTCCAGGATTCATTTTTTTAAAGTAAGCTTCTAGTCCCCTTTGTTGCAGACATATGCCTTTCCGTAACCAAAGATGCCAGAGACTTGTTTTTAACAATTAAAATGAAAGCTGGGAATTCAAACAAGGCTGTTATACATATTGTTGTGGAGTCATCATTACAGAGCAATATTAAGTTAAGGAGTTATCGAGTTTAAAAAGCCCCCTGGTGGCAGGGGGAGGCAATAGCTGTTGTGACTGCTGAGTGGGCGGGACTGAGAAAATCCAAATTGTGTCCCCCACACAGCAGCCACCCAGACTTTGCTGTAATCTTCCCCAACGCTTTGGAGCAAAGCATGTTTGGGAAAGACCAGGAGAAAGCCAAAGGAATCCTTGGAAAGTGAACAAATCCATTTCAACAGTGTGGATTTCCAAATAAAAAAACCTTCTTTCTACTAGCTCTAAACCCAGGACAACTAACCTGTGTGGAAAAGTCTGAGCCATTATTTTTATTCCACTAAAATTGGACACATCACGTGATCATATTTGTTAGAAAAATCATTAATGCTCGGCATGGTCAGGGGCAAAAGGAAACGTGGTCGTCAACGGAACCACTGGCTCAACACAATCAAAGCCAATACAGGGATGACCATGAACCAACTGAAAGGAGCAGCCAGAGACAGAGACAAATGCAGAAAACTTTCCTGTAGAATCGCCAAGGGTCGGACACGACTGAACAGATAACATCATCATCAAAATTATAATTATTATTAATTCTATTTTATGCCACTCTGAGCTTACAAGGTTATAACCATAAAAATATGGCATCATTGATTAAATATTAATAAGTTAATAATATGTTTACCAAAGCAGGTCATGTGCAATAAACAATAAAAATCACGTAATGAATTAAGAACAAACACTTCTTAAATTCAGCAGCAGTATAAAATGATCACATTCTGATTCCAGAAGCCTAGCAGAATGGAAACCTCTGCATCTACCTTCAAAATAAAACAAGTAAATAATGACAGGACTAAAGGAAAACATGCCTGAACAACCACAAAGAACAGTCTGTTCCTGGCGTTGCCCGCTACAGCAACCATAGTCAGAGGGGGTATAGGGGTGTGCGTTGAGGGCAGTCTCTTCGGTGTCACACCAAATTTGTGATGCCACTGGCAGCTCAAAAAGGATGCCAAAGTAATCCCCCTCCACACTTTATTCTCCTACTGGACTGTCAAGCATGGTGGAAAATGGTGCACCCATTGTAGGTGGTCTTCTGCTGTAGGAAGAGGCTTGATCCCCCTATCTGTACCCAGTTGATGACATCCTTGAATCCATTTGAGACACAAAACTCCTTGAAGGATCTTAACAACTGGGGGGGGGGGGGACGGGACAATATGGGAGTAGGTACTCTGAAGGTATTCCAAGAACAGATTGTATGTGTACAGAGATAATTCAGAGAGATGATTTCAATCTTTAAATCTCAAAACAGCATTTTTAATTGTGCTCATAAACATACAGGCACCAATACAGGTTTTTTTTTGTTTGTGGGGAGTGTTTTTTTTTTAAGAACAGTATAATATACTCACTTCTGCTCACTTCCACCAAAAGATGGATAGCAGCATGTCTGAGAAACCATCATTTCTGGAGTCGGTTTCATGTTCACATATACTAAAATCTAGATGTTACCAAGGCATGGATGATGGTGGCATTCTCTTTTCATTCTAGTGCAGGCACAGCTAGAGAATCAGCTCAAAGTGATAAATGTCTTCTCTCAGCTGCTTCTTGAAGTTCTACCATCAATGCCAGACCCAGAAGAACAAGATATTAACCTGTTTCTCCTGGGAGAAAGCAATCATGTCTAGGATGACCATGTTCCCTTCCAATTTATTTACTAAATAATCCATCAATATCAAGTTTGTCTTAATCTGGATTTGAAGTTGCAACATCAACATGGTCTTGCTCTCATTCATTTCAGTGGGGCTTTTGCAACAGTTTGCCCTGATGAACTTAAGACCATAAGAAGATCACTTTTGGATCAGATCAGTGGTTCATCCAAGTTCAGCATGCTGTTTTACAGAATGGCCAAACAGTTGACCTTTAGGACCAACAAACAGGGCAAATTAGGCCAAGACGTCCCATGCAGGTTGCCTCCTTGTACTAGCATTCAGGAGCTTACTGCAACTGAGTGTGAGAGAGCCAGCTTGGTGTAGTGGTTAGAAGCAAGGACTTCTAATGTGGCGAGCTGCGTTTGACTCCCCACTCCCCCACATGCAGCCAGCTGGGTGACCTTGGGCTCGCCACGGCACTGATAAAGCTGTTCTGACCGAGCAGTGATAATCAGGGCTCTCTCAGGCTCACCCACCTCACAGGGTGTCTGTTGTGGGGAGAGGAAAGGGAAGGCGACTGTAAGCCGCTTTGAGACTCCTTCGGGTAGAGAAAAGCGGCATATAAGAACCAACTCTTCTTCTTCTTCAGTAATATCAGGGCTCTCTCAGCCTCACCCACCTCACAGGGTGTCTGTTGTGGGGAGAGGAAAGGGAAGGCAACTGTAAGCCGCATTGAGACTCCATTGAATCGAGAAAAGTGATATATAAGAAACAACTACTTCTTCTTCTTCTAGTCACCATGCTAGTAGCCACTTTTAAAGCTATCAATACCAGAGGTCATCACTACAGCAATGTGCACAGTTCAGTTTACTTGTTGTACAAGGAATTACTTTGTTTCATTTTAATGTTTTCTACTTGTATACACACAGTGTAATAAAAATGCAACTGTTATTTTGTTGACAACAGATTATATAATGATATTTTGAGAAGATGAGGAACATACTCTATCTTTGATCTGCCAGTGCAGCTTCTACAAAATCTACACAAGTTGTCCCAACAATCTAAAACCTTTTGAAAGAAGGTGTTTCTTTTTTGTAGGAGGGGTCACTTTGTAACGTGTCACCTTAGATTTGAACAAAAGAAAACCACAAGTTACCAGAATAGATTCAAGCAACAAAGGTCCAGAGACAGCATGGGCTCCTATTCCCATCAAGCAGCAGCCAACATGGGGAGAGTGATCATGTACCTGTCACAACTGGACAGAGTAAGAGGGTGGATCAGGAATATGGACAGTTTGTGGTGGTGATGTAGGCTAGTACAGGCTGCTGCACAGTTATTTTATTTGTTTTTTGTTTGTTTGTTTGTTTGTTTATATATCACCCTCTCCGAAGGCTCAGGGCAGTTTACATGAAACAGGAACAATACAGATAACTCCATCCTAACCATATGCTGGCTCTAATATTTTGGAGAATCCACCCTGGGTGGAGCTCTATCTGGGGCCCCTCTGGGTGTCTGGCTTGCACTTCTGTCTGCACGGGCCAATCCAAGTGCGCACAGCAAAGCTGGGTACACCTAGATTGGACCAGCTCCTGGAGTGCTTGCCTCCAGAAGCCGGCCGCGAGGTGCTAAGCCAGCCTCACCACCAAACACTTCCTGGCCTGCGAGGAGAGCAGTCCCGTGGCTCCATGCGTTCACCACAGCTCGACCCGCCCACCAGCAGCCATGCTGGCCCACCCACCAGCAAGCCTGCCACCTCCAACGGCGCATGGTGGCCCAACCACCTCCAGTGACGTTCCACAGCCGCCAGCACTGTGCCCCACTCAACTGCCGTGCTGCCAGTGCCTCACGTATGTCAGCCACCACCTGCCACTGCTAGCGCCTGTTGCATTCCTGCATGCAATGGGCTTGACTGCTAGTGTGTAATAATAATGTGGTGATAACAATAACCAACATGGTAATAACAATAAACAACACTATAAAACAGTGGAATACTGGGAGAAGTATTGAATTCCATTCGTACTGAGGTCCAGTGGGTTGGGAAGATCTGTACAGGTTGTCATCCAAGGGAGGTTTGGGGGCCAATGGGCAGCGGTGGTTCAGGTTGACCTCAACCAAATGCCTGGCAGAGAAGCTCCCTTTTGCCGGCCCTGTGGAACTCTTTGCGTTCTGTCAGGGCCCTGGATCACTCCATTCAACTTTGCCATACCCTTCTTAGCTAATTGCATTACATGATTATAGCAACAGAGACAAGCCTGAACCCACAAGAAGCTCATGGGAGAGGGAATCCTGGTGGTAGCACAGTTTTTACTCACTCACCAGACCCCCACCCTGCTTCTATGGCTGCCCTCCCTTCTCAGCAGTGTCAATGCGGCACTTGCCCAGCAAGCTAAACCCATCCCTGCCACTACTCTGCCTGACCTACTGCCCTTTCGTTCTCTGGCCACTTCTAGTGTTGTCTCAACCCATCCTCCCCTCCATGCTTAGCAGGCCAGCCAGTCTCCAACCTGCCTACCCAGCTTCAGCAGTGCTGTCACCATCTCCACTTGTCTAGTGAATGCAATGGTAGGCAGTAGCTGCAGAGATTCTGGTCCTTCACTTTACCTGCCTATCCACAATGCTGCTGCTTTGGAGGTGCACCTCACCCTCCCCTACCTACCTGGCTGAAAGTGTGGGAGAGCAGCAGCTCCATGTCTTCCTCCTGCCTCTTGGCCTACAGAGGAAAGGCAGCAGTGGTGGGGTTGCCATTGGGGTAGCATCAAGGTCATGGATTCAGCATATCCTCCTTCCCTCTCTGCTCACGTGCAGACAGCATTAAATACTTCAAGGGATAAATTTAAACCCCTCCAGATTGTTCTGCAAACTGGGAGATCCACAAAGTTTGAAGAAATACCTGTTTTCCATGGGTTTACATCTGCAATTGGTGGCATGTTGACTAGTAGATACATTGATGACATTGCTGTGCACAGGTCCCACTGCTGCAGTGGCAACCAGGACAGACAGTATCCCTCTATAGCAGTGATTCCCAAAGTGGGCGCTACCGCCCCCTGGTGGGTGCTGCAGTGATCCAGCGGGGCGGCGATGGGCCACAGGTGCATTTGGGGGCAATGAATAACTATTAAAAATTTTAAAAAATTAATTTCCAGGGGGCTGAGTAATATTTTTTCTGGAAAGGGGGCGGTAGGCCAGATAAGTTTGGGAAGCATTGCTCTATAGGGTTCAAGTAGCAACAAATCGGACCCACTACTATAGCCGTAATTTAGAGATCAAATTGGCAAATAATTTAAATATGATGTACTGAGTTTCAAGTAAACAATCTGCCCATTTCCTTATTTTCATGAGAAGTGCATGAACTATGTTTCTGTTTATCCGTTCACACTCTGAACAAGTGGACAGCTAGCTGCAAGGAATGAGCTGCAATGGGCACTGTATTACTTCTTTGGGGGGGAAACATGTGAAGATGGTGATTCAGTTGCAACAGCCATTTAAATCTAACAGCCTGGTTGGGTTGACCTGGGAGAAAGGAGGTCCAAACTGACTGGTTTTGGTTTGGGAAAATTTCAGCTTGGTTCAGTTTGGGGGCCACCCTAACCCCCCCCCAAAAAAAAGCTCAGCATTTTTAGGTTTGTGCTTGTCCCTATTTGAGAGGGGATCTGATAACCATCTTCAAGTATTTAAAAGGCAGCCATATAAGGGATGGAGTAGAGTTCTGTCTTTCCCTAGAGGGACAGATGAAATTAATTCAAAAGAAATTCCGTCTAAACATCCGGAAGTAGTTCCTGACAGAGCAGTTTGTCGGTGGAACAGGCTTCCTCAGGAGGTGGTGGGTTCTCCATCTTTGGAAATGTTTAAACAGAGGCTGGATAGCCATCTGACAGAGAGGCTGATTCTGTGAAGGTTCAAGGGGGTGGCAGGTTAGCGTGGATGAGCGATAGGGTTATCAGTGTCCTGCATAGTGCAGGTGGTTGGACTAGATGACCCAGGAGGTCCCTTCCAACTGTATGATTCTATGATTCTATGAAACATCTCAAAAGCATCCTAGAATGTGTGAGTATGGAGTCGGGGAAATAGCCATGCAAGGTAGGAATTCAAGTGACTCTCAGCCGCCCTGTGCAACCTACTTACCTGAGTTACATTTACACTACGATCTTTTCTTACCCCATCCCCTGCAGCACTCCAGAAAACAAGAGGAGAAAAAAAGGTATCGTTACGATACCAGGAGGTGTTTTGAAACTAAACTTCATTTTCTGGAGAAGTACTGGCTTTCATTCAGTTGAAGTACATGTCCTTTAACAATTCAACATTCATTTCCAGGGCATCACACAAACCACAGGGTAACATTTATATTAATGATAATGTACAGCAAGAGCCTATGTGACATAATTATTCATTATACTGTAATGATACACTATTTCCCACCTGTTTGACATACACTTTAGAGGACAGTAAATCTTTGGTAAATAGAAGAGCCTTGGATTCCTGTCCCTTTGCAGAAATAACCTTTATTCCTTGAACCAAAACCTGTGTGGGTTTTCATGAGTTTGGGTTTCCATATACTGAGATAAACTACTCTTCAGAGCTCCTTGCATTCTTCTTATTGAAGCAGAAGAATGGTGGAGTTGAGGCGGCTGGCTCTCAGCTACATTGTTTATACATCCAATAAGACTGAAGGCAATTCTGAAGCTTCGTCCAGTGTATAATCACACACCTGTGAAGAGCAAAGCTGAACTGCTACCAAGCAATTAGTGACTGTAGTTGCACTGGACTTGGATCTAGATTAGAATCGATAATCATGAAATTCTTCTTAAGATAGTTACTCTCTCTCAGCTAAGATTGCCAGTCCCTCCTGGCACCCACCAGTGGGTGAGGGATGGAGTACAAGTAGAAAAAAGGCAGCCTAGGGCATGTTGCAGGTATCACACAGGAAGTGATAACAGCATGCCAGTGAATTTTGGGTCATGTGCTGGTACTTGGGCAAAAACTCTATGTGTCATCAGAAATCACCAGTGTGATGACATCAATTTCTGTGCAGCACTGGCAACATGGCCTAGGCCACCTTTCTACTGGTAAGACCCCCAGCAGACAGCTTATGGGTGTCTGGAGGGGGGGGGCGGGACCTGGTGGTGGGGAACCCCTGCTTCCATTGGGGGGGTTGGCAGCCCTACTCTTAGTGTGAACTACCTTACAAAATTATTCAAGGATAAAATTAGGGAGATCTCTGCTTGCTTATTACCTAAATTCCTTAGTGGAAGAGTGTAATTCAAATATGATAAATTACATTTAAAAAACACACTATAGCCACAACTGGCAGAATGGATTGGGATGTTACCTATAAAATCAGCAGGGAATCTGGATAAATAAATAGTTGATAACTAACTGACTTATGATACTAGTGGAAGGATGAAGGTAGGGTGATTCCACAATGGTGCCATTCTCCAGCAATCAAGTTGCTGCTGTCATGGTTTTAACTGCATGCAGCATTGAAATAGAGGATCCACATATCACCAGACAGTCACCAGACAGTACACCAGTTTGGTGTAGTGGTTAGGAGTGCGGACTTCTAATCTGGCATTACGGGTTCGATTCTGCACTCCCCCACATGCAACCAGCTGGGTGACCTTGGGCTCGCCACGGCACTGATAAAAAACTGTTCTGACCGGGCAGTGATATCAGGGCTCTCTCAGCCTCACTCACCCCACAGGGTGTCTGTTGTGGGGAGAGGAATGGGAAGGCGACTGTAAGCCGCTTTGAGCCTCCTTCGGGTAGGGAAAAGCGGCATATAAGAACCAACTCTTCTTCTTCTTCTTCTTCTAATTTTCAACCTATTTATCTCCAGATTTCCCCATTATTATTATTAATCTAATTCCCACTCCGTTAACAGTCATGGACAGGAGTGTATCTCCTAATTATGGATTATTTTTGTTATTATATTATGACTCTATGAATTTTGCCTAATGGTAGAAATAAAAAATAGGAATTCCCAGTAACTGATGGAATAACAGCATCAATTTCAATTTTTAAAAATCATGACTGCAAAAATTTGTTCAAAGACAACCGGAGTGATGTTTTGTGCAACACACCAAAAGACACAACACCCCGAGAAAATAGTGAAATGGCCCAAATACATTTTTCAACCTCACTTTGAAGTAATCATTTCTGCTGTTAATAGTTTGCCTGTCTGCCATCAACCTTTTCTCGCCTTCTTTGACTGAGACTGCTGTGGGGTCTGGCATAACAGAAAAAAAGAATAAGATTCCTTGGAAGAAAAATCTCCCCATAAGAATTTGACACAGAATGGGCCCTATTGCCTCATCCATCACAAAGTGTGATTTCTAGGAGTACGTTTTACATGGAACTCCTCCACTGTCAGTTGACTTCAGAAAAGTCTTACTATAATGTGACTTGATTTTGAAGATAAGGGAAATGTGATAAAATGGAAAAGGAGATTCTAGGAAAGCCAGAGTGGTGTAATCATTAAAACCGTTTATGCACTGGAGGTTTCATGCCAGGATGCAGGCTGGAGTTTTAGTCGTGGCAGGTTACCCCTCCTCTTCCTGCACCCACACAGGGGAGCATTTGATTTGGTGTGCCTCTTCTGTCCCCAATTTGTTCACGGGAGCTGGGGCAGTGAAGTTCCCAGTGCATAAACAGTCTAAGAGTGGCAGCCTATAAACTGGGTTTGATTCCCCACTCCTCCATGTGCAGACAACTGGGTGACCTTGGGCCAGTTGCAGAACTTTCTCAGCCTCATCAACCTCACAGGGTGTCTGTTGTGGGGAGAAGAAGGGCCACTTTGACTCTCAGAGAAAAGCAGAGTATAAAAAAACAGCTCATTTAGTAGTGAGGAGAGTAACACCTTAATATTTTTATTTGATTTAGATTATCTAAATTATTAATATATTTTGCTAAGATCCAGAAGAATCAAAATGTAATTCTTTGTGTGATGCCCAGGGAGTGATACTGAAACACTCAAAACACTCTGGAGTAATCCCATTAAATCATTCAAAAATCTATAGCAGAAAATGATTTTAACAATTGCAAGAGATCATATTTTAGATGACAGCCCTTACCTACTTTAAGCAATTTAG
The DNA here is from genome assembly GCF_049243985.1 of Paroedura picta. Classification (NCBI taxonomy): domain Eukaryota; kingdom Metazoa; phylum Chordata; class Lepidosauria; order Squamata; family Gekkonidae; genus Paroedura; species Paroedura picta. Next base: position 55,233,227 of record NC_135369.1, read on the forward strand.
GCTATATTAAAGACTGTTAAATAATAGTGACTTCCATGCTCAAACCACTCACATCAACACACTTCAAACTATGCAATCCATGTGCTTTGAGGAATGCAGTCCTAAATAATATGCTGCTCTATAGCTGTTTATTGTGATGTTTTTATTCAGAGAGCTGACACTCCTTTTTTGCACATTGTATTTCTACAACATTATGAAACTCAAATGGCAGGGAAATTCAGTGTGTGGTGTACAACTGAATGAGCATGGGAAATGCAGCCTTGTTGGACAACCATTTTAAAGAATAACTAGTATAATTATGAAGATAATATTTTCCTTAAGAGTATAATATTTTCTCTAAGAAGGCCAGGTTTTTTACCCGGATCATATGTTTTCAACTGGCTTTAACATGGACAGGAAAGACAGTTGGACAGATTTCAATCACTCACAATTTTTGTTAACTCTGTTGGAGAAGATATTACAATATCTTTGTAATCTACAATATCTACAATATCTTTGTAATTTACAATATCTACAATATGGGGCTGGGGAGATCTGCCATATCTGGGGAGATCTGCCATAACAGAATATTTGATGACACCACATTTGCCTCTATCTACCATTGTGAAAGGAACAAACTGCTTGGTCAAAGGTACCAGTGTCAGTCAATATCTTCCCACCAAAGAACTAACTTTCTTTGCATAACAAGGTGGCTCATCTTTAGCTGAGCTTCACTGTAGCAAGCTAAGCAGCTGTCTTTCAGCTCTTTTAGCAATTCAGGTCCTTCTTCCACTCTCAGATGAATCAGGATCAGAGTGGAGGAGGGGCAGAAGTGCAGAAGATTAAATCTGACCAAGAAGCTGTGTCATGCTATTTATGTTATTAATATGGCACAAATTGCCCTGAAAATATCTCCCCCAGAGACATTTATTCTTGAATTTAGCAGGGGGGAAAGTATACATGCAAAAGATGCTTGGTATGGAACTCGGCTATGTCCCATATCTATTCCTCCTGGTCACAGATCCAGCATCTAAATAAATTCCTTTGGGTATCACATTACAGGTCCTGGATTTTTAAGCTCTTTTAATGTCACCTGAAAGTCCTTTAACTGTTCCAACTTCCTTTTCTTTGAAAGACAGCTGCCATCTCTCACTGAGGCCCATAGACTTCTGTTTAGTTTCATCTGGAGTCTTTAAATTTGAAAAAATAGATACTTCTCTCTGTGTCCTTTATCTCAAAGAGTTTTCTCCCTTACTTCCCCATGGAGAGGGCTTCTCATGCTGAAATATCTAGGCCTCAAAGCACCCTTTCCATGGCTACTTTAGCAGTTAAGGGACCAAAATGTATCCAATTATAAGGCACAATCATATGAAAGGAAAGAAAGAAATGCAAACTAGATATGTCCATTTTATGGGATTGGCAGGTTCTTATTTATTTTATTTATTTATTTTTAGATTTATATACTGCCACTCTCTATTAGCCCCAGTGTGAAACAGTAGGTAAGGTTGCTTATTCTCCTGTCTTTAGACAGCAAATTTGGTATAGACAGTTTTGTCTATACCAAATTTGCTATAGCGTATTTGGCATATTGGTTCACAGTAAAAAGGTAAAGGTATCCCCTGTGCAAGCACCGAGTCATGTCTGACCCTTGGGGTGACGCCCTCCAGTGTTTTCATGGCAGACTCAATACGGGGTGGTTTGCCAGTGCCTTCCCCAGTCATTACCATTTACCCCCCAGCAAGCTGGGTACTCATTTTACTGACCTTGGAAGGATGGAAGGCTGAGTCAACCCTGAGCCGGCTGCTGGGATCAAACTCCCAGCCTCATGGACAGAGCTTTCAGACTGCATTTCTGCTGCCTTACCACTCTGCGCCACAAGAGGCTCTTTTGGTTCACAGTACAACCGACAAAATAATATAAGGTGTATCTATGCCACATACTGGTCCCTAGACTACAGTTTCCATGATCCTTTGGAGGAAGAACCCATGAAAGCAAAATAGTTATAAAATGTCTTTTAAGCATCAGCTACAGATATACCCATAAACATTTTGGGCAAGAGATATCCTGACCTTTGTATTGCATAAGGCAGTGAGTTTTTATTTTCCCAAGACATGTTTTATAAGGTGCTGTACAGGCTTCCATGTAGAAAAATAGTGTAGTCTACACTCACTGCAGGTGAAGATACAATGTAGGAAATAATACTAATGCTGAAACCAGGCAGAGGTTTATCACTGTAATTCCCAGACTTTTAAATTATTTTGGGTCTAAAGTTTGTGATCAATTCCATAACAGTTTCTTCGTGAGACTAAATAATAGACTCCAGGTATGGAACTGTCTGGAGTTGAGTACCTTGTGTTAATTACATTGCTGTGACCAAATTAGTATACACTTGCAGATTCAGTGCAAAGTTGTGTATGTGTGTATGTGTGTGCATGCCCCTTAGACATCAAAGACATCCCAGTTCCCAGGAAAGATCCTTAGCAGAGAATCTATTCATTTCCTGGCCTTTTCCATGGGCTGTCCTTTTTGGTTTTTACATTATCTTTTTATTTTCAAATAGTTCATTTGTATTTAGAGAGACCCCTTGTCATCAACACAAAATAGAGACTGCTGATCTCCATGAATGTCACACACACAGGCACTTGATGACCTACTGTCCCTCTCAGGAAGTGGATTTGTTATTAGTTGCCTTTCTCCCCCCCCCCCCCAAGGGAAAAATGGAGCTGATCTAAGAGGAGCAGAAGGGAAAGCGATATGGATGGGCCAAGTGCAGAACTCTTCGGAATACACGGTGTCCTTCTGGGATTCACTCTTTATCGGCTTGAGTGAAATGACTCGATTCTCTCTAAGCAGCAGCATCTCTCCATGTGGTTGCCACCATCTGTTAATGTCTTGATTTTTGGAAAGTTTGGTTGCCTGAGGCGAAGCCAGTTCTGGCTATATCTTGGGTCCTAGTCAACAGTGGGTTGCTGTTGCACTGTAATGCTCAAAAATATTACCCCCTCCAGGCAAGGACAGAAAGAGTGCTGTGGCTCGGTTAGAATTAAGGAGTGGGTTCAAATCCCAGTCAGACTTCTTGGTTCTGCTTAGCTTAGGATGGCCCCATGTTCTTTAAAAGCTGCCTGCCAGGCAGAAATCCAAACCTGGATGCAACATGAATTGCTGGTGAGAGATCCTAGTCAGTTCCAGAAAAGCTGGACTTGTTGACTTTGGGAGTTAGCCTGCAGCTGTTAAAGGCACAGGAGCCCCAGCAAGGGAGAGAAAAGGGGAAAGAAATGGACTTGGACTGAGAAAGACAGAGCCCTTCACCCAACTTAGAAGGCTGCACATTTCTGTGTGAAGTGGGTGGAGCACTGCGCTGGGGGTGGGTCGCCAGCAGTACCACCTATACAGCACGTGAAGAACTCAGGCGAAAAGGTCTTTATTACATTTTTACTGTGGTGTATTCAGCGATGAAATAGTGGGCGGGCTGGGACAGGCAGGGAGGGGGGGGAGACGAATGTTTGCAGGGGAGAAACTTTTGGAGTGCAATTCCCAATGCCGAGTCCAGCCGCGCCGACTGTAGTAGCTCCCATTTATTTCTGTTTAGACTAAAGCCGTCGGTTAAACAAACAGTACACTTCAGAGGGGTCAGAGGGAGAGGGGAAAACCACAGTGGGGTTCCCGTTAGGGAATTCTCTTCCTGCAGCAACCCCTCGCTCCTTTGCCGATCGTGTGGTGTAATTTAGCTCAGGAGCGAGTCCAGGTTGCGGATCGGCTCCTCGACGGGGCGAGCGCCGGTTCGCTACTGACAGGCGGCGCGTCAACCGGGGCTGATCGCTTCTCAGCGTGACACAAAGGCCATCAAGCCGCCATGGGAGCTGGCACTGATTTTTATTTGGGGGCTTTGCAAATAGGAGGTAAAAAAAAAAGAAATACAGAGAGGGGGGGAAAGAGAGCCTCAGAAGCGTTGAGCTTTCAGAAGTTTATAAATCAGCGAGGCAAATGAGAGCCGCATTATCGGCAACTAGGCGTCGAGGAAGAACTCGGGGAAGCAAAGGTAAGGGCTGAAAAAACCAAAACAGTAGAAGAACCAAAAAAGCAGAAGTTGCCCTGAGAAGAACAACACTGATCGGAAAGTCTGGCGCTATTCCCCCCCCCCCCTTTTTTTTTTTTTTTCTTTTTATGACCGTCTCCAAAAGGTACTAAACTTCTGTTCCCTCTTTCACAAGGAGATAAGGCGACAGAGGCAGATATGCCCCAGTGGGAAAGGAGGGATCTGGATTGATTTTACTTCCACAACCGAGGGCTTCTCGCCTCCTGACTTTTCTGCCTCACCTAACAGATTAGGAAACAGATGGGGGAGTCGCATCAGATATTCAGGACTTTTCTCCAGGGAGAGGTGGGGGAGAGAAGGAGAGAAAGCGAGAGAAAAGCGCGAGAGAGATTTTGGGCCACGCTGATTGAAACGCAGAGGTTTCTGACGGGTCACCTCCCACCCTCTCTGAAAGCCGCTCCTCTTGTAACAAAATCTTTGGACGACCCTGGAGTTGGGGGAGAGGGGGAGAGGGGGAAAAAATCCCCGAAGGAATAATCGCAGACCAAAAGATGAAGTCCAGGACAGAAATCTGCCACAGGAAGGAAGTGGGCGTGAATCAGTCATATGGAGCCTTCGCCCCCTCCCCCCCCCGGCCCACTCCCTCCCTCCCTCCCAAGCCGCTGGGGAAGGGGAGCAGGTGGGTGAAAACCCCGCCGTCGGCTCGCCCCCCGAAAGTGCCGCCGCTGAGCGAGTCGCTGTCCGCCTCCCTCCCCAGTTTCCCAAAGCAACAGCTACAGTGCTCCCCAGCAACGCGTCGGTCCCTCACTCCCGTTGACCCGAGCTCTCCAGCCGCATCCTTGCTGCTGCATTTATTTTTAAATTGTACAAGCGGGCAGGCGTGTGTGTGTGTGTTGGGGGGGGGGAGATATTGAACTCTTCTTCCCAGTTCTGAGTTTCTGAGAAGTTGGCCAGGGTCTTTTTGCGTTGGATGCGTGCCTGGGTGGCAGTTTGCTAGTTCAGTGAAGTGGAGCAGAGAGGGGTGGGTGTCTCGGTGTGTGTCTGTGTCAAGGCGGGGGGGGGGGGGGGGGGGTGTGGAGAGAAAGGGACCGAGAAGGCTCGTTGGGAAGGAGGGCAAATCCGCTCGCCAACCAAAGAGAACCGGGGATCTGAGGGTTCTAGAGCGCAGCGGCGCCTTCTGCGCTCGCGGGGGACGCGCAGAATTTGGGTGCGCAGAGTAGATCGCGGGATTGATGCGGCTCGGTGCGGGTTTTTTACGGCGTCTATAAATTAATACAGATAAGACTAGCAGTGGCATGACTCCCCCCCCCACCCCTTTCATGCCGAGACTTCTTCGAACAAAAGGAAGCACCCTTTTTTTTGCCTGCATCAACACAGTCCATCGCGAGTGAGCTCGGCCGCTCGTAGGTTTAACTTTAAAAGTTCATCTTTGCTCCTCTCGAGTTAAGCCTTAAGCCTCAAGAGATAGATGGGAACAAGGTCAGACCTTTCGCGTCCTCTTTTTCGACTAGGAAGATGGGCGAGCCATTAAAGGAGCAAGGGGAATGACGCGAGTTTATTATGTACATGCGACCTAAACCTCAAGTATCTGCTGGTATATCTGAGCTGGCTATTAGTTTTAAACGTATGGAATCGCCTTCCTGGTCTCATTACATCCCAGAGGTATTGGGGAAAGATACCGACAATTTCCCCATTCCCAAAGATTCAGGGCTCTGTCTCAGATGCTCCATGGATAAGCAGTGGGCTGATTTGAACTTTAGGTGACCGCTTTTGTTAGGTCTGTAGCAACGACTTCTAATAAGCAGGAATGAAGGTGCATGTGGCTAAAGAGAAGTCCCTGGGGTTTTCTTGAGGACTGCAAACCGACTTTCCTTTTCCAGTTCTGTTGTTGCGTCTTCCCAAGGGGGAGAGCGGGAATCAACGGCAGGCGCAAGTCGACCTGTATTTCGGAAGAAGTTTGCGAAGAGGAGACCTGCCTAATTTATTTGAAAGCGGTGCTCTGCGTATTGTCCGGTTTTTAAACCTGCTTTCGGAAGAGGCATCTCCCAGCTTTGAAACTATTGGGTTTAGGGCTACAGAAAAGCATCCCTGTGTATATACATCGTAATGTCACCTGGCCTTTTAAAATGCCCCCGGTTTTGTAGAACCAGGCGGCCAAGGATTACTAGCTTGTCCCCAGCCATTCAGGATAACGAGTGGCTGGACGGAAGGGGGGCGCCTTGGCTTCAGGCACCGTACTTTGTCCAGTGCCATTCTACACCCCCACCCCCCTTGCCAAAGCCTACCGTCCAATCCCCCATGACGCTAAATCCCAGCACAAGCAGTCAATGGAAAGGAATGGCTTTCAAGGAACTGGGATTAACTGTCTTGTGGATCGGGCTGCCAGTCGTGCGGTCCCGCAGTTTTTTTTAAAAGGAAATGAAAAGTCGCTCCCTGTCAGATCTCGGCATCTCGGGATGTCGTCCAGTTTGGAGACGTCTTAGTCTATTGTTCCCACTTTGAAAAGGGCTGTTCTTCGCTTGCGCTACTTTGCGCCCATTTGTGGGCTCTGTGCATTTTACAGCCCAATTACTAGGCAGCATTAGCACATGCATTTCCTAAGAAGTAATGCCCGCAACCCCACCCCGGTATAATGATTAGACAGATAACCAATTTGGGGGGGGGGGGGGTCAGGCACACCTTTTTGGGGTATGTGTGTGGATGCGCTAGAGATATCGTCCAAGATCTTTGAGTACAGTAAGTGATCCACCCAGCGAGGCTGAACTCCGGACTGAGCGCAGCTGGTTGTCCAATACCCCCCCCCTTCTCCCCTCAATTTGGTGATAAAAGTCTCCTTCCCGGCAGCAATGATGGAAAGGGGGGGGGTGGATGGAGAAAAAGGATGGGGAGGTGGAAGGGGGCAGTGGGGGGGGGATAGACCAGTTTCTCCTCCTCCTCCTCTCCTCTCTTTTTTCTCTCTCTCTCTCGCTCGCTCTTTCCTCCCAAGTTCACTGTCCCCCTTGAATCCGAAGGAGCCTCCCGATTGGGCGCTGGGCCTGGCGCACGTCACTCAGAGCGTGACGTGTAGTCTTCCTGTTTCCTTCAGCTGTGTCTTAAAGTAAATCTTGTTGTGGTGCGGAGCCCTCAGCTGAACGAGGCTGCTCCGCTGCCTGCAGAAATAATAGACAATTACAGCCAGGGGAGAGCGAAGAGAGGCGCACGACGGCTCTTCCCTCCCGCGAACCCCCCCCCCTCCCCTCCAGTCGCCTTTCTTCTGCTTTCTCTCTTTCTGTCTCTGCTCCCTCGCTCGGGCACCCTCACGCCGGTCCCCCCGCTCCCGCCGCCTCGCACACGCACCCTGGCACGCTCCCTTGCACCCTCCCCGGGCCAATTACAGGAGTCCTCGGGCGCAAGCGAGCCGGGGCCGGCTGTGTGAGTTGCGGGCGCGTGTGTGTGTGTGCGCGCGCGCCTTTCCCCTCTCGCTGACTCTCCCTCTCCTTCTGTCTAGCCGGCAGGGGGAAAAAGAAGCGCGGGGGCTCCGTGGCATCGCCTTTGCAACCGAGTAAGTAGTGCTCAGCCTTCACTTCGCTTCCGCGCGGGTCTTTCTCAGGGCGCCGGGCTGGGGGGGGGGGGAGGCGGGGGAGGCGGGGGAGGACTGGTTCTCCAGGGCTCCCGTTGGGCACGGGCTGCGACTTTCTTCGTGAAGACGGGGAGTGTGTGTGTGAAACAACCCTTCTTGCTGGTTTGTCCTCGGTTTGGGTTTTAAAAAGAGAGAGAGCGAGAGCGAAGAGTTGGTGAAATGAAGAACGCCGCTCAGCTCATCCAAGGAAACCCATAACGGTTTTGACTCCAGTGCCTCAGCAGAGCCAGCGCATTGGTTGGAAAGCACAGGGTTGAGTGCGTGTGCGTATGTGTGTGTGTGTGTGTGGAGGGCTGCGTGCGTTTCTTTCCTCTCGCCTGCTGTGTCTGTCGCTGCCTTCTTGGTTCTCCCCCCCACACACACACACACACTTGATTATTTTAATTATTCTTTTTAAGAGTTGGGGGGGGGGTCCAGCTTTGTGTGAGCCTAGCCCTGAGATTCTTGGCTCTCTCTTCCTTTCCTATCCCCCCCCCCCCTCCACCGCCCGGGCGCTTCCCGGTCCCCTCTAACTCCTGGTCCGCCTCCTCCTCCTTTGTCCTGTTTATTAATCGCTTTTTGTCTCCTTCGATTTGCTTATCATTTGCATGCCTCTGACTTCTCCTTTTCCTTAAGAGAGCGAGGGGGGAGAGAGAGACTACGCGGAAAAGGCGAACCCTGAAGTGGGTCTGAAGTCAGGAGGGTTTGGACGCTTTCCTTTCCCCCCTTCTCTATTCAAAGAGCGGGCTCAGTTGCAAAGGGGGACGTGGAAGTGGACGGAATATCGCCGAAGGAGGGGGGCTGGAAGTTGGAAGGGTCGACTTGTCCGATTTCGGCTTGCAATCCCGAGCGCGTCTTTTTTTGTTGTTGGGATTGAGCCTTTGGGACTGAGCCCGGTTACAAACATTGTCGTTTTGTTCTAAGGAAAGATCTATATTTGGGGGGGGGGGGGCGTGTGGATGACTTTACTGTGCGCCCCTGGCACAGAGAGCTCCGCATCGTCTGTCCTCGGCTTTTTTGCTGGGGGGGGGGGGGGGGAGCTGCTGAAGTTGATGGAAGCCTCCTTCACTTCGCAGTGTGCGTCTGAAAGGAGGAGAGCGAGTCGGTGTGCGTGCGCGCGCGAGGAAATGCTTCTTTCGGGATGGCCACGGGTCGCCGTCGCTAGGCTTCTGGGCCCCAGACGGCTTACTTTCTGGTCCCCTCGTTGACTTGTAAGTGGAGCGCTTGTGGCAGAGGGTGTTTCTTTGGGGGGGGGCGTGTATGTGTGTGGGCTTAAAGGTTAGTTTTGGAGGGGGGGGGAGAGAAGATCCTGCCACGGAGAAGCCTCGTGCTGGGATACTTTTCTTTTAAGGTTTCCTGGCGAGTTGGTGGGGATTATCTCCACTTCGTGCACAAACTCAATATGGCAAAGCTGTTCTTTCCCGAAGCGACGGTCTCGCTTTGGTGCTCCAGACAGGGGCTGTCGGACAGCTCTCTTGCTCTTTCTCCGTATGCTTGCATTTCGGCGAGGTGCGTCTGTGTGTGCGCGGAGGGGGGCGGGGGTTAGCTGCTAAGAAAAGTGCCCACTAGAATGAAGGCTGTACCTTTTCTTTCTTTCTTTCTTTTTTTAAGAGTGAGAATGGCATGGCAGGTGGGAATGATGGAGGGGGCGAAGGGTGTCTGGCGATCTTGGCATAAGGCGGGGGGGGGGGGGAGTAGCCAGTTGTAAAGCGGCGATCGAGCAGCAGTTTTGACTATAAAGCAGTTGTAACAGCCCCCGGTGGCCTCTTCTAACAAGAGCGGCGGTGCGGGGGGGGGGGGGAGAGAGTCCTGCGCTTCTCTTTCTTTGCCTCCGCTTTGGCAAAGCAATTGGAATTGTACGAGGGGAGCCTGGCTCCAAGTGCGCATGGGCAGTGCCAGACAGGTGTGTTGTGTCAAGAAAGACAGGTGCAAGTTTCCCTCTCTCCCTCTGTTGATCCTCAGCACCGCGACTGTTTATGAGTTTATGGTGCTTTGTTAGGAAGGAGCTGGCCTTGACTGAGGCAGAGAATTGGGAAGTCTTCTGCCTGCTTTGTGGGATTCCCTTGAAAGCATGGCAGGCCATGGATCATATTCAAGTCCAGAGAGGAGTCCTTCAGTTCTGAGTTCTGGAGTGAACTGGGAGGAGAGCAAAAAGTTCAACTCTGGCATTCCTGGGCTGTAAACTTAACCTGTGCCCCATATCTTCCTGGTTATTTAGAGGTGTATAAAAATCAACTTATGAAGGTCTTAAGGAAAGTGCTTAAGGCATCCTTCCATAAAAATAGCCCTTCTAAAATATAGAGAACCTGCATAGAGCTAACTTGGTCCAGCCCAAATCTTTGCATATTTGCTTGAGTTCAGTAGGATTACTTCCAAGAAAATGCTCATAAATTACCACCTCAACCCATGATTTCATGCACCAGAGACAAAGTCTCATGAGACTTTACATGGCCTACTTCTCAGTAGATATGCTATAAATGTCAAATGTCATGGATAGCCCCTTTCTGTTAAGTTCACACTATGGATAGTTCACCATGAGAACCTGGCTAAAGCAGGTATGCATTCTGCACACCCTCTGGGGTGGGGGGGGGGAGAGAGAAGGAGAAAATGTGGACCATCACTCTGCCCCTCAAAGACAAATATATGCATTTAATTTTGCTCCCCTTCAGTATGTCTTCAGTGCACATCTCCAAAGCTTATAGACTACAGTTGTCATGTGTGCATAGAGGATGAAAGCCTACACATGTATATGCGTATCTGTCATTTGTTCAAGGTAATGTTGTCTACTAGGTTAATGGAGGATATGTGAAATGCAGCCATTTAACTATTAGAATAGAAAGGAGGAACATTGGTACTTCCATCACCTTGATGGACCTGACAAGTTTTAAAATTCATATCGTTGCTTGTAAATCAATTTAAAGGCAATCACGTTCTTTTATGTCTTACAGTTTTATTTCCACCAAATAGTTCATAGTTTCCATCCCACAAGGCCTCTAACTGATAAGTGCATACTACAACTTCAAGCCTAAATGCTTTAAGGAATTAACTTCTATATTTAAAAACAAAAGCATTCATACCTTCTTGAAAATTTCTGATTAAAGCTACTGCATATCACAAAATGTTCTTGAAACAATATTTGGCATATGTAACTCTGCTATAGTTCCACATTGAAAGAAGGCCTCTGTATTACCATTCTGGTCAACATTAAACCAGCATTATTTCAGATTGCTATTTTATCATTTCTATAGCACTTTCCAATGTGCAGATAATGATGGATATCTTAATTGTATTCCACAGCAGAATGGTAGAACAATAAAATCAGAGTTCAGTGGCACCCTTAAGACCAACAAAGATTTATTCAAGGCATGAGCTTTCGAGTGCAAGCACTCTTCCTCAGATTATGAACTACCATCATGACAGTGGGAATATAAAGCAAAAATTAATTCTGTTAAATTAGTAAACTGTGTCACACATCCAAATACAGCCACATGATAATGGTAGAGTTTTACTTGTGAACAGGCTCTGTTGATTATTTTTGTGGTGTTTGGATATAGAGACTACATACGTTTTTATGGAGAAGGAGAAATAACTAAAATTATCTGAATGAAATTTACGATGTAATTTGAGATTTCAGTATTGATTTTGTTGGTGTGCCCTTTTCTGATGATATATTATGCAGGTGGGAGATATTATGTTTATTTTGCCATCTTCCTAAATGCATCTCTTTTAGCCATATAGGAAAACAGCAGAAATTAGCAAATATAAGATGTTTGTTTCCTCAGATATGTATGCGGACTGTTTAACTATAATGTACACTGTAATTTGCAAACAGGAGAATTCCCCCCCACACACACACACACTAAATATTGTAAAGCCAGAAAACCGATAAGATGCTGAGTAACTCCTTTTAGTCATCAAGACACTTTGTACCTTGTATATTATGTAGGAGTGAGGATGCTGAATACCTCACAGGAGCTTTTAAATACCTTGCCAGATTGGTCCCTACATGCCCATGATGCTAAAGAGTGATCTAATTTATTCCTTTAACTGGAGATTGGCATATATATTGATAGGCTTTAACTTTTGTAATTTCTATATTTAAATGATGCCTCTGCAAAAAAGCAAACAATAGTAAGTGCTTCTAAAACGATTCATTCCTTCTACTTTTTACATTCCTTCACAATAATTGCTCATTTTTTTAAAAGATGAAGGTCTTTAAAAGAATATCTTTTAAAAGATAATCACCACCTCTCAAGAAATTTTAATTCTGCATCTGGGAAATCCCTTTATTCCTCTAAGGAATGCATTAAAGTTACTTTAATTTAAATGAAGTTCCACGCAGGGCAACTTTCTCTGATTCAATAATCCACGTGTGCCACTGTGAACGGCTGTTGTCTCACGTTCCCTTGCCCTTTCTACCAAAGCCATGGCCCTTTACAATTGTTTTATCATATATGCATTTTCCTAAATAGACAACCACATTTATTTAGCTATAGACAGAATGCAAGCTTGTAAAACAGTGCATCCATTTAAGAAAATACCTGGCTCTGTAAAAAATTGAACAACTTTGAACTTCGCGTTGATTTTCCTGTTGAAGTTCTCATGGGTCAGTTATTATAATCTGAAGCTTCAGTTAAGGATCTTTACCAAGCAACTTTGGCTTATATTACTTGATCTGATTTTTTAAAAGTAAAACATTAATTAAGCATGCTATTCTAATAGTGTCCGTTTTCCTGAATGTCTTCCTTTTAGCCATATAAGAAAACAATAAAAATTAGCAAATATATAAAAGGATTACTTTTTAGGAAGCCTGGTAACATCTCTTTGTTATGTACTATTTGAAGAATTTCTCAGTTCACACATATAAAGAAACTGATAAGGGAATGCCTTTATATTTTCACAAACACACACACACACATTTCCTAAGAAACAAGTTGTGAATATCTGTTCCACACTTTGCTTTGTATATGTCTCCTGTGTTTGCTCACAGTGCCCATGTGGCAAATATGCAGTAATATATATGTATAGGTGGGTGAGTGTGATTTCAGACAAGCAAGACATGAACTGCAGCAGTGGAAATCATTAGAGGTGTACAGTACCAGTAGCTGTGTTGGTCAGCAGTAGATAGAAGAGCTAGATTCAAGTCCAGTAGATCCAAGCCCAGAAGCACCTTCAAGATTTTCAGAGTATAAACTTTTGAGATGAGTTTGGGTACTTCATTTTCAATTCTAGATACAGGAATCCTAAAGAGGTGGCATTCAACTAGATCCTTTTCAGTACCTTCCAGAAACAGAGCCGCCATCAAGTCCTTCATATATTGAAGACACTAATAATGAAAGACACTTGTCTAGGATTAGCTGAGACTGACTTTTACTGTTTATGGAGTTGATCATTACTGTAAATGTTAACCACATCTAGAACTTAAATGACTTCTGGATTGTTATTAACTGTGTGCTTCAAAGAGGAATATGCTGAAATTGGATCAGTTTTCTCCTTTAGAATAGAAAGAAATAAATTCTGTAATTATATCACCCATTCACCTTTCCTTCATTTTTCTTCCCGCTTCCAGTAGGAAAGGCCATATCATATCAAATGTGTGCATTCTTGCTGACACAGAATCTCACATTCTGCTAGATGCAGTATTCTGTTTCTTTTAGGATGTCAGTTCACTCTAGCATTTTTCAAACTGAGAAATTGAGCCAATGTCCTTTGAACACACAGCTGATGCCATCTTGCTATGCCCTCCTTATATAACACATTTCAGACTTTGCATTCTAAACGTGGATAATGACAGATGTTTTATCCATCTGAAGAAACTGAACTAAAAGTTCTCCAACTATAGTAAAATATTTGTCCATATTCACATTTGAAGACAGAACTATGTGGTTTAAGAGCAGCAGAGTAATATGTGTCAGCTGAGCATGCATAAGGTCAATAGGATAAATGGCGTGGAGCTCTAGGGAGAGAGAGATGAGTAATGAGAAGAGGAATATGGAATCCTTGGAAGAAGGATCCAACCCAATTACTTTATGATGTCTCAAATCAAGTTATTTAGTCAGTGTTTTGCAGATGCACAGGCCTGGCTAAATTCCGTACCCTTAGGTAGGCTACAGAGAAAGGAGAAAGAAGCCAGAACTAGCCTAAGGGATAAAAGAGGGGCGGATGTTTTAGACAAATACATAAGGAATCTTCGGAGTGAATGTACACTATTGAAAATATACAAAGTGAAACATGTTCAGAAATGTCTATAAAATGATCTGATATGTAGTTTAAAAACTTTGGTACCATTGCTTATTTAATTCATACATCACACACATTTTCCCTCTTGCTGCATTTTAATATTCTGCTCAAAGCTAGTGCACTTACTCTAGTGTCACAAGCCACCAACTGTGTTCCTCACATTTACCTACTATACCAAATCTGTTCTTATCACAATGAGGCTCAGACTAGTAAAGAAGTTGAAGGACAGGGTGGAGCATGAGGAGACAATTTTATCTAGCCTGCAAATTCAGTCTATTGATCTGTTCAAGGGAAATCCGCCATTACATATTTCTACCATTTATTTCTGGAAGCAGCCATTCAGCTACATTTTAGGCTTTGCCTCTGCTAATTTACATGAGAGAGATAATGGAGAATAAAATGATGCCCAGCTATTCCTAAAAACTGTGCCTGGTGCAATAGACTTAGGTAAGCAGAACAATGAGAACTTTGTTACCTGCTATCAGACTATAGATTAACTGAATATTGTGATTACTGCGGTTCATTTTGGATTTGCTAGTTCTGTATAAATTACAGCTCTCTATAAAGGGTTCTCCTTTTTATCATTACTTCTGATTATCCAGTAGTTTTATCTGCCAGACCAGATAAGTTCAGTTCTACTGTACAGTCCAAGATTAACTTCTTTCACTCCGTTGAGCATACATGGAAGGCTCATTCTGCACACATTGGATAATGCACTTTCAACGTGCTTTTTCAGCTGGATTTTCCTGTGCAAAACAGGAAAATCTGCTTCTAATGTGCCTTGAAAGTGAATTGTCCAACGTTTACAGAATGAGTTAAGAACAAGGTATTTTAGGATGTAGATAGAATGTTTGTTTCTGATGAAACTGATTTATTGGATTTAATTTGGTGAGATATGCCAGAGTGATCGTAATTTTGATTTCTACAGAAAAAAATTGCATCTTCTTAGTGAAATGTTTAGAGGAAAAACATGAATTCTTGTTTCCTAGTCTTATTGAAAGGACTGTAGCTTTGTCCTTTTTATGAGTGCAACTAACCAGAAACAGAGGACCATCTTGTAGTTTTCAGGGGGGGGGGGGGGCAAAATCTCATGAGAATTCTTTTGCACACCCAAAACAGTTGGGTGAATAGCCTTCAAACTGAAAAAGCATAGCTTTCATTTCTGAAAGACTCTTCTGCTTCTGCTAATGCACTTACAAGCATTTACTATACTCTTGATTGTACAGATTATTTCATGCTGAAATTATGCTTATTTGCATGGATAGTCATTCTTTAGAAACTAGCCACAGATGTAGTCCTAGGGAGCATGGAGATGTTTTTACAGGTGAACCGAAACAGATGGGAGCAGCTCCAGAAAGTCTGTATGCTGCCTTTGGCAAGATACCCTATTATTGTGAAGATTGTGCTCTGTTAAGCAAACGTGAAGTTTAATATTAGATAAACACAGTATGGGGAAAAATTAATTTTAACTTGGTATAGCTTTCAACATGAAGGCACCGGAAGAAGCCTGTAATATCTCATATGCAATGTGACTTTGGCATCACTGGTTAATAAGTCACAAATGATGTCAAGAGCTTTTTATAAAATGCAAGGAAATTTGCTTTTAACAAAAATTCTGCAATTCATATAAAACAGATCTTCTTTTCTCACGCAGTTGGTTGGTGATGCTTTTTGACCTCTGTATTTTTCTTTTAGTCTTGCCTTGAATGTGTGTGCGTTATAGGAAATAAGGTTCTGGGTATCTAAAATGTTGTGTATAAGAATGGTTTAACTAGGCACCAGAGATATTATTTTTGGAACAACAGTGTCAAAATATGAAAATCTCTTGTTTTTGCTTATATAAATACTTGGTGCCATAGCTCGGGAAAAGTGAAAATACTTCAGTAATTGAGAGTAACAAATTCTCCCCTCCCCTCTTTAGAGAACATGTTGAGAAATTTAAAATGGCACAATATTGGTTAATTGTATGGGCCTGATATATTCCACATCTAGAATAATTCTTGTATACCAGTGATAAATGAATTTTAAAATATCAAACACCTAAAAAGCAATTTTTTCTCCTTCCCCAAACAAATAGTTTCCACACTTTTTTCCCTGAGATCTTAGACAATCCAAGATTTTCATATTTTTATAACATGAACTGATAAATGCAAATCCTTGAAAAATCAAGTGAAATTCTTTCTTCTGACTTTAAAGCCATGTTTATGCCTTTTCCAAAAAAGGTGAATTCATTTTTAGCCCAAATTTTATATGAATATATTGCTTTAACAATAAAGACTTTTTAATCATCTTTTGTAATGTATATTTCAATGCTCTAAATTTAATCAATTGCTTGTCAGAGGCTGTGTTCTTCTAATCTACTATTTCTTCTGAAGATAAACAGTATCATTTTAGGCATTTGTGCAAGAGAATCATATTACTGGTGCTTAAGCAGTTTTTCCTCTCTCTCTTTTTTAAAATCTTAATCCATCTTAAACCAGTGGAGCAGAAATATTTAAAAATGTTTCATTTCATGCAGAGTGCATAATAAATTGCAATAATTGTAATGTGCCATAAATCCCAGAGCCTATGCATTTTGCATTTGATTCAGGATTGAGGTCAGGAAATTTGGAGAAATTTAAAGAAAATGATTCATCAGTCCTTTTGTTCTGTTGGCCAGGGTCCCAGGATTCTTGAGCTGTGCCCAGCTGACAAGCTTTTGAAGATGGCACAATAACAGTTCAGTGATGCCTGACCATGACAGCACAGCCCTCTTAAGCAGGCAAACCAAGAGAAGAAGAGTTGACATTGGAGTGAAAAGGACGGTAGGGACAGCATCTGCATTTTTTGCAAAGGCAAGAGCGTCGTTTTTTAGTGCCATGAATCCCCAAGGTTCAGAGCAGGATGTTGAGTATTCAGTGGTGCAGCATGCAGATGGGGAGAAGTCAAATGTGCTCCGCAAGCTGCTGAAGAGGGCAAACTCGTACGAAGATGCCATGATGCCTTTTCCAGGAGCAACCATAATTTCCCAGCTGCTGAAAAATAACATGAACAAAAATGGTGGCACCGAGCCCAGCTTTCAAGCCAGTGGTCTCTCCAGCACAGGCTCAGAAGTACATCAGGAGGATGTGTGCAGCAACTCTTCAAGAGACAGCCCCCAGGAGTGTCTTTCCCCTTTTGGCAGGCCCACGATAAGCCAGTTTGATATGGATCGGTTATGTGATGAGCACCTGAGAGCTAAGCGTGCCCGGGTTGAGAATATCATCCGGGGGATGAGCCATTCCCCAAGTGTGGCATTAAGGGGCAATGAAAACGAAAGAGAGATGGCTCCGCAGTCTGTGAGTCCCCGAGAAAGTTACAGAGAAAATAAACGCAAGCAAAAGCTGCCTCAACAGCAGCAGCAGAGTTTCCAGCAGCTGGTTTCGGCGAGGAAAGAACAGAAGCGAGAGGAGCGCAGGCAGCTGAAACAACAGCTGGAGGACATGCAGAAACAGCTGCGCCAGCTGCAAGAAAAGTTCTACCAAATCTATGACAGCACAGATTCTGAAAACGATGAAGATACCGGTAACCTGTCTGAAGACAGTCTGCGTTCAGAAATGCTGGATGTCAGAGCGAGAGATTCTGTGGGCAGGTCAGATAACGAAATGTGTGAATTAGATCCAGGGCAATTCATTGATCGTGCAAGGGCTCTGATCAGGGAACAGGAGATAGCAGAAAATAAACCCAGAAAAGATGGCCCAAAAGATAAAGAGCACGGGCCAAACTCTTTTCACCCAGAAGGCAAACATCTTGCTGAGACATTGAAGCAGGAACTGAACACTGCAATGTCTCAGGTTGTGGACACAGTGGTCAAGGTTTTCTCTTCTAAACCTACCCGCCAACTTCCTCAGGTCTTCCCGCCTCTTCAGATCCCCCAAGCAAGATTTGCCATGAATGGGGAAAACCACAACTTCCACACAGCCAACCAGCGGCTCCAGTGTTTTGGTGATGTCATCATTCCAAACCCACTAGACACCTTTGGCAATGTGCCACTGCCTAATTCCACAGACCAAACAGAAGCACTGCCTCTAGTTGTCCGCAAAAATTCATCTGACCAGTCTGCCTCGGCCCCTCCACCTGGCAGCCACCATGCTGCTCTCCATCAGTCTCCGCTGTCTGCTACCACAGGCTTCACTTCATCTTCTTTCCGCCACCCATTTCCGCTTCCTCTTATGGCATACCCATTTCAGAATCCCTTAGGTGCTCCTTCTGCCTCCTTTCCAGGGAAAGACAGAGCTTCCCCAGAATCCTTAGATTTAACAAGGGAGACCACAAGTCTGAGGACCAAGATGTCATCACACCATATGAACCATCATCCTTGTTCACCAGCACACCCGCCCAGCAGCGCTGAGAGCCTCTCTATCTCTCTCATCAAGTCTGAGTGTGGAGATCTACAAGATATTTCAGAAATCTCACCTTACTCTGGAAGTGCGATATCCTTTTCAGTACAATGCTTATATCTCATGTCATTTCTTTGCTTGGTAATGGGTGGGTGGGGGGGCTGAGAAGTTTTATATATATATATATATGTATGTGTATGTATATATGTATATATGTATATATGTATATATATGATATCCATTGTTTCTATAGCTGGTGTTGCTCTCTATTGGTGTCAAAGTCTGATATTTAAATCCTGCACTAAACAGTAAACTGTTCCTCACTGGTGGCTCAAATCTGTACTTTTCTTGATTCATTTTTAGAAAATACTGTATTAGGGTTCCTGAACTCCAGGTGGGGCTTAGAGAGAGCCCAGAATTACAACTGATATCCGCGCTACAGAGATAAATTCCCCTACAAAAAATGTTTGCTTTGGAGGGTGGACTCTATGGCATTATACTCCACTGAGGTCTTTTCCCTCCTCAGATTTCGCAGTCCAGAGTTGGCAACATTACACTGTACTCAGATTCTCTTCTGATATCATCCTGCCACCAAAGCATTTCAATCCTGACAGAGAGGGGAGAGCCCAAAATCCTAGGTATGAGGCTTATAAATCTGAGGAGGAAAAAATACTTCACTGTCACATAATAAATACAGAAATTACTGGGGCATAAATCAGTTCTAGCTTAGGTAGGACCGAAATAATATCCCTACCCTCCAGAGTTTTGCCTCTGACCCACAAAGCTTTGGTCATGGTCCCTGAGACCATTTACGCAATGGGAACTTCACTGCCCCAGTTCCCATGCAGAAGCACAAATTGGGGGTGGATGATGCACACTGGGCCAAATTCTCCCCTGTATGGGTGCAGGAAGAGGTGGGGCAACCTGCCACGACTAAAACTCCAGCCTGCAGCCCGGTATGAAACCTCCAGTGCATAAATGGTTTGAGACAAGTTTCTTTTTTAAAAGCAAGCATCTTTCCTTGTCAGACCATGGCCCACCACCCTTCTTTTAGAACTGAGTAGAATTACCAACCTCCTTGTGAAGCCCAGAGATATCCTAGAATCACAAGAGCTCTCTAGAATGCAGAAAATGGAGCCTATGGAGAAAATGGCTGCTTTGGAGGGTAGAATCAATGACGTTATATCACATTGAGATCCTTCTCCAAACACTGCCCACCCCAGGCTACATCCGTGAATCTCCAGGAATTCCCCAACTTACAGTCGGCAACCTTAGAAACAGACAAGCTTGGCTGTTTCCGAGGCATTGCTGTATGACTTCACAGCAAGATTTTAAAACTTTGATCTACCTGTGGAAGCACTTTATTCTGGCTGGTAGGTATAGGGTAGGGTAAAGATTTGAGGGCATGCTGTGGTAACAAGATATTATTATTCTGCTTTGATTCTGATTTTACAGACAGATAAGTCCTGCTCTGCTAAACCTTGAATGTATCTATTGGTTTGGTAGCTGATAGATCCATTGTCTTAAGAACATTCTGATTCTGTGAACTTCATTCTTGTCAAATGGTTATGAGCTTGTGAGTTAAATGAGCTTCAGTACTTGATAACAGAACTCTTTATCTAGGTGTGCCATACCTACCAACAACCATAGGATGGGGGTGAGGGTGGGGATAAAGTGCAAGCTGGCATGTTGATGTCACTTCAAGTAAAAATTGGAAGTGACACTATAGACATTGTAACGTTTTAAAAAGAAAACTCTATGTTAAAACCATAAAGCTTTGTAAGTGATGGTGTGCCAGACCCCACCTCCAAATTTCTCCCAGGGGTTGCTGACTACAGCCCGGTAGACCTGTTGCGTTACATTAACTGTTTAATTCTAATGTATTTAAATAGCATCTATGCTGGTCAAGAAGTCACGAGGAACATGTAGCCCCATGATTTCAGATCAGTTGTAGTTGCTTTGCTTTCCTGAAGAGGAAAGACAATGTAGTTTTTGTTGTTACCTGCCCTGAGCATTCAGGGAAGGGTGGGATATAAATGAAAAATGTTTATTATTATATTCTTTTGTTCTAAAAAAAACTCTATAATACCACTATTATGATATTTTTCCAGCTTCCTGCATCTGTCCCATTAACACCAAAATAAGGATAGGGCTAGTTATTTTTTCAAGCCTTTGTGACCACCAAAACACATGTATTTTTGGAGGGTTTCTGTTTGGATACATGGAGCCTATGCATATACAAATAACATTGTTTATGATCAATAAGTATAATGTACTGAATACATACACTATAGGTGTGGGGCACACCATGATCCCGCTTCCCCTGACATGTTCTATGACCAAGCACTGATTGTGAAAAAGGAGCTACCATCCCCCCTCTGTAGAGTTTTCAAAAATAATTTATTTCTCTCTTAGTTTTGGATTCCACCCTGTCTCAGAGCAGATCACATCATTTAAAAAATTCATACAATATAAAATACCATTTTTATACTATACTATACTAATAGTATATACTATACTAATAGTCTATACTAATTTGGCCCATAAGAATCCTAGTCCAGAACTGGGGAGGGCATCATGTCAATTTACCGATCGATCAGCTGGATGATACAGATGTAGGCAGGGAGTTCTATACTAGTGGTGCTTTCCTCCCAAAGAACAAGTTGTAGGCTGAAAAATCTCCAGTTTATTTCTCAAGTGGTGATGGGGACATGAACAGGCAAACGCGCAAAAAACCTCAGATACAGGTACTGATGTATTTAAGCTTCATCAAGTCCCCCCCCCCTCTGAGTACTGTTCTCAGCTCTTGTGCAGCTGCTGGGTATGCATGGTTAACCTCTGCTCAGCCATACACAGAAATCTTTTGTCCTAACATACAAAAAGCAAATCATTTGGCAAAGCTTGAGAGTACAATTAGATATAAGACTTCAGCTGAATTAATCTTATAGGGCACTGCTTTCTTCTACCATGCTTTCTTTTAAAAAGGGGGGGGGGACCAACACCCGGAAATTTAAAGCTTTAAATTATGTTTTGCTTTTGGTAAGAGAAATTGTGTTCTTTTTCCAATTAAAAAGATCCATGTATTTTCATAACAACTTTCAGTGATTTACATCTCAGTCATATGCATGTTTATTTGTGGTAAGTTTTATTGAGTTCAGTGGTACTTATATTTCCTAAAAAGTTAGTTTTAATCCTACGATTAAAAAAAAAATCTTGCCCCTGTAATCAGCTATATTTTATAGTTCATGTGAAGACCACATAAAAGCTTGCCAATATTCATCAGTAAAAATAAACTGTTATTTTCTGTTCAGTTAATTCATATCAAATCACACCAGTAAGCTAGGGACCTCTACTGTAGTTGGCTTTACCAATGTATTTATTAGGTCCTGTTTATTCTTTTATTTTCACAACTCCACAGAGCTTATTGGGTGACCTTGGGTCAGTTTACTCTGCTTCACAGACCCAAGGTCACCCAATAAGCTTTATGACTGAATAGGATTTGAACCCAGTTCGTCCTTATTGTAGTCCAACACTCCTGCCACTATTTTGTACTGGACTTGGAAAAGAAATAGTCTTGCCTGTATAAGTGTCTTAATTAGGGTTGTCACCTATGAGTTGGGAGATATATCTGGAGATTTGGGGGAATGGAGCCTGAAGAGGGTGGGACTGCCTTCAGTGAGGTACAATGCCATTGAGTTCTCTTTCCAGAATGGCCATTTTCTCCAGGCAAACTGATCTCTTTTGCCTGGAGATCAGTTGTAATAGTGTGATATCTCCAGTCACCAACTGGACACGGGGAATCCTAATTCCCATCCTTGAACTGTAATACTAATGAACTGCTAGTAAAGTTATTATCCCACATTCTCTCCCCAACAAATATAGCAGAAGTGCCACAAATGCCACAAGAATAGAGTTTTTAAATACATTGTCCAGAATATATTGTGTTTACTATCATAAATGCAAAATTAATGTTTTGTGTAAACGTTTGTCTTCCTCTATGATTTCCCATTCTCCATTTGAGCCTCACAAGAAGATTAAGCTAAAAGAGAGTGACTAGCAGATTGTGAATTTGAACCTAGGTCTCCCAGATTCTAGCTCAAGCAAAATTCTAGCCGAGGCGACTGAGGTACTAGCAGCATCACTGGACCCATTGGTGTGGTAGATGCGGAAGGCTATGCCCATCCTCACTTTCCAGATCTGCATAACCATCCACAGTCCAAGGCAAATCCCTGAGATTCTGGCACTGCAGGGGCTTGACTTGCTCTGAGTGTGTCTGTCTTGACCCAGGGATACAAGCCTTATTCTCCCTCCCCCCCTTTTGTATGTCATTACACTGAGATCGTCACAGGTTGTGCCTAGCCCTGTACTCTAGCACAGCACTCTGACCACTACATAATGCTGGCTTTCTATCTACACTTACTCTATTTTTTAACGCTAAATAATAGCGTTAAATAAAACAAGAAACTTGCTTACTCCAGGTCAGCTGTTGATATGGACTGTGATCTGCCATAGAGGATCTTTTAGTAATTCATATTTAACGTTGTGTGACAAGAAGTGTCATCCTTGTTTGACATCTTTAGCGGGGCTACGACGTTTGAGCTGCTCCTGACCTCTGGCATTTACAGTAACTTCAACAATTTTGTTATTAGCCTCTTAACAGTTATGAAGAGCATGAGATATGGAGATAGAACCTGTTCCTGACGGGCAGAGTTGAATTTTCAAACGCAGTACTGGGGCACATGTTTCAAGCAACGCGAAGGAAAGAACATTTCCTATTGAAGTTGCTTAGATGAAGCAAAAATGTGCAGAATATACAGTCCAGCATTTTTAACAGTCCTCCCCCTATCTCATAAATCCCAACTGCTACAACTATAGGCATAAATCCCAACAAACTTGGCTGGTGCTTTTTCAATTTAGCCTATGGAAGTTGTGTTGAAAATGAGTTGCAAACTCAAAGTTACTTCATAATAAAATGCAAATGAAGTACAAATTGTTAGTGTAACCTTCTGAAACCACAGTTTTATGCACTTCTGTGCATTTAATGACTTGAGGAGACAGGGCTATATTTCAGTTTTCAGATGCATTGGTGGGGCATGATTTGTTTAACCATTCCCTCAGTTAGACTCCAGCAGGATGAGTGGGCCATCAATTGCCTCCTAAATATCCCTGGAATGACGGCTGCACAGGGTCTCCTGTAGTGTTTGAGCCACAGCTTCTCCTCCTCTAAACTTGTTTATGTTCTATTTTAAATTCTCGTATTCAGTCATTATCATAACATGACAGTTTTGAGAAGCTGAGTTGCTTGACTTCACCTGTTCCCGGTTGCTGCTTCTTTAGAAATTAACAATTGATGAGATCTTGATTTCAATAGGGGTGCATTCTCTCTCTGTCACTTCTTTACCATACAAGTTGTGCAGACCTGTCCTATAATATCACCAGGAAATTTAAATTGTCTTTGCTGGTAATGAGATGTGAAACACCTTTGATAGGATTCCTAATTGTCTCCATCCTCGGTACTGCACCTTGTTTGGTTTCACCATTATTTTACAGGTTAGCATTCCAAGACAGTTTAATTTGCTTGCATGTACCCTGTGAATGGAAGTTGAAAACATGGTGTATGGAGCAGTCTCAGTCTTATTCACCATATCCTATCTCTATCCCCTTTGGGGTTGGCTACAACTATATTTTAAAAGCAATTATATTTCCACTGGGACCACTACTTCTAGAATATGCAGGCACTTTATTTTCCAGCAGCTGCCCATTTGTCTGTGTTATCTGGAATTCATCGTCAGGCAAAATGAAATGGGAGAGAGGCATGTGAAGGTCTGTTTGTTCTCGACCAGATTTTTGTTTTTGTTCCTCTTTATTTCACATGGCTGGATATTCATATATAAAGAATGTTTCTTAAGAGAAGCAGTTTTTTCCTTTGGAACAAAAAGCAACATCTGTTTCCTTGGAGAATCCATCCAGGATAAGAACACAAGACTAGCAGATAACAGCCAAGTTCAGGTTTTGGTAGCAAACTAAAGCACAGAACCCTTCCTTTTTTCTTTTCTTTTTTTTTTGTGGTGGTGGTTGTGGGAGGTTGTGTCATATTGTGTTGTTTTGTTTCCCAAATATATCTTGCTTTTTCTGTAAAAGGCATCTAACCATTATCCTCCTTGTTCGAGGGTGAAGGGAGAGAGTTAATGTTTGTATGCCGCATTAAACAAGATGAGAAGATGCACCTGCACCACGAGCTCCTGCCTTGTTATGAATGTATTGTGTATCTTTGCAAACGAAATATGTTTAATCAAATATTTAAGTTTGTATTCAAATGGCAAAAGAAACAGACAGCCAATTGTTTTTCTGCGTGATCTTCCTTGTCAGGCACCCTCTTTGCATCTCAAGAAAAATAGCCTTGTTCAGCCTCGGGACATTTGCATAGAGAATACTAAAAGCACAACAGTGGATTGTGAAGGAAGGTGTGTGTGTGCGTGTGCGTGCATGCGTGTGTGTGATAGTAGTGTATTAAGATGATCTTTGCAGGAGAAGATTGCCATATTTTTCCTTCTGAAAGGCAATTTTGTAAAACTCATTAAACTTCTTAAGAACACAGACTTGACACAGGAACCCATTGCCAAAGTCAGTTAGCTTCCACGGCCAGCCTGGACAAACAAAGCTTTAATAAATGCCAGCCTTCTGAACCATAATTCTTTATGAACCCAAGCAAAATTATTTAAGACAAATGCAAGGCTCTTTGTATAACACATTGTTAAATGGAGAGGAGGTTGAATTCAGCTCAGTGGTGTCTCTTCAGTCCAGATGAAGAAACGCAAGCCTGTTTTGAAAAATTGGGAGCACATCAATGACATTTGGAAGGGTGTATTTGGAAACATTTGCCTGCCCTTCTGAGTCAAACTGTTCGATTTTTTCATTTGACAGGAATATAGGGTTCTGAAGCAAGATCATATAAGAAAATGTCAAAGGGCAAAGGAGGAAAACAAAAACTTCATAGAACAAAATTCATAGGTTTCCAGACCCAGTACAATCCAAGCAGTTCAATCCCATTCCCAAATTGGAAGGCGGAATGCATTTTATATATGGAAAGCATAATCTGGAAATTGTACATGGTCTGCTTCCTTCCTTCTCCCTCTCACCACTTCCTGTTTCTTACATTTCCCTTTCTCCTGCTGCTGTTTTAAGGAAGGTGGCATTGTGCTTTGTAAATAGACACAACACTCCAATTCTCAGGTTGTTTGAACACTGTTTTAGGTTCAGCTGCAACACACAAGTTTCTCTGATCTTTTATGTTCCCGAGCAGATGTCTTTCATTAATTTATGGATTTATCATCTTTTCTTTTCTTTTGCCCTCTCTCTCTCTCTCTTTTATTTTTTTTTACACCTGGCAGCTGGCTCAAGTTTCAGCAGTTATTGTCTATTTTGCATTACACATAGAATTGAATGTCATCTGTCTTCACAAAGCTATGGCAAAGAGAACTGAAGCAAACCACATGAGCTGCTGGGGCAGAGCCTGTTTGTGTTCTGTTTGCCTTCTCCCCCCTCCCATTTTACCTCCTTAATATTTATTTGTGCTCATTTTCTTTCCTGGCCTTGAATGGAGCTTAGCTCGTGTTCAGTACAGCTGTATGTTTACTGAATCTATTCCATCATGAGTCATTGTGCGTGTGTAAGTATCCTGGAAACAGCCAGTGCTTTCTTGGAAGAACAGTTGCTTTTCAGCACAAGCACTTAAAGGGAAAATTAACCAACTGGTCAGCTCGGTTTTAGCAAGGAGGTCAATCTCACTATCATTTCTTCAGGATTTGTTAGCTGGTTGCAGTTAGGGGTGTTTCCCCCCCCAGCATTAGCATTGAAAACTAGTATCAGGAAAGAAAAAAATGGCGTTTTAAGATTGCACTAAGATTTTCAGGTGATGTTTGGGGAAGAGAGAAGAGATTCTGAACATGTTAAGTTTGAAATCTTCATGCAATACATGTTTTGTCCAGTTATGATAATTTTCTGGTTATTATTGGAAGACTCACATTTTCTTTGCAAATACTAAATGCAAATGAAATAATTATAGGATCTACTAATGCTACAGAATTAAGTACGCTTTCTAGAGAATAAGCCCCAACTAATTTGGGGGATTTTTGAATAAGTATACTTAAGACCGCCATGTAAAGCCTTTTTTTAAGTTTTTAAATTACATATTGTCATCTCTACTGAAACCAAGAAATACACCAAAGTAAGTCTTTTGGATAGCATATTAGTATTTGAGAAGGCCTTGATTCATATAGCCATGAAACTCTCTAAGCACTCCTAGGCCACTTACTTCCTCTGCATAGCCTACCTCAACAGCTTGGTTTAGGATAAAAAGAGCGGTCCTTGGTATACCACCCTGAGCTCCTTTGAAAGCAGTCAGGGTGCAAGCATTACTATAGCTGGCAGAATTCATCAGAGGCTTCTCGTGGCAGTGTTTTCTGAATAGAATGAAAAGCGAGCAGACACGTCCATTTTCTTATGCAACTCCCGTTTGCTTCAGTAGGATCTGCAGAGCAGAAGTTCCCAATAAATTGAAGATAATATTCCTAGGTTAACTACCTCATAATGATCTATTATGAACATCAAGAGTTTCTTTTAAAAGTTTGGTTTTGGCGTATGTGTATGGAGTCAAGCTTCTGCAACACAATTGAATAATAAAGTGGGGGAGGGTTGTTGGAGAAGTTTTGACTTGTCTCAAACTCTTATCACTGAGCAATAGGTGACAGCTTGCTACTATTATTTCACTTATGCATTTTGACAGATGGCAGTGCTGAGTGTAATGCTCTTTTAGACTTCTCTATCAGTCTAATGGAGGTAACTGGAGGTCCTTTCAACTCTTCTTTTGGCACAAGAAGTATGTCAGTCATAAATTATCTTTCTTGTAATCATTAAGCATCTAAGACCCCCTCCCATCCATTTATAGCAAGCCGTCTGCAGCATACATAAATTAGAAGTTTAAAAAAATATTTTCCATGACATTTTGAAATCAAAGCGAATCTTAAACAAATTTTCAATATCCTGTAAGGGTTGTGTGTGAAGAGACCTTTGCTATCTCTGTCCCCATGTAAAAATCACTAAAATACAGAGCTCACCATATTAGTTCTATTAAAAAGAGTGTTATCGTATTACAAAAAAATCCTGCATTGGCAGGATTTTTTCCTAATGAATCATAAAATTTGACATCTCCCCTGCCCCCATCACCTTAAATTTCTACTGTGTTGGTACATGAAGGTGCTTCTGTTTCTGGGTCACTTTGAACTTGTTTGACCTTTCTTCCCCACAACACTTGTTATTAAATAAGTAACATATATGTGTATGTGTGTGTGTGTGTGTGCTGATTGTCTTTAAGGGGAACAGCCCACTAAGAAGCTACTGGGAGCTCTCTTAATTGACCTTGTGGGAGCCACATTGATTTTTGTCACGTGCATCTTCATTTCTGTTAAATTATAAAGCCATTCATTTGTTGAGGAAATGGCAGGGCCAGCCTGCAACACAGATGAGACCAAAACGGCCCTAGCACATAGTACACAAAGGAGTGCCAAGAATCCAGGGGAAGAAGAAGGGGGGAAATCTGCCTAGATGGTTATGGTTAGCTCCAAATTCCCTTGAGAACTCTTTTCGTTGTTTCTGTTTATAGATCTGAAAGGTAATGATATTTGCAGGATAAATAGTCTCCTCACAGGGTAAGTGCCCATGTATTGATCTGTGTACCTCCAGTTATTGACTTGTCAGCCCCAAATGCTTGGAGGGTGTCTGTGTTTCTGTGTCTGTGATGTGAAGTATTTTGAAAAAGAAGAGAAGTTCTGACCTTTTCTATTAAAAAAACCAATTCTTGAGATGTTGCGCTGATGTATTTGAGCAACTGGAATTTTGAAGTTCAAGTGCAGTTAATGATATCCAATAAAAGCATTCTTTAAAAAATTTGTACTGTTAGCCAAATTTGATATGTGATCTGTGTGTTAATCAGGCGAAAAGAACATGTAGAGGAAAATTGTCCGGTAAGAGGTGTCTTTTTTGCAGCACATGCATTGTGTCTTTGTTTCCTTAGCAACAAGGTGCAAGTAAATTCTAACCTGAAAAAAAATTCTGCCACCAACCCCAAGAGCCCAGTGGGAGGTCCAATCCTAAGCAGTTTTAGTTGGAAGTAAGTTCACAGTGTTCAATGACAATTGTTCGCAAGTAAGTGCACTTAGGATTGCAACCCATTTAAGATGTCACCTTGCATATCCAGTTTCACTTGTTCTTAGGTAATTGCAGTTATAAGGAACTGTAAACAGAATGCTACTTTGGGCAGTCTAGACTTTACTGTCCCTGAATATCATGCATCAGCTTGCAAGCCAAGCATTTTTCCTTAACTACTTTCATCCTACATGCAGGAAGGTTTATCGCCTAATCACTTGAAAAAGGCCAAGCTCATGTTCTTTTATACCCGGTACCCAAGTTCGAATATGCTGAAAACATACTTCTCAGATGTAAAGGTAGGAAAAACCCTTTTCATTTCTGCTTTGCATGTTGTAACCCCCCCTGAATGCTAATTTAAAATTATTTTGCTAATTAATTTGTTGGCAAACTTATTAACTTTTTAATTTTTGCAATGACAATATGCTAAGATCTGTGTTTGATTTTGTGATCTCTCACTCTCTCCCTCTCTCTCTTTCTCTCTGGTTGTTGGGGTCGATTCTGCTTTATCTTCTTTTTTTTTCTCTTTTAGCCATATAAGAACATAGGGAGGGGGAAATACCACTGTAAATTGTTTAACACAATTGGATGGCACGGTTTTGCATCTGTGAAATTTCTACCAGTGGCATTAGCGTACTATCCAAGAGCATTTTGGAAAGCATTTTCAAAGTGCTCCTTCAATTGTTCCATTGCAGGCGGTCTCCTCAAATTCTGCTTACATTAGTGCCCACTGTAGAGCCCCCTTTTTCTTTCCATCAAAAAAGAAACACTACATTGAAATTCTCTGTGCAGTAGCTGCTTAAAAACAAAAGTGATGATTGTCTCTTATTTACAACTTAATTTGTTGTTGATGCAGAGTACACTGAACATAAGGAGGATGAATAAACTGACAGATTCAGGCCACATTATTCAAATGAGGATATGAAAGCTGTCGACATACAGCTGCATCCTCCCTCATTCTACAGAATATTAGGACCTCGAGATTTTTTTTTAAGTAATTGTTCCTTCACATCAACTTGATTTTTTGTGTGTTAATCATCTAAGTTTTTTAAAACATAGTTTGGGTTTCAATTATTATAATGACACACATGGTATCATTTGGGAATCCTTCTAAAATAAACATCACATTAGTTTAAATTTGCCGTGTTAAATTCTTATCACCCTCTTTTTCTGCCCCACCCACAGTCAAATTCTCCACAAACTTTACTCATGTCGTGGCAAACTGCATCCCATGTTTTCACTTTGTTTTTAGGTAGGACGTCTGTGAAAGAAGCATTGTGGTCACTTTCTTCTCATTTCCTAAGAAATTTGGAAGGTGTATTGTTATTAATTGTATTTCATTCAATGATGCATCAACTCAAGGACCAAGGTGTAATTTAAATTAGCCATCACTGGCCCCACAGATTGCATTTTTCCCTTCTTTGTGGTCTGAGTTTTGTATGGTACACACAGTCACTTTTTTCTTCTCTTTCCACTAGACTGTTTGGAAAGCTCACTTTGCAGGCTCCAAGGTACTCTGAAAACTTAAAAGACTAGTTTGACTAGAAGACCAGGGGAAAAGTGAATGTGTGTACTGCTGTCAACAACAACTTGTTCATAGGTTTCTTGAGTATCTGCAAATGATACTCTCTGTACACAGCCTTATGCCATCCCAGTAATCTGCTAGGAATCAAGCAGTGGATCTAAGCTTGCCAACCTCTAGGTGGAGCCTGGAGATCTCCTGGACTGCAACTGATCTCCATTCTACAGAGATCAGTTTTCTCTAGCATTATACCCCACTGAGCTTCTTCCCTTCCACAAACCCATCTCTCCTCAGTCTACAATCTCAAATCTCCAGACATTTCCCATCCCAGAGCTGGCAACCCTAAGTGGACCAAGAAAAATCAGCGTTTGGCTGCACTCCCTGCAATGCAACAATGTAAAGGATCACTGTGGAGACAGGAGCCACTGGTACAGCTTCACCACCGCATGGCTTGAGAGGGTCTGATGAAGGTTCTCTACCATTTCCCCCCCTCTGGTGGATGCTAATGCAGACAGCTGTACGGAAAAGTATTAGTATTTAGTGCCTGTTGTCTTTTTTAGCATGTGACAACCGAACTCGGTCTTCTTACAATGTTGCCAAGTTATATGAAATATTTTGATGTTATGCCACCTTATATTTATATAGCATCATTCATCCAGAAGAAGCCCAAAGTGCTTTACAAACAGCCAATATAGGGATCATTCACCCACCACTGAAAGGCAGCCACTTCCGTGGTGGAAGGCAACAGCCATTCGGGGTCAGCAACATCACACACCAGTAGATGTAAATATTAGATACATTCCTCTTTTATTGGGAAAGGGTGGGATTGGAGGGGGGGAGGATTTCCACATTGATACTTTGGAATGTTTATTTCATGTAACATTTCATAGAGAAACTCAGCTTCCTATTTGGCTTGCTCTGCAAATTTATCAGACCGACCATGTGTCTAGAGTTGAGTTAACACGTATGTTAGGTAAGCTAGAATCCCAGTTGTGTGTGCTTGTGCGCAGCATTATTTGTCTTTATTTGCGCTAGGCTTTTTTAAAATGTTGGTAGCTGAGAACATGCTCCTCCTCCTCCTCTCTTTTTGAGGTAATGGACTAGTCATGAAATCCTAAATAGAATTATATCCTTCAATTAAAACCAGTAGGGTTAGAAGGGTGTAACTCTGCTTAGGACTGCACTGTGACGGTCATTCTCAGCTAATGGGAAATGAAGAATGCTGGTAGCCTAGTTGCACTGCAGAGATGCAAGATATAAGGTGCTGTGTTATAATTAGGAGAAAAACAAACTGCTCAGGCTCCTGATTTATCTAATCCAGTGTTTTTTGTTCTCAATAGCATTTCAGACATAGGTCCTGCTTCTTGAGATCTTTTCAAATGGAGTGGAACTTATATCTCACATAGACAAACTGATCAAAGAGTTCAAATATGGGACAGAATAAAGTGGGTGGAAATTACAGGGAAGACTCAGTGCACAGATAAGGGACTGGTAGACACATATAAATAGCATATGAGTGGGTTTTCCTTTATATATGAATGTTGGCAGTGGAGATTTATGAAGGAAATACTGGAGTTCCATGACATGATCCTGTATCTTTCATGCATGGAAACAAAAGGGTGTAGTATCATCCACATGCCTGCGTGTGAAAAAGGGACAGAACATATTTTGAAGCAGTGGTATTCATTCACAATCATGGAAATGTCTCAGAAATCTATGCTATGCTATCTTCCATCCCAAGATATATTTCATAGTATTCCATTATTCCAAAGTATTCTGGAAAGTATGAGTTCATTTAAATTTAAGAGAAATTAAAACTATTGTGAAATGCACAGCTTTACAAATACAAAGTTATTTGCAACAAACGTTGCAACTAATGTTTGCAGCTAATGTTGCAAAAATCGACTAATTTTTAGAAAATTTAGAAAATTTATCGCCATTTTTGCAAGCTCCTGATTCAGTTCTAAGGTTATTTTTGCAAACATTCCAAGAATAGAAAAATGTTTTAGACATTTTTTGTTTTGTTTTTGTCAGTAATACTACATCAAAATAAGTGGTCAACAAATTGTTGCTTTATTTATATCAGCAGTTGATTAAACAAGAAAGAAAAAAGAAACTAAGGCCCCCCAGAAATCAAATGCCATCAAACATTAGACAGAGTGTGACTCACATGGACACATCTCTAGCTAACATCAACTACTTGAGAAGTAACTAGTATTCTAATCTACTATCTTTAAAAGTTCATGGTGATATAGCCATTTGTTCTTGTAGAAAAATGCATGAAGTTAGAGAAACTTTAATTTTAGTTCTGTTGTGGGCAGAGTCCAAGAGGGCTTGAGTAGAATTTTTCTGCATGCTGTCCAGATTCCTGGGCTTGTGAAATCCCCTTTGCCCATACTTGGACCTCTTAAAATGACATTTAAAAATCAGGATATTTGGCCTCTGATACAACAAGAACTGTAGTTGGAACACAGTACCTGGAAAACACATGAGTACTTTTTGGATCAAAGTCCATGTAGTATATTCTAATATGCTGTAGAATGAATATTCAAAGGGTCTGGTTCAGAACTCCATATTGGTTCTGCACTTACCTTCTACACTT